>NC_137621.1:28113647-28161147 GCF_963280865.1 Gymnoscopelus braueri | reverse complement strand
ATTCGTTTTATTATCTGCAGCTATATTGCTGACTGCAAATATACAGTATGTCTCTGCCAATATGAAGCTTAAAGAAAAGGCAAGCGATCATTTTAGGTGGAGATTCAAATGACATATATAAAAACAAAAAACCCAGTACCTATGTTATAATTTTGCTTTCTCATAAACAATGAATATCTTATAAACATTTTAGAAATCAGTGTTTGGGACAGTTAAATCCATCCCACAACATTCAGTCATCAAACCGTGGCAAAACTCATCCAAGCTCTGTATAAACTAATACAGGGACACTTATATCATAAATATACATTTAATTTCACAGTTAACATTAGGCTGTTAACTGTAGGCTTCAAAGCATGGCAAGTACAGCTGGTTCTGAGACATTTATTAGGTACATTTATAGGCTAATATTATACCAAGTAGAGTCAATTAAATGTATACAGTACAACTAGCAAATCTCAATATAGTTATTTTTAAAACGTTATTTGTGTCTGGATATGGATGGACTAGTATGTAAATATCTGAAGTTGTCCCTTACCTTATCTGTTTCCCTGCCTTTAAGTGCACTACTGACTACTACTTGTAAACTGCTGTAGACAGTATCCACTAGTGATCAATCGATTATGGTTTCTCAGTGGCCTGACAAAAAAACTGCCCTGGCTGGTAGTTTTATCCCACAAACTAACACATCTACAAGTTATGAACCTGTGTTTAGATGCCAGTGCACTTGCTCATGGACAAAATAACTGGGTACTAAAAAGAAAAGAAAAGAGCTTTGCATAAAGAATCTCACTTAAGCTCCATTGTGAACTCATTTTGTGTGCACATGCAGTATACAGTATAAGATGTAACAATACAATCTTTAATCTAGAATGAACGTTTAGGTTTTACTTTAGACCCTGAAATAGCGGCCAGCTGACACACCATTTCATTACTGTAGGCCTATACCTAATCAACATTTGGGTTGAATAATAGTTGTGGAATTATAACTTTGCCTCCCTCCCTCTTTCCTCATCTCTGTCTTTTCTCTGTCTGTCCGTGTGCCTGCATACTGTCCCCACCCCCCTCTCCATCTCACTTTATCAGTTTTCTGTGGTGTTGGTGTATTCTGATGGATCAGTATGTCTACAACTAATAACATTGCCCAGGCCAGGAAACTGGTTGAACAACTGAGGATCGAGGCAGGGATCGAACGCATCAAGGTACAGCATGGAGTGTCACTGATTTCTTACTGTGTGTGTGTGTGTGTGTGTGTGTGTGTGTGTGTGTGTGTGTGTGTGCGTGTGCGTGTGCGTGTGCGTGCGTCATAGACTGTATAAAATGAATGGACAGCGTTACGCCCCTAGACTCTGCAGACCGTAAATGAAGTCGATTGTTCAGCTGTGTGCAATCCAATCCGCCATCTTTCAATATCGCGTCATATCCTGCAGAATGACACCAGACCATTATTGGTTGGGTAGCTTGTCAATCAAAAGCGGGGGCGGGGAATGAATGCTATTGGTTGTGTAGCTTGTCAATCAAATCATCCCGCCCCCCCTAGAGCATAAATGGGACCATAGTTTACCAAAACGCATATCATGTTGATTGAAAGGAGACTTTAAACTAGCGACTCGAAGCATATAGTATTTATGACCATTTTTAGTAAGGTAAGAAAATATAGTCTAAAGTTTTTCAAAAACCCATCCGCTTGCATAAAAATTAATTCTTCCGTATTGGCGTACATGTATAAATCTCAGGCTGGCCCCTTTGTATGTGTGTGCGTGCATTTGTATGTGTGTGTGTGTGCGTGTGTGTGTGGGTGTGTATGACAATTAATCGTCAACTTACATTTTTTAATCGTGACAGCCCTACCGTTTTGAACATACAAGGTTTCCACCTGACAGCGACGTCTTCCTGGCTCTGTTCCTGCAGGTGTCCAAAGCAGCAGCAGACCTGATGAGTTACTGTGAGCAGCATGCTCGGAGTGACCCCCTGCTGGTGGGCGTGCCCACCTCCGAGAACCCCTTTAAGGACAAGAAGCCCTGCATTATCCTATAGCTGTGCTCCTCCCCTCCAGCCCTGAGACGTACACACACACACACACACACACACACACACACACACACACACACACACACACACACACACACACACACACACACACACACACACACACACACACACACACACACACACACACACATGTAGTATACACACTTGCAGATACACACATTCCCCCACTCGAAGACTCATACGTACATTCACACATACAATACATAAATTAATTCCTCAACCATAATCTTTTTTCATTCCACACACACATACACACGCTCACTCACTCGCACGCACACACAGGCACGCATGCACGCACACGCACACACACACACGCACGCGCACATGCACACGCACACGCACACACACACCGTTACTTTCCCAAAACAACCAGTTTGGAAAAGCGCCATACACCGGAGCAACAGCTAGGGGCAGGCATTCTAGCTCACAGTGGCTAAAATCAGTATATCACTGAGTATAAACCAAGGTGCTTTGGTAATATTCAAATATGCTGTTATATTAACTCTTAAGTGTCAGCTTAACTTAAAAGGGGATTTTGGAGCTCAATAACCTGTAGGAATCTACATGCAGTAAGATTCTGAGATAAAGTATTCCTGTGTTGTGATGTGAGGGGTTGGTTGGAGGATGGACGGCTGATTGTGGGAAGGGTGTGGGAGTGGGTACGTGTGGGCGACCAACTGGGCATCGTCATCCCTTAACCAGTCATGCCAGATACTAAAGCTAAGTGCATTAAGTTAAAAATTCACCAGGCCCTGAGCCAAGGCCAACCAAGGTGTTTAAAGTTAGGCTTTCCGAACCATATACTTGTGATTCGTCATAATGAGTTAACACTTATTGTGGAGCAAATGGCGTGAAGCCTTGGAGTAGGCAAAAAGCATTTTCCAAACCAGTTTTATCAACAGACCCCCATCCACCGGAACTCTGGGGTACATCTGTCTATGGCTCCTACCATGGCAGTCCACAGCCTCCAGTCCAAACCACAGCTCTGCCAATACAGTAGACAGCTGCCTTTAGATGCTGATCTACGGTGTTTCTATTTTCCACTGTGGTTCACGGTTAGTGTCGGTGGACATCAAGCTGTAAGCTGATATGAGATCTGCACCTATGAGGTCTACTATTGTCATCATGGGAGTAAAGATAGTGACCAGCTCCACAAGAAACTCAAGCTATTAACCCCACAAGTTTACAGCATTTTCTTTCTTAAAGAAATACTAATTTGTGAACTATAACATATGTTTTGATATTTTGTTGGAGCATTACTGATAGATGAAACTATAATATTGTTCTTGATTTTTTTTGCAGTATGTTTCAAGGCAGCCAGACGTTCCCCTGCTTGATGCAGGATCAGATTTCCATTGTCATTAGCGAAAATGAGAGGAGCTCTGAATCAGTGCCAGGGGTAACGTCTGCCTGTTGTTAGGTTCTAAGTGAAGGATTCTACTGTAACACGAAGCCTCCCTGTGATTTACCCCGAGAGAGAGTGAGGTTCTTGAACACTGACCAGCATTCCAGTATATCACAGTTGCTGAATGACTGGGTCATACCCTAGAATCACGCTGCCTTCAAATAAAGCTAAATGAACGCAGGCTGGAGGTGAAAACTTTCAATTAAATAGTGGAATGAAGTTACCAGCTTTCCCCCTCCCTTCCTTTCCTCAATCCTGGTCACTTTGGGTCTTATAAGAGACAAGCTTCAGTGTTGGCATAATCAGTATCAGAGTCCACAGTATGAGAGGAGAAAATGGAGGAAATTGATTGCTGGTGATGCCAAGGCTGTTCCTCTCTGTTAGCCTCTCCTCCACAGAGCTCTGCTATAGACCTGCTTACGTTTTATGTCTGACTAGCTCCTTATTGCACTGTGGGTTTCAATTGGTCAGGGAACGGATACCAGTGAGGTACAGCAATGACCAATGAACTCATTGGCTCATTGGAGGCTTTCTTTTCCTTTACCATGCTCCTCCTCTATGAAAAACCAAACTTGATTGTAAAAACTAAACACATAAAAAAAGGATAAAGCTAAGATAAAATGAACTAAGTGTATAAACTTTCTTTCAGACGTGCAGAAGTGAGAGTAGCTGTTTTGGTTTTGTTTGAGATTCTTCATTCTATGGAGTCCATGGAACCTGGTCAGTTGAATATTACACTGTACAGTGTTTGTAAGATAAGATACAAAAACATTACTCTGAACATGGAATCCCCTCTGTGGATGTTACATTTTTCTTAGCTCTTCTTAGCGTAAATGTTTCTGTTCTGTCAGTCAGGATTTTCTCTGGCTCGAGAGGTTCAAGAGGCTTGTGCTCCTAGAGGTTGGTTTTAACCACAGATGTGGACACAAGACCTGATGAGGAACATACATACGACTTAATATTAGACAGGAAATTAGGACTGTGTATATTTACGATTGTATCATTTTAAGAGGATGAAACAACATCTGACCTCAGTTCAGTGGCTAGAACCAACCTCGTATCTATTGCAGAAGAATGATGGCAGTCGTAACATGATGAGAATCCATCTTACTGTCTGAAGGCTTGTTTTATAGGGAGCAGAGATTGGCTGGGAGAAGATGCACTTACTGTATACATGCAACACACACACACACACACACACACACACACACACACACACACACACACACACACACACACACACACACACACACACACACACACACACACACACACACACACACACACACACACACACACACACACACACACACACACACACACACACACACACACATTGACATTTACATTTACAACGCAGTAGGTTCTTTGTTGTTTTAGATGAAAGCTTATGGAGGGGGATGGTTTCCCAGTATGGTCCGGGAGCAAAGGTCAAAGAAACTGTGAAAATTAGCCCAGAGCGCTCTAGCTGGGCGCCTTGAGCAGCATTCCTGTGGTGTAAACAGTACAAAGGCTGCCACAGGTCACACCGTATAGGAGCTATTTGTGCCCTCACATTTACATGACAGACATACAACAATGTTCTCTTCAAGAAGAACTGCAGTGAATTAACAGGTTGGAGTGCAACCGTTTTAGCTTGTTGCTCATGGACACTTTTGACA
Source organism: Gymnoscopelus braueri (assembly GCF_963280865.1). Taxonomy (NCBI): domain Eukaryota; kingdom Metazoa; phylum Chordata; class Actinopteri; order Myctophiformes; family Myctophidae; genus Gymnoscopelus; species Gymnoscopelus braueri. Next base: position 28,156,029 of record NC_137621.1, on the reverse strand, counting down.
CAGTATTACACAGCCATCGGTGGAGCCATGTTAGCTGTCGTGCAGCTCAAATGTGGGATGTTTCAGTTAACATGACAGTCTCTCTTACTGATAGACAACCCTGCTGCACCATGTAGGTGTGTTTAGGAGGAGTCAGGAGTTTTGAGGTGCTGAGTGGCAAACAGCTGTTTAGCATGTGTGGACTTGTGTACATGTGCAAGTGTGCAGGCATGCATGTGAGCATGCGTACCCCTTGCAATGCAAAGAAAATATACATCTTAAGTGATTTAGTGTTGTATTTATTCTGAAGATTGTGTTTTATTCAACAAGTGAACAAAATATGTCACTAGGGTGAGATACAGTAACTGTACTTGTTTCCAGTGCGGTTTAAGTTAAGAATTAACCTTGAGACTTAGTGGCAATAACTTGAGACAGATGCCTCCCTCCACTGACAGATGTGTTCACCTGTTCCAATAAAATAAAATTAAAACATGATTCCAAGACTCTGTACAAGACTGAACAATGTATGATTACTGTTTTAGGCACAAAACCCTGAGCTCATCTCTTGATTGCATTTGTTCCTTGAAGCATTTGCTTACATAACATCAGAGAACAGGCCATGCTGAAAGTGCAGTTACAGTTCAGGAGCAGGGGGGGGGATTATCTGTGTCAGTATGTGTGTATACAGTATGTAATATATGCGTGCATGTGTGCTCACTTTTACTGGGGCCTAGGTGTTCAATAGCTGAGCGCAATGGATCGTGCACACGTGCATGCATGTCTGTTTGTGAGTCTGTGTATGTTTGTTTTGAAAATGGGATGAGTAAGAAAGCGCTGCCTCCGGATTACGGAGTGTTGTGTAGTAATTGTAGCACACATTATTGTCGCACAGTGCAGGGCTGGAGAATAGGTCCTGCAATTCTTACTGGGTCACAGCAGCAGATGACAGACTCACTTCAGTGTTTAGGGCCATGTAGGTTTTAGGGGGAAATTGAACTGGCATGCCATTGTTAGGTGGAGAAGACGGATGTGTGCGTTTTGTTTAGAAAATACTAACATTTCCTGTGCATAAATATGCGACTAACCAATTTTACAAGTGAACTTTGTGGATGGCTGGATGGAGAAACAGGGACTTACTGTAAATCCCATTTTTACACATAATTGTCCACGTGCCTCTCTAAGCTACTGACCAGCAGGAGTTTATTGCCATTGTTACTCTGTTAGGCTTTACATACACTGAGAAATTTTATAATTGCCTAACAACAGCCGAATAATTGGTTTTGTGGGAGTCTGCCCTTTCTTAAGGATACATTTCAACCTATTACGTAAAGGGTCTCTTAGTGATAGTGACATGAACTAGCTTATTTGAGGGTTGAGGAAGCACTTGACCTGAGAATAACCCATGGAAATGCACATGTCATGGTGACTATATGGGTACTGCACTGCTACAGCAGAACCAAAGGAGTAGAAAGATGAGAGCCTGTTCAGTGGTCCTATGGTAGGAACACAGTGTGAGAATGAAAGCGAGCACACATGCATACACACACATGCGCATACACACTAATACACAGCTTTTCACCCCTGACTCCCAATGTTGTTTGCAGCCAAAACTCTGAAGGATGTTCTTTGTTTTTTATTCATTCCATAGCTGGTTGGGCTGCAATCAGAGACAACCAATCTTAAGTCGTTGTGTGGTTTCAGAAGAATCAGAACGGTTTTCTGATTGGTTGGTTGTTCGTTTGCCTTATAGTGGCGTATACTTTGTGCTAATGCTGGTTTTTGGGGCATCAGATTGAATGAGGTACCAGTCTTAAGTTGAGATAGTAGTTCAGTAGTGGTGTGGCGCTGTTCACACACAAGCCCCGAAAATGTATTTCTGGAATTGTGGGGAGAGTCGAGGCTCCTCATTGTTGAGCCTTGTATCAAACATCAACCATTCGGCCCTGAGCCCTGCCTGAGATTCATATTTTGTGTTCTGATCTCCTGTGTAATGCATACAGTATATATGTATCTTTTTTGCCTTGATTGATTATGAAGAAAATATATCTATTTTTTGTAACTGTTCTTCTCTGATGTGCCATAACTCATGTTTTCTTGCACACTGTTAATATTTTGTGGATATTGCTGTTTAAAAACAAAAAGATGATATTGAGAAGTAGATAACATTAATAAAAACACGGTATAATAACGCATGCTTTGGTGTTGGTGAAAATCATTTCTCATATTTGTGCACCTTCTGCAAGGATAGGGAGGCATGCAAACAGGTGTGTCTGGCTATTTCTAAAGTACATACATGCACACAGTACATACTGTAGTACATAATGTACAATACACATGCATGCAGTTAACAAAAGCTTGCTGAATTCTATAAACAAAGACCCGGGCCAGGTAATACCTCCCTCCCAGTTGGGTCATTTTGAAAGAATGTTATTGTTGCCTTTCACCTGTGTCTGTCTGTCCCTGTGCCCTTTGAAATGCGCCTGGAACAAGTCACATGAGACACCTGCAAGTTTCAAATCAAGCTCCTCCAACCTCCCCCTATCCAGTCAAAGCCAATCAGCCATGAGGTGGATCAACCACTGACCAATGGGGAGCACTGGCAGCTGCTGTCGGAGTCAGCCACTCCCCTGTCCGACTGATAGTAAACAAATGGGAGGCCCATGTGCTGAATGTTCTCTCTCTCCCCTGCTCTGCTGCCTGAGTTCTCAGAAGACATGTGAGAGGGAGGGTGGGGAAGAGAAACAATCATGGTCTGAAAGGGGGGTAGGGAGAGTACATAACTTGGGCTGTAGAACATCTTGCTTACCTACAGGTGATCATGAGTAGATTATACAGGCAGGGTGGCACCCAGGGCAATTTTGTGCATGCCCAGCTCCTCTACATTTGGCAAAGTGCATGCATTCAGCAATGTCTCAGGCCATAATGTACAGCAAAACACAAGCAGCAAACACTGCAGAAGAACAAGTTCATCAATGTTCTGGAAGGAATAGAATCCTGCAGCTACCAGAAAGTTTGGCCATGCAAACGTGTCTCCAGGCAGGTCTATATTTGAACCCATGCTTGTATTTACAACGAGCAGTAACCCTGTATCTGTCCTTAAGAACCCCCCTAGGCTTAGGACATGGTCTTGTTTGGCCTCTTTGTGAAAGGGTGAGTTTCTGTCCCCACCCCAGACTCTCTGGCTGACTGTCCTGTGTTAACAAGAGGAAACCATGGCTGCAGAGACAATGCCCTATGTACGTGTGTACTTTTTCCATTCCCGAAATGCTAATGTCAACACTACCAGCATTACTCAGCTATCATTCCTAGTTCCGTGACGCAAGCATGTTTTGTTTTGGATTCCGTACAGAAACCAAATGGACTGATATAACGCAGTTTGTTGGTTGTTAATCCAATAATGTATTCACCTGGACAACAAAGCCCAAAAAAGCATAAACAATAAGGCAGACATCTGACTGTTGTGCACAGCACTGTTATAATAAATAATATGTACTTTTTCTGCAACACCATTGACAAGTACCAATAGACAGCATACATCTTTCTCTTAAAGGCACTAATTGTCAGAGCAGTCTTTCAAACTTCAATCATAGTTGACAGTTGATCACAGACAAGGCACCATTTTTCTGTTGTGGCCCTTAGCATAGAACTGTATTTGTGTTGGAATTCAGTAACATTCTTGCAATGCCAATGAAGCTTGCGTGACATTTCCATTTCAGTTTGCATGGCAATTCCTGCATAAGAATCACCAGCTTGTCATTGTAAAACACATTATACTGTCATGCAGTTGTCGCCAACACATATATACAACACACCCTTTTTCCAATGTTACAACGTGTGACACAGGTGACATTGGAATTCCCAGCTTACAGTAGTTGCATGAATACATTCTCCTCAAGTGTAAAACCATTCTGATACAGATCACGAGCATTGCTAGCATGTATACAAAGCCAATTATTGTATTTTTGTTAATCATTGTAATTATGTTAATCACTGGGAAAACCAAGTATGTTAAAGATTAAAGGCATACATGACAACCAACAAAAGGCATATCTTTTTAAACCTAAAAATACATGGTTTCTGTGGGACTCTATGCATGTGCCCCCAAATGGCATTTTATTCCACATACCCACACCACCTTTTCCATGCGTCACTGTGGCAAATGAATGTTCCAGAGTACAGATTCTAGAGCTCAACGTCCACTCCATAATTGCTCTGACTGTTCCTCTCCACTTGCTCTGAAAGAGAAGCATTCCTGCTTGGTTCCACTTATAGCCACCTTGTCCTCATTCGGGACAGCCCATCTGCAGTCCACTCCAGGCTGTCCTACCATGATCGCTCAGTTCATCAGCACCTGAACTATGTGCGGAGCTGCGTAGCGAGAGCTCCTGTTTGTTGGTACAGTATACTTGTGTATTGGAAGCCCCCGTCCGCCTTCCTCAGCGCTCGTGTAGGACTAGTTCAGGCACCCACTGGTTGAGGCTTCGGCTTTCCCTGCAGAAGGTCCCCACTTCCTGGAGTCTGCAGTGGTCTGCTTGGGGGTTCTGCAGCGGAACAAAAACAAAGTAGTCAGGCACCGGTAAGAACACGTGTTGAGCTGACTCGTCCTCGAGCAAGACACTGTGGGCCACGCCACGCCAAATAGCGAAACAGCGAACACGCCTCCAGGTCTTATGTAAGTCATAAGACTTACTCATATACTATGTCATGTAATTTAAATGTGTTAATCTATCCGTGAGCAGCAGTAACCATTTACACGTCCACTCTGCCGAGTCAACTCACCGTCACCAGGATGCAGTGGAGATCTCTGTGATCCTCCTGGTTTCTATTGGCGTCCGCGGTGACGAGGGCCTGCTCCAGCAACCGCTGTAGCCGGTGCACCCCTGAGACGCGGAGGATGGAGATGCCGCTGTCGCAGCAGAACGACTGCAGCAGGGTGAAATGGATCTGCAGCGCCACGTCAACCTCGCTGTCGGCCGCCAGAACACATAGGACCACATCGTCTGGGTCTCTGAGGAATGAAGAAAATAAGTCAGGCCGGAGAGGATATAATTGCCCTGGGTAGCAACTCTGAGTAAGAAATGATCAGATAAATGAAATTTAATTGATATTAATCAGAAGATTAAGCTGTACAACATTGTGAAACATGGTAGGTGACATGCTAGCTGTTGGTCTAATTCAGCAATGTCATAATAAACAGACCATGCAGACAATTAGTTTATCAATGACTCATTGGCTGGCTCATTGTAATTTCCCCCCTCAAATGTATGGAACTGGAAATAAGTAAGTATAAGCTCAAAACTCACGTATTCAGCAGTTTAGCGGACTCATAGATCCCTATGGTCAGGCAGTCCAGCCTCTGAGCGGTTACAAGGAGCTCCTCAACAGCAAGACTGACAGAATGCATTCTGCAGGAGAGAGGAGAGACCATGTAAGAGCACAAGAAACTCGCATGTACATGTAGGCAGTGGTGGAAAAAGTACTCATATTTTTTTTTACTTAAGTAAAAGTATCAATACGGCAATGTATAAATACTCTGTATTGTTGGTCTCAAAATGTACTTAAAGTACCAAAAGTAGAACACACTCATTACGCAGAATGTTCCATTTCACAAGTTTTCAGATGTATAAAAATCTTTTGAAAATAGCAGATCTAGATCGACTATTTTCAAATGGCCGAAATGTATATAGGGCTAATGTAAGTTTTGTAATAACAATCAAAATCTACAAAGTAACTATAGCCTACTAACTAAAGTTTTCAAAAATTGTGCTGGAGTAAAGGTAGGCCTACTCCAGTAAAGTAACTCCTCAAAATTGTACTTAAGTACAGTACTTAAGTAAATGTACTTAGTTGCTTTACACCACTGCATGCCATGTAGGCTATTGCATATTACTTGGGACATGATGCACAGATGCACATTTAATTGCCTAAATGAACACTAACAGGCAGGCATGAAACAACAGATGCACATTCCGTTCAACAGACGGAGCATGATGTAGATCAGTGGTTCTCAAACTTTTTCATGTCAAGGACCCCCAAAATGATATGCATTTGGCCCGCGGGCCCCCCATCTCAAAACATTTTGTTCCAGGGACCCCCCAGAAGCAAAGATTTGAGTTACAAATGTTGGCTTTAAAAATATATACGTCTAAAGATTTGCACACATTTTCACGATTTAAAAAAAAATAGCAGATCTACAAGCTCATAGCCTGGCACTATGAGCTTGTAGATCTGCTATTTTTTTTAATAGCCAACGTTATGGATAAAGGGGTTGAAATGATTGTGACGCTTTTTAACATATTTGGCTGGGGACCCCCATGTATCCCCCCCAGGACCCCTGGGGACCCCATTTTGAGAACCAATTGATGTAGATGGATTAAATGCAGATTGATAAACTTATTTACACCAAAAGGCATAGGGGAGGGCATGCATTTTCCTTAGCCTTAGATCAAGACTATATAGATGTATTTGATCGATTTTTACATTTTTTTATATGTCAAAATCGATAAAATACATCTATGATAGTCTTGATCTAAGGCTACAGGTTCCTAATACTTTGCTTGCTCAATGTAAAGTTGTAAACGGTGATGATGTTCACATAATCTCACGAATTCATGCAGAGAGCTGTTACTGTAAGTCACATGCGTTTTCTTTCCACATGGCTCAGCAACTGTAGTAAAACACGAGCAGCGGTGTAAAGTAACTAGTACATTTACTCAATTACTGTACTTAAGAACAATTTTGAGGTATTGTTTTACTTTACTGGAGTATTTCCACATTACATTATTTATGTGATGGAATATTACTCCATTACATCTCAATATTCAATATTGTACTTTTACTCCACTACAATTATTTGAAAACTTTAGTTACTAGTTACTTTGTGATTATTATTACAAAACATGCATTAGCCACTTCAGCCCTATATACATTTCGGCCATTTGAAAATAGCCAATCTACAAGCTCACACAGGCAGGCAGGCTCACAATGAGTCACCATGCGAGGCATTGTGAGCTTGTAGCTCATGATTTTCAAATGATTTTTATACATTTGAAAACTTGAGAAATGGGACATTCTGCATAATGAGTAGGCCTACTTTCTACTTTGGGTACTTTAAGTACATTTTTATACCAATACTTTTGTACTTTTACTCAAGTACATTTTGAATCCCGGACTTTTACTTCACAGAGTATTTCTACATTGTAGTATTGATACTTTTACTTAAGTAAAATATTTGAGTACTTTTTCCACCACTGAAAACGAGTATCATGTCACTGAATTTAATGCATTATTATGCAAAGGAACAAGCAACAACACTCACTTTTTCTCGATGATATCGAACTCAAACCAGAGTAATTGTTGTTGTTGTTTTTGTTTTGAATTGTATTCCGAAAAGAAAAGTGCAGACTGCAGAACTCCCGCGACTTGAAGGTTCCACAAGTGACGGCTGTGCTATGACAGCGTTGAGTCTGGATCTGGCGACATTGCGACACACTTTATACTGCCTGCCTCCATCTGCCTCGAGCACTGTTTCCCAAACGGTGGGTCGGGGCCCACCTGTGGGTCGCGGACCATTTTATGGGTCACGTAAATAAATATCCCTTTAATTAGTGTGGCAACCAGACTATAGTAATCCTCCGACTTTATTAGTGTGGTTGCCCTAACAGGGCAACCAGACTATAGTAATCCTCTCACTTTATTATTATTCTTATATGGAGATAAACAATAGTTTAGATCGTCTCTCCTCCCACAGTTTTTATCCCCCAATGTCGTGCCATATGTCAAAATGACCGGCTTCATCGGGAATCGTGCGCTTGTATTTTGCTAAGAGATTGGTTGCATAGTTTTTTGATATTGATTTATTAGTGCATTAAATTTCCCCATCCACTTTAATGAAAAAGTGAAAAAACTCAAATTCAAGTATTTTTTTCTCAGAAACCGTAAGAGCTAGAGTTACCAGATTTGGAGGGGAGGTTCATAATTTAGTCCAAAATTATTGAAAAAATAATTACACTAATCGGCCACATGGTGGCGCTATAACAGCCCCCTTTACGTTTTGGCCTATAACTCTTGAACCGTAGGTCGTAAAATCAAAATGTCTTTTTCCCTAGATTCCTTGGGTCACGACGCATCTCCCCATATAGGCCACGCCCATTTGCGTCAGGATAGATTTTCCGCCATTTTGAATTTTCTTCAAAACACACTTTTAGCTCCTCCTCCCATATATTTTGTCCAAATCTAACAGAAATCGGTACACATGATCTCTGGACCCATGCGATAAACATATCCAAACGGCATTTTGATAGTCCTTACCGTTAGTCCGTAAATGGCTTCCAAAATTAGTGGGAGGGGCCCGTTTTACAAAAAATGCCAGAAATCACGAACGAAATGTCCAGTCAATCCCAAATTTGAATCACATGTCAAGGATGGTTTATTCAACAAATCCCCAAAAGCATTTCCACTTTGATCCATAGGGGGCGCCACAAATGCTCAAAATGTAACCGTTTGATGCAAAAACATTGTTATTTTTGGACCAATCCACTCCATTAGGTTACACATGATCTCTGATGACATGTGACAATGTAATTGGCTTGCACAATTAGTGGGAGGGCCCTACAAAAAATCTAAAAGCCTGTGACTTAATTTGGACAAATAAATAATTTGTATTTTATAATTCAATGAGTTTTATTATTTAATTGATATTTACGCCCATTTGCGTCAGGATAGATTTTCCGCCATTTTGAATTTTCTTCAAAACACACTTTTTGCTCCTTTTCCTTCAAATTTTTACCAAATCTCACACAAATCGGTACACATGATCTCTGGACCCATGCGATAAACATATCCAAACGGCATTTTGATAGTCCTTACCGTTAGTCCGTAAATGGCTTCCAAAATTAGTGGGAGGGGCCCGTTTTACAAAAAATGCCAGAAATCACGAACGAAATGTCCAGTCAATCCCAAATTTGAATCACATGTCAAGGATGGTTTATTCAACAAATCCCCAAAAGCATTTCCACTTTGATCCATAGGGGGCGCCACAAATGCTCAAAATGTAACCGTTTGATGCAAAAACATTGTTATTTTTGGACCAATCCACTCCATTAGGTTACACATGATCTCTGATGACATGTGACAATGTAATTGGCTTGCACAATTAGTGGGAGGGCCCTACAAAAAATCTAAAAGCCTGTGACTTAATTTGGACAAATAAATAATTTGTATTTTATAATTCAATGAGTTTTATTATTTAATTGATATTTACGCCCATTTGCGTCAGGATAGATTTTCCGCCATTTTGAATTTTCTTCAAAACACACTTTTTGCTCCTTTTCCTTCAAATTTTTACCAAATCTCACACAAATCGGTACACATGATCTATGGACCCATGCGATAAATATATCCAAACAGCATTTTGATAGTCCTTACCGTTCGTCCGTAATTGGCTTCCAAAGTTAGTGGGAGGGGCCCGTTTTACCAAAAATGCCAGAAATCACGAACGAAACGTCCAATCAATCCCAAATTTGAATCACATGTCGAGGGTGGTTTACTCAACAAATCCCCCCAAAAAAATCCACTTTGATCCATAGGGGGCGCCACAAATGCTCAAAACGTAACCGTTTGATGAAAAAAACTTATTTTGGGGGGATCAATCCTCTCAAAATGAAACGCAAGTGATCTCGGGAGTTACGTGACAATGTAATTGGCGCAGCCTCCGACGGTATTCCTCCCAGCGTATTCCTCGAGTCCCGGCGGCAGCGACCCGCGACTAGCGTCGGCGCAACCACACTCTGCAATTGCCCTGAATTGCGACGCGTCTAGTTAGTGTGGTTGCCCTAACAGGGCAACCAGACTATAGTAATCCTCCTACTTTATTATTCATACTGGAGATAAACAATAGTTTAGATCGTCTCTCCTCCCACAGTTTATTTTTCCCAATTTAGTGCCATATGTCAAAATGACCGGCCTCACCGGGAATCGTGTGCTTGTATTTTGCTAAGAGATTGGTTGCATAGTTTTATTGATATTGATTTATTAGTGCATTAAATTTCCCCATCCACTTTAATGAAAAAGTGAAAAAACTCAAATTCAAGTATTTTTTTCTCAGAAACCGTAAGAGCTAGAGTTACCAGATTTAGAGGGGAGGTTCATAATTTAGTCCGAAATTATTGAAAAAATAATTAAACTAATCGGCCACATGGTGGCGCTATAACAGCCCCCTTTACGTTTTGGCCTATAACTCTTGAACCGTAGGTCGTAAAATCAAAATTTATTTTTCCCTAGATTCCTTGGGTCATGACGCAACTCCCTAGATTTTCCGCCATTTTGAATTTTCTGCAAAACACACTTTTAGCTCCTCCTCCCATATATTTTGTCCAAATTTCACAAAAATCGGTACACATGATCTCTGGACCCATGCGATAATCTGGACCGAAACAGAATTTTGATAGTCCATACCGTTCGTCTGTAAATGGCTTCCAAAGTTAGCGGGAGGGGCCCGTTTTACAAAAAAGCCCACAAATCACGAACAAAACGTCCAGTCAATCCCAAATTTAAATCACATGTCAAGTGTGGTTTACTCAACAAATCCCCAAAAGAATTTCCACTTTGATCCGTAGGGGGCGCCATAGGGGGCGCCACAAATGCTCAAAATGTAACCTTTTGATGCAAAAACCATATGTTGGGGGCGGGGGACCAATCCTCTCAAAATGAAACGCAAGTGATCTCAGGAGTTGCGTGACAATGTAATTGGCGCAGCCTCCGACGGTATTCCTCCCAGCGTATTCCTCGAGTCCCGGCGGCAGCGACCCGCGACTCGCGTCGGCGCAACCACACTCTGCAATTGCCCTGAATTGCGACGCGTCTAGTTATTAGTGTGGTTGCCCTAACAGGGCAACCAGACTATAGTTCTAGGGATACTATCATATTAATCTTTCTAGATAAACAATACTTTAGACCGCATCTCCTCCCACATTTTTTATTCCCCAATTTAGTGCCATATATCAAAATGACCGTCTTGACCTGGAATCGTGCGCTTGTATTTTGCTAAGAGATTGGTTAAATAGTTTAATTGATATTGATTTATTAGTGCATTAAATTTCCCCATCCGCTTTAATGAAAAAGTGAAAAAACTCAAATTCAAGTATTTTTTTCTCTGAAACCGTAAGAGCTAGAGTTACCAGATTTGAAGGGGAGGTTCATAATTTAGTCCGAAATTATTGAAAAAATAATTACACTAATCGGCCACATGGTGGCGCTATAACAACCCCCTTTACGTTTTGGCCTATAACTCTTGAACCGTAGGTCGTAAAATCAAAATTTCTTTTCACCTGGATTCTTTGGGTCACGACGCATCTCCCCATATAGGCCACGCCCATTTGCGTCTGGATAGATTTTTTTATATTGATTTATTAGTGCATTACATTTCCCCATCCACTTTAATGGGAATTGCAAAAACTCCCATTCAAGTATTTTTTTCTCGGAAACCATAAGGGCTACAGTTACATGACTTGGAGGGGAGGTTAATAGTTTATTGCAAAATTATTTAAAAAAAAATCACACCAGTCGGCCACATGGTGGCGCTATAACAGCCCACTTTACCTTTTGGCCTATAACTCTTGAACCGTAGGTCGTAAAATCAAAATTAATTTTTCCCTAGATTCCTTGGGTCATAACGCAACTCCCCATATAGGCCACGCCCATTATTTTTTAGTGCCCTAACAGGGCAACCAGACTATAGTAATCCTCGCACTTTATTATTAGTGTGGTTGCCCTAACAGGGCAACCAGACTATAGTTCTAGGGATACTATCATATTAATCTTTCTAGATAAACAATACTTTAGACCGCATCTCCTCCCATATTTTTTATTCCCCAATTTAGTGCCATATATCAAAATGACCGGCCTCACCGGGAATCGTGTGCTTGTATTTTGCTAAGAGATTGGTTACATAGTTTTATTGATATTGATTTATTAGTGCATTAAATGTCCCCATCCACTTTAATGGAAAAGTAAAAAAACTCAAATTCAAGCATTTCTTTCTCAGGAACTGTAAGAGCTAGAGTTACCAGATTTGGAGGGGAGGTTCACAATTTAGTGCAAAATTATTTAAAAAATAATTACACCAATCGGCCTGATGGTGGCGCTATAACAGCCCACTTTACATTTTTGCCTATAACTCTTGAACCGTTGGTCGTAAAATCAAAATTAATTTTCCCCTGGATTCCTTGGGTCAATACGCATCTCCCCATATAGGCCACGCCCATTTGCGTCAGGATAGATTTTCCGCCATTTTGAATTTTCTTCAAAACACACTTTTTGCACATTTTCCTATTTTTTTTCTCCAAATCTCACACAAATCGGTACAGGTCATCTATGCACCCATGCGATAAATATATCCAAACGGCATTTTGATAGTCCTTACCGTTCGTCCGTAATTGGCTTCCAAAGTTAGTGGGAGGGGCCCGTTTAACCAACAAAACGTCCAATCGATCCCAAATTTAAATCACATGTCGAGGGTGGTTTACTCAACAAATCACCAAAAGCATTTCCACTTTGATCCATAGGGGGCGCCACAACTGCGCAAAACGTAACCGTTTGATGCAAAAACAAGATTTTTTTTTGTGTGGTTGCCCTAACAGGCTAACCAGACTATAGTACTCTATACTCTTTATTCTTCTTTCTAGATAAACAATACTTTGAACCGCATCTCCTCCCACAGTTTTTATCCTGAGTAAAAAAAAAGCCTGAGTAGACGATAAAATGACCAAGAGTTTTTTTGAAAGTGAAATATCCCTTTAAGCCTTTATTCTAGGTGCGCAAAAGTTTTTCTCAACAGTTGAAATAGACAAATAATAAAACAGGGCTTAAGTGTTTACGTTGTTCCTCATTTTGCTAGGGGACCCCCTGGAACCCACTCAAGGACCCCTGGGTATTCGATAAAAATTTAAAAAATTGTCATACCACAGCATCACACAAAAAAAGATTCTACGCTGCGTGCCGCGCTTGTAGATCTGCTACTTTTGACGCTTTTGAATTTGAATCCTGAAAAGTAACAGTTTTGGACATATGAGGTTTCCACCCGACAGATGATTTGTAGAATCAGCCTCAACTCATTCACTGCCACTGACGTAATTGACGTAATTATTCCCGTTTACCAATACTGCCACTTTTTTTTTGACCCAAAGACCAAGGAGATATGATTTCTTCGAAGATTTAGACCCCCATCCACTTCCTTGTTAACTTAAAGGATCTAAACCATGAATTAAAAAAAAAATTGATATTTAATATTATATGGTGTATGTCCCTCAAACCTTTTTCAATAGGTTTGAGCCTAAATCATCACTCAGATATACTCATCCCAAGTCAATTGTCTCTGGCTTATACAGCACTTTCAGCTGCAATACCAAAACGTCCTTTTGGGCAGGGGGGGGGATACTGAGCAATTCTGTCTGGCCATCATCAATATTGCCATTCTGAAATGGCCTGTTCAGACACGCCCATTCTGAAAATCTCTGAAATGAGAATGAATGACTAAATGTTAAAAAAAAATATTTTTGGGGGTACAAGAGACACTGGGGAGCCCAAAAAATACCCCCCCCCCCCAAAAAAGAAAATGAAATTCATGGTGTGGTCCCTTTAAAACTTAAAAAAATTCTGTATCTCGGCTCCTGAGTACTTTTCAATGAAAAATCTCTGGCAGTGGGCAAACGCGGCCAGCAATAATTGTGGCAGTGAATGAGTTAATATGGATTTAGGAGGTTTCTGCCCGACAGCAACGAAATGCTTTCTAAAATCTAGAATGCATTCCCAGTTTTAACGAGTTAAAGGATGTGATTTTGTGGGAATGTGACTCTATGATAAAACAACCTTAGAATGAAGATACTACAGTATGGGTACAAATCACATTCTGGGAGACATCTATTCTACTATTTCTAAGTAAACTAAATATGAAATTATAAAGTATAAAGTACACAGGCTACTCAAAGAGAGTTGTATTGTATCTTTAGATTCATTTTTAGCTTATTTGTCCTTTTCTTTACAATCTAAATGATGCTGGCAGTATGGATGGGTTACAATGTCTGAACTGTAGACAGAAACATTTCATTATAAAAAGAAGAGTCACATCTTATCCAAGGGTTAGTTTTATTTATTACAAAACGTTTTCCCGTATATGAATAAGGAAACACAGCAGATATTGGTAAACATTTTAAAGGTTCATGACCAAAACATATAAACACTTGTGAGTCATCTCATTGGACTAGGTTTAAAGTCTTCACCCCCTCTTCCGATTGGTCGATATTTGATAGTTCCTATTTTTTGCTATAACCTTTGAATGGTTTGTCGTACAGACTTGTGAGTCGCATCACTTGATTTGAGAGTTACTTAGCCTCGTCCCCTATTCTGATTGGTCAATATATCATATATGTTTTTCCCATAACTTTTGAACAGTTTGTCGTACAGAGTCATGGGTCAGCTCACTGGACTCGGACAAAAATCCTTGTCCTTCATTAAAGTTACTTAGCTCTGCTCCCTGTTCTGATTGGTCGATATTTGCCCCTAACGTGGACAGAGGTGCGAGGGCCCGGTCCATGCAGGTCCACCCACCGTAGATCCGCCCCTGGTATTATTCCTGACCCAGTAACTCCTTCATGACCAGCTTCTCATTTATAACAAGAGCTTTGTACAAGATCTCTGCTGCTTCAGCGGTGGTCACACTGTCAAGGATCGTCCTCATGCTTTGTTGGAGTGTGGTCTCAGCTTGGACGTTGGCGGCCATTTCAGGATGGATGCCCTTACTTTGCAGGTAATCAAGGATGGGACCCACATTCTTCACTTTACTGACTAAAGCCTCCCGATTTTCCATCAAGAAATCCTGTTTGACTTCATGCAAATCAAAGGATAACATACTGTAAATCTTAAGATTGTTAAGTTGAAAGAAAGAAAAACACATATATGAAGATAATGGGTGTGTACCTGAAACAGAATGGCTGATGGGGTTCATTCTCGTTGGTTTGGTTGGTCCTGTGGATGACATGAAGTGAAAGCCTTTACTGCAGGGTTTACACACATGATTAATATTATATTTAAATATTAATCTGAATAAATATATTCTAATCATATTACATTATGTTAGTCATCAAAGTAGCAGCTGAATAAACAATTATGAACAGAATTATAATTGTGACTATTTAGTTTAATAATGTAAATAATCGATCTATGAATGCAAAAACCTCTGTGTGTAACTTTCCCCCAGCATTACTCAAGAACCGTAGAACCAATCTACCTCAAACTTGGCCTGTGTCTCAGAGGACCCGAGAGTGTGTTGAGCTGAGTGGGAAGTCAGAGAACACATAATCTGTCTGTCTGTCTGTTTGTCTGTCTGTGTCTTTCTTTCTAACCGGGTGGGGGTATCGTTCTCACTAGGCATTGGCCTATGCTTTATTTTTTATATATTAGCCATATCTCTGGTCCAAAGATATCTTTGGTCCAAAGATAAAACAATCATAGCTTTTAAACAAAATCATCATGTTCCTTTGTTTTACCATGTCTAAAGGTTTAGTTGTGTATAGGACATAGTGCATGCCAGTGCAGTAAAAGCAGACAAGTGACATATAATGAAGCTATGTTTGGGTTATACATCGTTTAGGAGTAGTGTCTGTAGTAAAGTATGGTATGTAATAATGGTAACAATGCCTGCCTCCTGCATACAGAAGGGGAGCTCCAGGTGTTCTAATGCAATGAATAGTGGACTATGGGTCTGCACAGGAGAAACCCGGATTAAAGGTGTGAATGTAAACAGCAATGAAATGTTCCCCATAATTCATAATGAACGAACAACTGTACCTTTAACACTCAGGTTGCTATGCGTCCACACTTTGTTCTTCTCAGGTGCTTGCACCTCCAATGAGACGACTTCTGTATTGAGATCCATCTTCACCATGAATGTTGGAGGGTAATTTGGTCCATAGTTCAAATGGTAAGGATGCGAAGCCTGAAGACACATAGAACTGTTTTACTATTGCATCGATGTATTACTGTAGTAGTGCTAGCCTCAGCAGCAGCAGCAACAGCAGCATTCCTCACCTCAAAATGTATTTGGAAGTCACTTGAAATCTCAGACTAATGAAAATTGGCCTCACCATCATTTTATATGGCTTTTTGACAATAATTTACTAAATCATTTTAATCAATTAAACATAATTGCCGCAACTAGGATTTCTTAGGACTTTTAGTATGTTGTTCTGGTGACTTCATAGAAATGGTCTGTGAAGAAAACATTTATGTTGCCATCATTTTATGACTTTTTGACAATAATTGGCGTCCATTTTGGATTGATGCCAATTAAACATTTTTCAACGTTTCTTCCAGTTAAGGGGGAGTTTTTTGTTGCCACCTTTGCATAAATGTCTTGCTGGGGATTAAACAATATGGGGTCTCTGCTCTACATGTAAAGTGTCTTAAGACAACTTTACATGAAGTGGGCTGTTCTAGAACCACCATGAGGCCAATTTGAATAATTGGGGAGGTGGTTTTACCTTGGCCTACTGGGAGTGTACGTGCAAAGTTACATGGCAATTGGACGCTGCGTTTGTGGCATTTTGTGAAAAATGAGTCACTTCCGCACACTTTGAATACCAATCATAGCCAATCGGAATGGAATCTGAAAAATCGGACTTATACATACTTGATCAAGTGACCACAAATATGTAGCGTTTGTGTGAGTTTTGGACAAAATCTGTTTGAGTAGTAGAAAAAAGTGTGTATTGACAAAAATGTAAAATGTCAGAAAATCTTGTCAGGCGGAAATGGGTGGAAATGCTAAACTCAGATTGTAATTTTACCATAACATGGTAAAAGGGTTAGCCCTAACTGACCCTAACCCTAGGGCCACAAAGGCAAAGTCTTAAAAAAGAAAAGCAAGTGTAGTATTTTTGTTTTTTCATTGTATATGCAAGCAGAGAATCCCAGTAAAATAATGAGATATTGGGTTAATTACATTGAGTAAATAGTATTGTAACTGTAACTGCTGTATAACACCAGGTTATACAGTGGGTTTAGTGTGTGATACCTTAGGTTGTACATCATGTGGAGGACAGTGCAGACTGTAGACTTCCCCTGGAGTGAAAAAACACTCTGTCGGAGTGTTGATGTATTTATCTTCTTTGTTGTAAGACTTTGCTATCACCTACAATGACAACAAGACACCTTGACCAGCTGGTTCACTCATAATGTCTGGTACATTGACAGATTTTACAGGCTATGTACACAGGCTTTGTTGCCATTAATATCTGGGTAATTTTGTCCTTAGACTACAATATAAACTTTGGTCTTGAATTACTATCCTCTGGTTGTCTTTTCACAATCTGAATCTATTTCATGTTTTAGTACATACGTTTAAATAGATTTAAAGCCTCTAAGATGCTCGTTACTTAACAGAACATACATTACCTGTTCAATATCCACATTGCTTGGCAGCAGTAATACTTTCATCTCAAGTATGCGGCTTGGTTGTGGAAGGAACAGCAGAACTTGACCACGGGTTGGTTTAGGGTTAGGGTAAAGTAGTTTGTAAACCAGCCCAAACAATGACAGGTGGGTCACATTTACAACCACGTGAGTCTTGGTCACTTTCAGTGGTTTTAAGAAGTTCACCCCCTCATCTGTGATGTGGGCCACAGAAAGGTCATCATCTGTGAAAGGTTTTTAGACATTATCAGATTATTTACCATGAATCATATCATTCTGAAAATCAAACCCAAAACAATGTGTACTGGGTCTAATGTGGCTGCAATGTTCATTCTCAGGACACAGAAGTCATTAAGTGTTGTATCTGATTTTCACATCCTACATTTAGTTTAAATATCAGCAACGTTCTGCTTTAAAAATAGATTCCATTTCACGGTAAACCTCAAAAAAAGAAAGAAAAAAAGAAAGAAAAAAAGAAAATAACACAATTGCTTCTTTAACACCATGCCTAAACCATAATATACAACATCCCACGTTGGTTTCCAACATATTATTGTCTTTTACACTGTGTAACTCACCGGCTGTGACCTCACAGTGTGGCAGGTGTAGCTGGCAGACAGACTGCTGAGGACACTGGATGTCAAACAGAGGACCTGCAGGAGTCCCTCCTTTTGACTGGAGCTGTTCCTCATCCCACTGAACAGTCCTGTAGAGGACTTCTCCTTCCCCTGACGTTTTAAACGCCAACCCTGTCTTTCTGCACTGGAACAGCCCTGTCTCGGGTAACTTGAACCTGTGACACAAAACAAGCATTTATTTGTATACATATTATGTATATATAATATAAGATATTGTGGGGGCTTTTCTGCCTTTATTTAGTTAGTACAGTGGAGAGAAGCATGAAACAGGGAGTCAGGGAATGAATGACATGCAGCAAATCTGCCGTCAGGCTTGGGAATCAAACCCGGGACACCCTTAACCACTTGACAACCGGCACCCCAAAACATTGATTGATTGATCATCTATTGACTTCATTAGGTGTCATGATGCCACATGTTGCATCCAGTTCACGTACAATCACAGTGGTTGGTTGAATAGAAACAACATGTTAGTGGAAACAGAAAGACCTGTGGTGATTGATCACCTGATGTTCTCAAAGACAACTTCTACTTCTATAGACGAATCCACAGACGTGCTGCCTGTAGTGCCTGTAGGCAGCCTTAGCTGCGGTGTCCACACCGCGACACAGCAGCTATGCAGCGGGTCTGTGGATTCGTCTATAGAGGAAGCTGTTGAGGATGACCTACCTGTATTCATTGGTTCTGTGTACCGTGTGCACGATGGGGGAAAAACTGGTCTGAAAGACAAAGCAGGAAACAAACTATCAGTGACTTTCCTGATGTTCAGTCTGTGTGATTATTCTGTATGGAGCTGGTTTTACTCACAATGTCCATGTTGGAATGATCAACCTCATCAGAGAGTCTATTCACCCACACCCACACCCACCCCCACACACACACGTACACACACACGTACGTTACCAACCTGCAATGTCTCTGATGACATCGACACATGTGGCTGACTTGAGCCAACACCTGGAGGAAAAATATAAAACGCAAAAAGTTAAATTGTTCTGTATATACAACTGACAAGCTATCAGACTTAGGGACCATGTTCACACAAAGGGTTTTTGAGTGCCATGCATTTTTTGACACACTGGAGAGCTTCCCAGCGACTAAGCATTGCTCTTCAACACTCTCGGTGGCCAGTATGTTTTAGCAGAGTGCCCTGGGTGCTTCAAACAGACAATGATTATCATCGTGTTCCATTGCAGATGGTCATATATACAGGCAGCGCTGCGTAGGAGTTCATTCACACATGACACTCTCTCACACACTGTAAAATAGTTCCACTGGTTCTCAAC
Source organism: Gymnoscopelus braueri (assembly GCF_963280865.1). Lineage (NCBI taxonomy): Eukaryota > Metazoa > Chordata > Actinopteri > Myctophiformes > Myctophidae > Gymnoscopelus > Gymnoscopelus braueri. Next base: position 28,136,660 of record NC_137621.1, on the reverse strand, counting down.
CTTCTTCATTTCAAAGACCCCCTGTTTGATATGCATCAGGCCATGGATCCCTATTTGATACCATTTTGATCTCTGGAACCCCTATCTACAGTACACTATAAAATCCTCAGTTGTGGTCTCCCTAAGGCGAGCACACTAATGTTATCCTCACTGTTTCTTTATTAGGGCCCTATTGAAAAGATTATATTTTTTTCGCGTTTTTGGGGGTCTAAGCGTATTCAAAAAGTTGCGCAACTTTGAACAAACATTACAAGTGGTGAAATGAAACTCATTCTGTGCCAATCTGCATCCTTTGACGGCTGTTTTTTTAGTAAGCCCACAGTGCCAATGACGTCTTTTGACGTCTGTTAAAAAAAAAAAAAAGTAAAGAATTTTTATTTTTATTTTTTCCCGAAAAACACAAAGATCCAAAGATTTACTGCTCCATTCACTTCCATGTTAAAATAATAACGGAGAAAAATAATTGTTGGCTATATATATATTAATTCATACCGCCCTGCTACAGAGGCTTTCAATACCCAGATATGTTTGTGTCTCTCATGTATCATTCTTATATATTTATTTTGGACAATTATCCAAACAGCATCTTGCAAGACTATTTAGTGTGGTTGCCCTAACAGGGCAACCAGACTATAGTAATCTTCACACTTTATTATTAGTGTGGTTGCCCTAACAGGGCAACCAGACTATAGTACTCTATACACTTTATTCCACTAGATAAACTTATTTTGCCGCGCTACTCCTCCCACAGTTTATTTTTCCCAATTTAGTGCCATATGTCAAAATGACCGGCTTCACCGGGAATCGTGTGCTTGTATTTTGCTAAGAGATTGGTTACACTCAAATTCAAGTATTTTTTTCTCAGAAACCATAAGAGCTAGAGTTACCAGATTTGGAGGGGAAGTTCATAATTTAGTGCGAAATTATTGAAAAAAATAATTACACCAATCGGCCTCATGGTGGCGCTATAACAGTCCACTTTACCTTTTGGCTTATAACTCTTGAACCGTAGTAACTTATTTTGCCGCGCTACTCCTCCCACAGTTTATTTTTCCCAATTTAGTGCCATATGTCAAAATGACCGTCTTGACCGGGAATCGTGCGCTTGTATTTTGCTAAGAGATTGGTTAAATAGTTTAATTGATATTGATTTATTAGTGCATTAAATTTCCCCATCCGCTTTAATGGAAAAGTGAAAAAACTCAAATTCAAGTATTTTTTTCTCAGAAACCGTAAGAGCCAGAGTTACCAGATTTAGAGGGGAGGTTCATAATTTAGTCCGAAATTATTGTAAAAATAATTTAACTAATCGGCCACATGGTGGCGCTATAACAGCCCCCTTTACGTTTTGTTCTATAACTCTTGAACCGTAGGTCGTAAAATCAAAATTTATTTTCCCCTGGATTCCTTGGGTCACGACGCATCGCCCCACATAGGCCACGCCCATTTCCGTCAGGATAGATTTTCCGCCATTTTGAATTTTCTTCAAAACACACTTTTAGCTACTTCTCCTTCAAATGTTGTCCAATTTTGATAGTCCGTACCGTTCGTCCGTAAATGGCTTCCGAAGTTAGCGGGAGGGGCCCGTTTTACAAAAAATGCCAAAAATCACGAACGAAACTTCCAATCCATCCCAAATTTGAATCACATGTCAAGGGTGGTTTACTCAACGAATCCCCAAAAGCATTTCCACTTTGACCCATAGGGGGCGCCACAAATGTGCGAAATATAACCGTTTGATGCAAAAACATGATTTCGGGGGGATCAATCCTCTCAACATGAAACGCAAGTGATCTCAGTAGTGACGTGACAATGTAATTGACGCAGCCTCCGACAGTATTCCTCCCGGCGAATTCCTCGAGTCCCGGCGGCAGCGACCCGCGACTAGCGTCGGCGCAACCACACTCTGCAATTGCCCTGAATTGCGACGCGTCTAGTTAGTGTGGTTGCCCTAACAGGGCAACCAGACTATAGTTCTAGGGATACTATCATATTAATCTTTCTAGATAAACAATACTTTAGACCGTCTCTCCTCCCACAGTTTTTATCCCCCAATGTTGTGCCATATCTCAAAATGACCGTCTTGACCTGGAATCGTGCGCTTGTATTTTGCTAAGAGATTGGTTAAATAGTTTAATTGATATTGATTTATTAGTGCATTAAATTTCCCCATCCGCTTTAATGTAAAAGTGAAAAAACTCAAATTCAAGTATTTTTTTCTCTGAAACCGTAAGAGCTAGAGTTACCAGATTTGGAGGGGAGGTTCATAATTTAGTCCGAAATTATTGAAAAAATAATTACACTAATCGGCCACATGGTGGCGCTATAACAGCCCCCTTTACGTTTTGTTCTATAACTCTTGAACCGTAGGTCGTAAAATCAAAATTTATTTTCCCCTGGATTCCTTGGGTCACGACGCATCGCCCCACATAGGCCACGCCCATTTCCGTCAGGATAGATTTTCCGCCATTTTGAATTTTCTTCAAAACACACTTTTAGCTACTTCTCCTTCAAATGTTGTCCAATTTTGATAGTCCGTACCGTTCGTCCGTAAATGGCTTCCGAAGTTAGCGGGAGGGGCCCGTTTTACAAAAAATGCCAAAAATCACGAACGAAACTTCCAATCCATCCCAAATTTGAATCACATGTCAAGGGTGGTTTACTCAACGAATCCCCAAAAGCATTTCCACTTTGACCCATAGGGGGCGCCACAAATGTGCGAAATATAACCGTTTGATGCAAAAACATGATTTCGGGGGGATCAATCCTCTCAACATGAAACGCAAGTGATCTCAGTAGTGACGTGACAATGTAATTGACGCAGCCTCCGACAGTATTCCTCCCGGCGAATTCCTCGAGTCCCGGCGGCAGCGACCCGCGACTAGCGTCGGCGCAACCACACTCTGCAATTGCCCTGAATTGCGACGCGTCTAGTTAGTGTGGTTGCCCTAACAGGGCAACCAGACTATAGTTCTAGGGATACTATCATATTAATCTTTCTAGATAAACAATACTTTAGACCGTCTCTCCTCCCACAGTTTTTATCCCCCAATGTTGTGCCATATCTCAAAATGACCGTCTTGACCTGGAATCGTGCGCTTGTATTTTGCTAAGAGATTGGTTAAATAGTTTAATTGATATTGATTTATTAGTGCATTAAATTTCCCCATCCGCTTTAATGTAAAAGTGAAAAAACTCAAATTCAAGTATTTTTTTCTCTGAAACCGTAAGAGCTAGAGTTACCAGATTTGGAGGGGAGGTTCATAATTTAGTCCGAAATTATTGAAAAAATAATTACACTAATCGGCCACATGGTGGCGCTATAACAGCCCCCTTTACGTTTTGTTCTATAACTCTTGAACCGTAGGTCGTAAAATCAAAATTTATTTTCCCCTGGATTCCTTGGGTCACGACGCATCGCCCCACATAGGCCACGCCCATTTCCGTCAGGATAGATTTTCCGCCATTTTGAATTTTCTTCAAAACACACTTTTAGCTACTTCTCCTTCAAATGTTGTCCAATTTTGATAGTCCGTACCGTTCGTCCGTAAATGGCTTCCGAAGTTAGCGGGAGGGGCCCGTTTTACAAAAAATGCCAAAAATCACGAACGAAACTTCCAATCCATCCCAAATTTGAATCACATGTCAAGGGTGGTTTACTCAACGAATCCCCAAAAGCATTTCCACTTTGACCCATAGGGGGCGCCACAAATGTGCGAAATATAACCGTTTGATGCAAAAACATGATTTCGGGGGGATCAATCCTCTCAACATGAAACGCAAGTGATCTCAGTAGTGACGTGACAATGTAATTGACGCAGCCTCCGACAGTATTCCTCCCGGCGAATTCCTCGAGTCCCGGCGGCAGCGACCCGCGACTAGCGTCGGCGCAACCACACTCTGCAATTGCCCTGAATTGCGACGCGTCTAGTTAGTGTGGTTGCCCTAACAGGGCAACCAGACTATAGTCTAGGGATACTATCATATTAATCTTTCTAGATAAACAATACTTTAGACCGTCTCTCCTCCCACAGTTTTTATCCCCCAATGTTGTGCCATATCTCAAAATGACCGTCTTGACCTGGAATCGTGCGCTTGTATTTTGCTAAGAGATTGGTTAAATAGTTTAATTGATATTGATTTATTAGTGCATTAAATTTCCCCATCCGCTTTAATGTAAAAGTGAAAAAACTCAAATTCAAGTATTTTTTTCTCTGAAACCGTAAGAGCTAGAGTTACCAGATTTGGAGGGGAGGTTCATAATTTAGTCCGAAATTATTGAAAAAATAATTACACTAATCGGCCACATGGTGGCGCTATAACAGCGTCCTTTACGTTTTGGCCTATAACTCTTGAACCGTAGGTCGTAAAATCAAAATTTATTTTTCCCTGGATTCCTTGGGTCACGACGCATCTCCCTATATAGGCCACGCCCATTTGCGTCAGGATAGATTTTCCGCCATATTGAATTTTCTTCAAAACACACTTTTTGCTCCTTTTCCTAAAAATTTTGTCCAAATCTCACAAAAATCGGTACAGGTCATCTTTGGACCCATGCGATAAATATGTCCAAACGGCATTTTGATAGTCCTTACCGTTCGTCTGTAAATGGCTTCCAAAGTCAGTTGGAGGGGCCCGTTTTACCAAAAAGGCCAAAAATCACGAACGAAACGTCCAATCGATCCCAAATTTGAATTACATGTCGAGGGTGGTTTACTCAACAAATCCCCAAAAGCATTTCCACTTTGACCCATAGGGGGCACCACAACTGCGCAAAACGTAACCCTCTGATGCAAAAACATGGTTTTTGGGGGATCACTCCTCTCAAATTGAAAAGCAGGTGATCTCAGGAGTGACATGAGGATGTCATTGGCCCGCTAAATTTGTGGGAGGGGCTTATTTATTTTAGTGGGAGGGGCCTATTTCTTCAAATCAAAACGCCATGTATCACGAACACAGGATCCAATCAGCACCAAATTCGAATGGCACGTCACGCAGCCTCCGATGGTATTCCTCCAAGCATATTCCTCAAGTCCGGGCGGCGGCAACCTGCGACCGGCGTCGGCGCAACCACACTTTGCAATTGCCCTGAATTGCGACCCGTCTTGTTAGTGTGGTTGCCCTAACAGGGCAACCAGACTATAGTTCTAGGGATACTTTATTTATTTCTAGATAAACAATATTTCGAACTGCTATTCCTCCCACAGTTTTTATCCCCCAATGTTGTGCCATATCTCAAAATGACCGTCTTGACCTTGAATCGTGCGCTTGTATTTTGCTAAGAGATTGGTTAAATAGTTTAATTGATATTGATTTATTAGTGCATTAAATTTCCCCATCCGCTTTAATGGAAAAGTGAAAAAACTCAAATTCAAGTATTTTTTTCTCTGAAACCGTAAGAGCTAGAGTTACCAGATTTGGAGGGGAGGTTCATAATTTAGTCCGAAATTATTGAAAAAATAATTACACTAATCGGCCACATGGTGGCGCTATAACAGCGTCCTTTACGTTTTGGCCTATAACTCTTGAACCGTAGGTCGTAAAATCAAAATTTCTTTTTCCCTGGATTCCTTGGGTCACGACGCATCTCCCTATATAGGCCACGCCCATTTGCGTCAGGATAGATTTTCCGCCATATTGAATTTTCTTCAAAACACACTTTTTGCTCCTTTTCCTACAAATTTTGTCCAAATCTCACAAAAATCGGTACAGGTCATCTTTGGACCCATGCGATAAATATGTCCAAACGGCATTTTGATAGTCCTTACCGTTCGTCTGTAAATGGCTTCCAAAGTCAGTTGGAGGGGCCCGTTTTACCAAAAAGGCCAAAAATCACGAACGAAACGTCCAATCGATCCCAAATTTGAATTACATGTCGAGGGTGGTTTACTCAACAAATCCCCAAAAGCATTTCCACTTTGACCCATAGGGGGCACCACAACTGCGCAAAACGTAACCCTCTGATGCAAAAACATGGTTTTTGGGGGATCACTCCTCTCAAATTGAAAAGCAGGTGATCTCAGGAGTGACATGAGGATGTCATTGGCCCGCTAAATTTGTGGGAGGGGCTTATTTATTTTAGTGGGAGGGGCCTATTTCTTCAAATCAAAACGCCATGTATCACGAACACAGGATCCAATCAGCACCAAATTCGAATGGCACGTCACGCAGCCTCCGATGGTATTCCTCCAAGCATATTCCTCAAGTCCGGGCGGCGGCAACCTGCGACCGGCGTCGGCGCAACCACACTTTGCAATTGCCCTGAATTGCGACCCGTCTTGTTAGTGTGGTTGCCCTAACAGGGCAACCAGACTATAGTTCTAGGGATACTTTATTTATTTCTAGATAAACAATATTTCGAACTGCTATTCCTCCCACAGTTTTTATCCCCCAATGTTGTGCCATATCTCAAAATGACCGTCTTGACCTTGAATCGTGCGCTTGTATTTTGCTAAGAGATTGGTTAAATAGTTTAATTGATATTGATTTATTAGTGCATTAAATTTCCCCATCCGCTTTAATGGAAAAGTGAAAAAACTCAAATTCAAGTATTTTTCTCTCAAAGACCGTAAGGGCTAGAGCTACAAGATTTGGTGGCTAGGTTCAATATTTAGTGCAAAATTATTGGAAAAATAATTACACCAATCGGCCTCATGGTGGCGCTATAACAGCCCCCTTTACGTTTTAGCCTATAACTCTTGAACCGTATGTCGTAAAATCAAAATTTATTTTTCCCTGGATTCCTTGGGTCACGACGCATCTCCCTATATAGGCCACGCCCATTTGCGTCAGGATAGATTTTCCGCCATTTTGAATTTTCTTCAAAACACACTTTTTGCACCTTTTCCTAATTTTTTTTTCCAAATCTCACAAAAATCGGTACACGTGATCTATGGACTCATGCGATAAACCTATCCAAACGGCATTTTGATAGTCCTTACCGTTCGTCCGTAATTGGCTTCCAAAGTTAGTGGGAGGAGCCCGTTTGACCAAAAATGCCAAAAATCACGAACGAAACGTCCAATCGATCCCAAATTTGAATCACATGTCGAGGGTGGTTTACTCAACGAATCCCCAAAAGCATTTCCACTTTGACCCATAGGGGGCGCCACAACTCTGCAAAACGTAACCGTTTGATGCAAAAACATGATTTTTGGGGGGATCACTCCTCTCATATTGAAAAGCAGGTGATCTCAGGAGTGACATGACGATGTCATTGGCCCACTACATTTGTGGGAGGGGCTTATTTATTTTAGTGGGAGGGGCCTATTTCTTCAAATCAAAACGCCATGTATCACGAACACAGGATCCAATCAGCACAAAATTCGAATGGCACGTCACGCGACCTCTGACGGTATTCCTCCAAGCGCATTCCTCGAGTCCCGGCGGCGCCGACCTGCGACCGGCATCGGCGCAACCACACTTTGCAATTTCCCAGAATTGCGACCCGTCTAGTTTAGTTTGGTTTTCTATACATTTTGTTTTTAATTATTATTATAAAAAAAAGAAAAAGAAAAAAAAGAATTTCATAGATTAAGAAATAAAAATCAAAGGAATTCCCTAAATAATAATTTTTAAAAAGTTTTAAGAAGTAGTGAAAATAGCCGATCTACAAGCTCACAATGCGTCCAGGCGTTGTGAGCTTGTAGATCTGCTATTTTCACTAGTTTGGGTCCCATGGAGACAGCAAATTTCTTTTTTGGAACTCGAGCTAAAACGTTTGGAAACCACTGGCCTAGAGGGCGTCATCGAAACTGTTCCACCTTTGTGGCTCAAAATAAAATAAAAAATCTTTATGCAGTTTTGTTTGTTTCAATATATGTAGGCCTATATAGGCTATTTTTTGTAAATGTTTAAATTAAAACACATTTGTCATAATTTTAAATTGCTTATACGAACTTATATTACACACACATATAACAACAATGGAGTTAACTCCATTGTTAATAAGAATATTATAAATAATAATATTTATTATTAATAATAATAATAATAATAATAATAATAATATAATAATAATATTTCAACACAATTGTGTTGAAATATTATTTGAATGTGGCTTGACTGCAATTTCTTTTCATATTGTGATTGTGACACCTTGTGGTTAGCTGTGGTAAGGGCTACAACTTGTGATTACAACATTAGTAGTATTCTAGTAGTAGTATCCTAGTAGACACTAAACACATTCTCAATCAACCCGAGTAGGGTACTTGTTAAATGGGTTTGGAATGATAAAACAGGAGATTGACAAAAGTTATTTTCTCATTAAATGCGTTTATTTTTAGGTCATACAATCATTAACATAAATCATGAAATGCCACATTTCTGTGCTTCTCAAACATTTTCATGTCAAGGACCCCCTAATTGATTTGTATTTAGCCGCAGACCCCCATTTGAAAAGATTTAGTGCCAGGGACCCCCATTAGAAATAAAAAATAAATTCAAAGTATAAAATAGGGTTAAAGTGGTTAAATTTACATTTGCTGGGGACCCCCTGGAACCTCCTCAAGGATCTCTAGGGGTCCTAACCTCGCATCACCAGCCTTTCCACCACGGAGGAAAGCCTGGTATTCGTTCCAAACTGGCCCGTGTGATCCGGTTTAGAAAAAAGGAAAATAACTATCGTGTTCTGGTGGTGGGTTCCGGTTGGCGTGATGGCGTCACATTGTTTTATTTCCGATCCGACCGGATCAGATACCCGGAAATGGTATTGATCCCAGGCTAAGGGGTCCCCAGTCCCCACTGAGGGCGTGGCATCATAATAAATGGCTCAGACTTCGACGAGTGACTTGTCATCACCATACTTATTAGACTCATCGTGTGTCAATCAATTAATACATTGTTATAATCAGATTATAATGATTCACTTAGCAACTGATCATTAACTCTATGTAAATCTAACCATCATTTTGGAAATAGAGATACATTGACAAATAAAAACAACCGTAAAACAAATCTTTAAACTTAACAACTTACTGTTGTATACTGTTAAAGAGTATGTGAATAACAGTAGGGGAGAACTGCATGCAGCTATCTCAGCCCTGTCCAGGAACAACAAACCTGATAAGAGCAAAGGCTCTTATCAGGTCTGGAAAACAATGAAACGTGGTCGTGCAGCAGAAAAATAGCCACGACCCACCCACAAAGAAGTAACAAAAAACAAAACAAGAAACCAAAAAAGTGGATAAATGGTGTTTTATGGACACTCTTAATCGTGGACTGTGCCCCCCCCCCCATTCATGAACAAACCTGTATGTGTGTGTGTGTGTGTGTGTGTGTGTTTTGAACATAGTGTATTCCTGTTCTTATGTTTTGAACATAGTGTATTACTGTTCTTATGTTTTGCTAATGTAACACCCTGAATTTCCCCCTTGGGGGCTTAATAAAGTGCTATCCTATTCTATCCTACCCTCATATTTGGCCTTTGCATTGTGGGGTGCATCCACCTCTTCCTCCTGGTTATCAAAGAAGCTGTCTGCGTAGTTGAGTATCTGCTTCACTGCGCTCATCAGCAGAACATCAACATCTAGATCCAGGTTTATCTCATGGCTGTAGTTTTTCACTGGCAGCACATCTTTTAACGGGACGCGAAGCCAAGAGCTTAATTTCTGGGCCTGAAAGACAGTGAAGGACCAAGTATTCATGTGAGTTCTGGGCTGGAGACATGTGCAGCAAATTAATAGATGTCAGATGTACAAATGGTAATGTTACACCAAGGTTGACTTGACTTGTAGTTTACAGCAAACGGGATGGGCCAGAACTGTAAAAGCAGCTTTCTAGCACTTGGTATCACCAAAACTACAGAGAAAAGCGTTAATTTAAAGGACAACTTTGTTTTTTTTACAACCAAGGTTTATATTTTAGCTTGTAATTAAAGTAAATAAAAGATGAGTGTCATTTTTTTTTCATTTACTGCTTTCTATAGATTTGGCAATTTTCGTGATATTTTTTACAGTGGGCGGGGGCATTCTGTCCGGTGGCTAAATATGCCTTTTTTACACAATAAAAAAGGTCCCGTGGTCTTTGATGGCCAGATGTGAGTTATTGGGGGCTAGAAGAGCTACTGTAAATAATAATAAAGAAAACACTGGGTTATTGTGTAAAAAAAGACATATTTAGCCACCGGACAGAATGCCCCCGCCCACTGTAAAAAAGATCGCGAAAATTGCTAAAACTATAGAAAGCAGTAAATTAAAAAAATGTTACACTCATATTTTATTTACTTTAATTACAATCTAAAATATAAACCTTGGTTGTAAAAAACTAAAGTTGTCCTTGAACCCTGGGAGTGTATGTCACAGGGTGAATGGAGAACCAGGTAGATTGAAGACAGAGCGCTCGTTTTTAGGCACGGGGCTTCGGTGCGAGGCGGGGCTTTTCGAGACAGGGTTTATTAGCGAGGCTCGCGAGAAGGAGGACGCGGCGCTGCGAGGCGGGGGTTTATTAGGGGAACGCTGAACACGCGTTAACACGCACAGGCTTGTCCATGACGGAGGCGCGCCGACTCAGTAGAGCTTGAGGCCGAGGAAGCGCGCCCTCGCGCCTCCAGGCGCGAGTGCCCGCGCTGACCGGCCGATGCTCTACTAGTCGACTCAGCGCCGTTTGAGTTGTAAACCGATAGGGACAGAATAGTTCTTTTCATGGATCACTGTGTGTGTGTGTGTGTGTGTGTGTGTGTGTGTGTGTGTGTGTGTGTGTGTGTGTGTGTGTGCGTGTCAGGAAGAAACTAAAACAAAAGCCAGAACACAATAAAAGTATCTTAACAGTCCTGCTTTCAATAAACCAAATTGAAAGCATGAGCGCGTGCACGCGTGCGTGTGTGTGTGTGTGTGTGTGTGTGTGTGTGTGTGTGTGTGTAGGTCGCGGCCATATATGTTGTGCACAAGCCTGGCTCGTGGCTCCCTCTAGTGTTGCTTCTACAGAATTGCTGGGTGGGTGGTAAAAACGAGCGCGCCTTCTTCAATCTACCTGGTTCTCCATTCACCCTGTAACATATACATGAACACTGGGGATTTAATTGTGTATCACCCTCTCGGAGAACAGCATGCTAATTTCAAGGCAGCTATCATTCCATGAAACTCAGCGCTTAGAGGAATCGATGGAGTGCCATTAGTAACCGGAAGACTCCCCCCCCGCCCCCCCCTTTTCACGGACCACGCGGCTCGCCCCCAGCGGTTCTTGTATTCTTGTATTTGCTTTACTGAGGTTAAGGTTAGGAATAAGCCATAAGGCTACATTTAGGCATAGTTTTGTGGTTAGTTTTAGGAATACCTGGTGGTTTGCGTTCCGAGGTCGCCGGACTTGACCCAAGGCGAGCGTGTTTTGACTTGAGGCGACTGTTCTTGTATTCATTGTTATTTATTTATTTTCAAATCCCCCCCCACCCACTCCCCTTTTCAGTCATTGTGGTCGTCCTGCCAATTCCACCCACTTCCCTATGTAGGCCTACTGTAGTCAGTGTTTTATTGGTGAATCTCAATCTATGTCTGGTGGGACGCTATTTTAAAGACATCGTGCGCATGTTGCTTAACACCTACATTACAGGTCACACATTATGGACAATTGATATGCATCTTCTATAGGCTCATTCCTATGTTAATTCACGCCGGTGTGACACTCGGCAGTCGGCAGCCTTTGTAAACTTTGTTGAGGTGTGAATTAAGGGTTGTTTTTAATCGATGCACGTGCGTGCGCATGCTCATGCTCAAAACAAAAGGCAGTGGGACGGCATGTTACTGCGTCCCATGATGACCAATGCATCCCTGACTGTAGTCCCCATGTTGCTGCTGACCATGTGTACTCTATAATCAGGGCTATTGCTAAATAGTAAATGTCATCACAGTGATATGACTAGCTGTAGTATACAACCCTCGTAGACGTATTTATGATTCTGACGTTTTCAATCTACGAGAGCTGTAGGGTTCACGCCCCATGGAGACATGGACTTTCTGCACTATGCCCCGCAGATACTCCAAACGTGTACAAATTGAAAATAAAGGTGCTTATCCCCAAGCCCCAAATATTAACTGTCTCTACGCGGTAGTAGTTTAATGTAATAATCCATATCTTTCAATAAAGAAGTGTTTTAATGCCATCTGTGGCCGATTATGTCGGAAGTTCCCATTGGGCGGTAGTGACAGGGCGCATCCGGTAAAACCCAGAATTACACTAAATGTAAACAGGAAGTAAACGGGGGTGAAAAAATGGCGTTAGGCCACAGACGGCATTAAAACACTTCTTTATTGAAAGATATGGATTATTACATTAAACTACTACCACGTAGAGACAGTTAACATTTGGGGCTTGGGGGTAAGCACCTTTATTTTCAATTTGTACACGTTTGGAGTATCTGCGGGGCATAGTGCAGAAAGTCCATGTCTCCATGGTGCGTGAACCCTTCAACTCTCGTAGATTGAAAACGTCAGAATCATAAATACGTCTACGAGGGTTGTATACTACAGCTATGACATGACATGACAACTAGAAAAAGTGCTCCTCGGAGCACAGGTCTCCACCATAGGTTATTGTGGGCCAGCAATGCTCGGAATGGAATATGAAAAATCGAACAGATCTGTCTTGATCGCATGACTATAGATATCATGTCTACCGATTTGCGTGAAATTTTGATAAAATCTGAAGGAGTAATATAAAAAAAATGTTTTACATAAGTCAGCCTCCTGGTGGCGCTATAAAAGGCAGATGTGAAAAATGCAGGCCAAATGTTTTTCCTTGGCATCTAGAGAGTGCGCATACAAAGTTTTACACAGATCGGTGCAGTTAAAGGTAAAAACACGAATCGGTCTGTTATAGCGCCACCATGGGGTTGATTTGAAAAAAGTGGCATTTCTTCCTCGGCCTTGTGGGAATGTGCCTGCAGAATTTCACGGAAATTGCACGCTGTGTTCATGATTTGAGGGCACTCCTGCAAAACACACGGACGGACGGACGGACAGGGTGCAAAACATATAGTCTCGGGAGACAACTAAAACATTCTAACACGAGACATGCATCTGACCACACCCATTTAGCTATATCTGGTTACCTGCTGCTGTATATAACTGCTGAGATAGACTTTCTTCAGGTCCTTTCCCACTAGAGGACAGGCTTCATCTACTTTGGTCATGAGCACAAGTACGGGGATGTCTATGGGTCAGAAGAACACAAAGGTGAATGGAACAGAATAGAACAGAATTGAATGGAACAGAATGGATAAGCTAAAGGAAAACAACAACAAACACATCAAAATATGAGTAGATATCAAATGTGGGGAAAGTTAAGTCAAGTGCCCCCAGGTCACTCACTCATCTGGTGTGTCTTCTTCCGAATAGCAGCGAACTTCTCCACTAGCTTTTCAGAAATCAGAGCAATCTTGGTGGAGTCAATTACATACACCACGCAGTGAATCTTGTCCTTCAGAGTTGGATCCTTCATATAGCCTTTTGAATCTGCTTGCAGTGGAGCTGAGGGACTAAACTGGGGTAGAGATATAGATATGTGTATTTTCAATAATAGCTTCAACTTTCATCTTAAAATACATTCTCCAAAATAAATGTATAAATGGACTATTTTATTGACTGACTGACTGACTGACTGACTGACTGACTGATTATTAATTGATTTCATTTTGCCATATTATACTTTCACTTTCACAATATAAAGTAGTCTATAGACACGTAGATATAGACGAGTGGCTAACAGCGTCCAAACACAGAAGAAGAAGATGAGTTTGAGAAAATGAAAAGGAAGGAACAGGAAGATGATAAAGAAGATGACTTTCAGATGAAGATGAAGAAGAAACGAAAAAACTAAAAACAAAAAAAACAATACCATTTAATTTAATTTTCTTTTGTGAGTGACTAAATGTGGCCCCTACTGGTGGCCTTGGGGAATGGCACCATAGTTTCATTAATCAAGTTTGTCAACACGCCAGTAGAGAAACACATTTTCAAAACTGTGGGGACTATTGCCCCCTTTTTTATTTGGAACTGTTACACAACTCCTGCCCGCCATAAACAACCTGCTTTAAATCATCAAGTTTGGAATTCATCAAGCAACATCATCAAACCGTGAGTAAAATGAGACAGCCAAGTCAAGTGTGAGCGTGTTAAATACATTTCGTATTCTGGCGCAGATTGTCATAAAGTAACTGAAAAGACCGCAACAAGCCACTGGCTTTATTGCGTTGTATGATATAAAGCATAATACAATTATACATTGTAATATATTGTGCACACTTCTTCTGTCTCAAAAGCTGATAGTTCATTTCTCTCCGTGCATGAATGCAGTGCATGGACTACTATAAATGACTGTGACAAAGATTATGTTTAAAATAATATATTGTATTTATATATAGACTGAATTATATAGGCTGAATTATATTCTGAATTCCCAAAAAGAGGACACTTTACGCTATTTAAAGGTAGGGTAAGTGATTTTCTTTGGTTAAAATAAGTGTTAAATAGCTCTTTATTCTGATAGTACTCATTGCTATAGAGTGTTTGTTCAGTAAAAGTAGTCTCCTTGTCTCTCCAGCTCTTTATAAAACAGAAAATGCATTTTCGTTTCAGTTTCAGTTTCATTTCCAATTTTATCCAATCAGGATAGAGAACTCAATCAGGATATAGATTAAACAAGTGAAATTGGAAGTGATGACATTAATAAATGAGCCTTAAAAATGGCAAAATTGGAACTGGAACACTATAAAAATGAAGCTTAAAAATGGGTACTTTCTCCTGATTGGCTGAGATTTTGACACCTACCAGAAAATGTATTTTCTGTTTATTAAAGAGCTGGAGAGACGGGGAGACTCCTGTTACTGAACAAACACTCTATAGCAATGATTACTATCGGAATATAGTGCTTTAACCTTTTAACAAAATACTTTTTGTTTTAACCCAAAAATATCACTTACCCTACCTTTAACTATAGCCGTACTCATTCTATTCTGAACCGATTCTTAAAATTTTAAATTCTCTATTAGCTGTGAAGGATCTTCTTTCATGTCATGGTTTATTTCACCATCAAACAATATCAAGCAAAGTCACACGTTTTTTCTTTTTTCTTCGTCCCAGAAGTGGGGGGGGGGATATCACCCAAACTCTCAAAACTCCAGACATTTGAAGGATTTTATAAAATAAAACAGACAGCCCCACAAAAGAAGACATGTCCGGGTAAAAGAGGACGTATGGGCCACACAGCATGAATGATATAATTCAGAGTCAGACATACTCTGTAATATACGGTGGCTGTTATAAGCAGCAGGGCCGTGCGGGACTGCTGCGGGGGGTGGGGGGTCCGGGGACTGTACGAGCAAAAAGAGGGACGGGTCAGGATTTTATTCATGAATGTAAGTTTGCTCATCCTGGCGCTTCGTTCACTATTTCAGGAATAAATGGCTTTGCACAAAATGTTAACTATAAAGATAACAATGTGGCCATCCACATTGATGAATTGTCTATTCTTATATTCTGTATTATTCTATACCTGAATATTATTCTATGCATGTATATTTTCATCCACGCCTCTGCTGCTCTGGTCCAGCTGTGTGAAACGTCATAAGTGATCACGGAATTTGCAGTCGCTTTGAAATGACGCTGAGTGCATTCCGATCCTTTGAGGGCAACTGGTTGACCACTCCGTCCTCGCAAATAATCCTCGGCTCCTCGCAGGGGCAGGGCTTAGGCTCGAGTGGAGGAAGCGAGGAGAGTGAGCGAGTGACCGAGCTTTGGGGAATGGAATTCAGCTATAGTCACATTGTGGGAATCCTCTGAGAGTTTCTATAAAACCAAGATGGCGACCAATTACTTTTAACTCTATGATGGCGATAGCCAGGCCAAAACAACAAAAAAAAATAGCAGAACAAAAATAACTTTTGTTAGAGTTAAATCAATCTGGGAACCCAGAGCCAGTGAGAATAAAAAACAGCACCCTCTGCTGTTTGTACTATCTCTCACTGGCTCTGGGACAATGGCGACGTAGCACCCGTGCGCAAAGGAAACCGGGGTTTTGGTCTGCCTTCAGCTTTCACTTCCGGTGGTGCCACTATGTTTTCATTCCCACTAACAATATTTCTACACGGAACACTAACACCACTTCTCCCAGAGAACATGGATCGTTTTTGTTATAAGCCCACTTGTTTCTATGATGAAAGAGTAAGTTAAAATGTGAATATCTTTCCGTGGTTTTGTCTGCTCCGCGGACGCTATTGTTAAATTAGTTTGGGTTTGTTTCGAGGGGGAAAGATCGACGGACACGTGAATCCCGCCCACTACATTTGATTGGGTAAAGCGCGGCCTGCTTCCTGATCTGAAGGCACGCCCACTTGTAGCCCAGTGCGTACATGTTATGACGAGCCTTCACGACAGATTCCAACGCAGAGCAGAATCTGTTCTTGAGAGATTAGAGTTAAATAAGTTCTAATTCATATTTCTAACACTCCTTGGAAAGTGGAATGAGGTTTGTAAGCTGAACATTTCATAGAGTGCCAAGAGTGTGTGTTTACTGTTGTAGTCTGAAGTAGTGTTTGGTGGAGAGTCACCTTTAACAGTCATTGTGGTCGAGCAGAGCAAGCTATTTGTTATTTGTTTGAATCAAATTAAGGTATAGGCTACAAGAGAAATGTGACAATTGAGTTTTACCGTGAGGGACAATCCATACATAGTTTTTACATAGCCCTGAAACATGACTGTCATGAGCATCATGTGAACCATGGCTAAGTTTTTACATAGCTTTTTCAGCTATTTTTCAGCAGAGTCTCGTTGTAAATGGTCTGCCTTCACTACCAAATGAATCACCCGTTTCAGCTTGACCTGTTATACATTTTTTTAATCAATTAAAGTGACATTGTGTGATGATTAAACGTGTGTGCTTCTTGGTCCGGCACGAAACAACCGCTCAAATCGCTTATTTAGTCAGCCTGTGGCCATGTTTCCCATTCAACCCGGAAAACCCCCCTACGTCAGGTGCCAGTACTGCTCCCGGTTCGGCTATAATGGGAAATAATCTGCCGTGCGAGTTCTCGCGAGATTCTGGGCGCATGTAACCTTAAACGGCAGCCTGTCTCGTGAGATCACAGTGGCAGAAGAGAGAAGTCTCCATAGAGGTATAATATAACTAGAGGGCGGATTGCCCCGCCCCCAGCTATTCATTTCAACGCAATTGCTCAGTGGCGTTTTGAAGCACCCGGAAGTATAAGAAATATTGGTTCCATATGGGTTCCATGGGTCCATTCCATTGGTTCCATGGGTCGTGACACGTCTTGAGCATGCGCACAAACGGGAGCATTTTAAGTGCGTTCTCAGGTTTGACCACCAGGCCTGGCCGCTTCACTGTTCTACCGTGGTTCTGCTTCTGGGGGCTTGGGAAGTCTCCCTTCAAGGCTTTACTTCATCATATGGTGGTGTCGCGTGCGAACGCGAGCCGATCTACAA
Organism: Gymnoscopelus braueri; assembly: GCF_963280865.1. Classification (NCBI taxonomy): domain Eukaryota; kingdom Metazoa; phylum Chordata; class Actinopteri; order Myctophiformes; family Myctophidae; genus Gymnoscopelus; species Gymnoscopelus braueri. The sequence continues at coordinate 28,119,231 of NC_137621.1, read as the reverse complement.
GTCCACAAAGCATCGCTGATGATGATGCAACGCGTTGTGAGCTTGTAGGTTAGTAGCCCCATTACAAACCTCTCACTCCGCTACCTTCATTTTTATAGTCGAACATTCTTTTATTTTTAATATTCAAAGGAATATTTGAATATGGAATAGGTTATTTGTTGACACACAAAGCTGTCTTGTATGATTTAATGTGGCCATTTGAAAAAATGTAAACCACCTGTTAACCCCAGCCCTGTGATAATGAATGATTGAGAGAGAAAAATAAATCTTGCGTGCTTACAGTCACCTTTCGGGAGAGTATAAAGTAGTAGAAAATAAACGAATAAATGAAAACAGTGGCTTTTCAGGCAATACCAGAACTTTTGCTGCCAATGAGGGCATGCTAAAACGCTCTCTCCCATTGCCATGCCAGCAAGTTATGCTAATTATTTTTGCTGGGAAAATTCTGGCACTATAGTGAAAACGTGGCTTTTGAGTTGTATGACAAGTATAGGAGTTGAGGATGAGTTAACAACATGAACCCCAGCATCCCTATTCTGGGGTGCGCATTCAGTGAAAATACAGCTCCATCTACAGATGTTGAACCTCCCCAAGTTAGATTTAATTTCCCCACTGATGGTAAAAAATCACACCCAGTGTGAAGTGGGCGGTGTGGTCACAGTGGTCATCACAGTGATGGAAGAAGTGATGGAAGAAGTGATGGAAGAAGTGATGGAGGAAACCATAACTTAAAAAAACAAAGTTATGTTTTTTTAAAGTTATGGTTTCTTATATAGGGCTATGCACATGTGTCATGTTTCCTTAGCCAATCACAGTCCTGAATAGACTGTGATTGGCCAATCACGGTGCAGGGTTAGGGGGGTACATTTGTGGCCAATCACAGCGCAGGATTTGGTGTGCAAATATCCAAACCTCACATATAGGGGCGGTTTCACCGCCCAAAAATGTGGACCTTTAATTATCGCACCGCATCAGGCTAGTTGGGGTCATATTTGTGGAAAACGCACACAACTTCCATTCAGTGGGGAAAATGTCATGACTAACATCTAAAAAAATGTGCAAAACTGCAGCAGAAGGAGAAGAAATGACACATTTGTTTCAGCCCTTCGGGATTGAATCATTAATAATACAAATATAATAATAATATTACAAGCACAATAAATTATTTTCGAACCTGGTAACGATCTTGTACGTGACCCTTGAAGATGCTCATTAGGTCATCCATGTCCAAACCACTATCGGCAGTCTCCTCCAGGCCCATAGTGTCACAAAGAATCAGGGGAAGAGGTTCACCACCTTTCCCCGCCTTGATGGAAAAAGTGCGGAACTAGAGAACAACATCGTACAGGATATAAAACATGCTGTAATGAATCTGTTGGAGCTGTATTTAAGTTGATAAATGAAATACCCCCCCCCCCCCCTTTTTCCCCCAATCATGAATCATCTCTAAACAATGAACATTGTTTTTGGGTCCCTTTCGGATATAAAGTAGCTCTCATTAAATGTACCAACTGATTTATTTCAATGTAAACCAAGAAACTATATCATATCGATAAGAGTTTAACATTCTCCGGCACTACACCGCAGAAACCTTTCTCTGTCTACAGTAGGTCTTGCTCAAGCATTACTGTTACAGTACCATACCCTGCAGGGATGCCATTCTAAAGTGGCAATCACAACACTATTAATCCATGCAGAGGTTAGAAAAACTATACAGCAAGATAAAACACATTGATATCTTATTAGGAAATATAGTCAGATGTTTCTTTCATTCATTTTAATGTTAGAATCAGCTTCAGTACCTGGGTGGTAAGGCTCTTTCCTGCACTGCCACAGATTGCCTGGGATGTCGTGTTGCCTCGGAAAACAGAGTTTATGGAGTTGAAGAAGCTGGACTTTCCAGACCCTACTGGTCCGACCAGCAGCACCTTGGCCTGTGACACTGATTTTATAGCAGGTTTATAAGACTGGATACCCTTCTTCAACGTCTGTCTATTCCTGGAGGAAGGAAATGTGTACAGGTTTTTGACATTTCAATAAAATGTATTTGGTTAATAATATAATTAATTTGGTTTCATAATATCTAAAACAAAAGTCATAGTTTCTCTCACAGAATAATTGATAGTACAAAATGTAAATAAATTGTGGCTTTTTTTCTCAAGGGTAAAAGAAGTTCTGGTTGATAAAATCTTCATATAAATAACTGGTGATCCTCTGATTATAATTTATTTATAACATTTCTGAATTAAAATTAAATCATTTTCCATTTTAATAGCAAAAGGTGACCCCAGATGCAGTCTGTATAAGTCTGCATACTCATCTGTACACGCATCTGTCTTCCTCCATGGTTTAGCCAGTAGACGACCTCCTAGGTCTGTTTAAGAAAGATTTTATTTTATTCATAATCACAATTATTGTGGATATTTTGACCATATTATGGACCAGTTGAAACACAATCAACATTAATATTCACAATCAGATCTACATGTACATGATCCACTTTTAGCTTGCAAAACTAGATAAATATTGCCATCGTTTACACAGAATCTGTGTATGATGCACAGTGACATTCATGGAGAGGGGTGGTACTGTATAAGGGCTAATTCCACTCTCACCCTCCACGCGGTACACTTCAAACTCAGTCAGTGCCAGGACATTTCCATGCATTTGATCAGGAGTAAAAGTGAATCCTGTCCCCGGGTTGGACTGGATATCAGGCTTGTCATCATGCAGGAACACCAAAGCGCCATAATTCGGACCACCATCTCCATCCGTGAATCCACTCTGACCATCATTGCTGGCTACCTTCAATGGCTTCTCACACCCTGCACTCATGCTATAAAGGAAAGCCTTCTCATCAGTGATGTTCTGCTGAGTCTTGGCGTAATCCTTGGCAGTGTAGGCTCCAAAGACGAACCCGGCATTGTTGTAGGCTGCGATTACGGTGGGACCCTGGTGGTCACAACGATTGTGGAAGGCGGTTGCGGTATAGCCGTGCACACTGGCTTTGTAGAGCAGGTGGAGCCTGACATGACCGAACAAAGACAGCAACTTCTTCTCATTTCCCACAGAGAGGTTGGATGTGACCACACTCATGATAAAGGACCAGGTTATCTAAACCCTAAAGGATATAAAACAAATATCAGTAACAACCCATTTATTTTGGTGCATGTAGTCACACACATATCCCAATACTTTAGTCCAGTACAAACTGATTTGGTTTGAGTGTTACCCACTGTGAATGAGATTTCATTATTGTCCTTGTATCGATGGCATGGATTGGCCTAATATTCGGGGGTCATCCCCACGCCAGCTTGTGATGGACATTTTCATCAATATAATTTTTTTTCCACAGACATACAAAATAAGAGGTAAATATTACCAGAAATACATATGCCCTGAATGTAAACTAATGGACTCCTAATGTACCATAGTGTCTATGCCAATGTAATCTCTCTAGAACAGATTCAGAGCTGCGCTACTCAAATGCAAAAGTGAAAAACGCTGGGGGCGCTGTTTTTCCTTTTTTTTAAACCTGGGATCCCAGATTGATGCCAATGTGCTACACATTTTAAAATGATAGTATTTCTGCTTAACCACTGAGCCACTTAACCACAAAACATTCTAAATTCTTTTGAAAAAAGTCGACCTACAAGCTCACAACTTATCGCATCACATGTTGTGTTGTGAGCATGTAGATTATGCTATTTAAAAAAAAAATGTTATAATTAGTTTTTCTTATTTCTTTGCCTATGACATGCCCAAAATTGAGATGCCAGATTTAAAGTAGTAACCTATTCTGAAGAAAACCTGGAGACTGGGAAGTCAACTATACTGGCAAGTGGCAATGGCAATACATGCAGCATGGTCCATGGTCCAAGTTCTACCAGCTATAATAATTGTATGTTTGGCAAGGGGACTTCAATAGTTGTGGTTTCCATTAAGGTGAACAGGTACGCTGTGTTCATGAGAAAGTTTTAGACAATGCACAGGCGTAAGCAAGGTAAAGGTACATGATGAGTGATTAATGAAGGGCATGACAGGATTTAAAGGAATGCAGTGTCCCAACTAGTTTGATGCAAGGGCCCCTAACTTTGGTCAGAGAAAACTTTTAGGTTGGAGGTCTGATGGTGATTGCAGACCCCCAGGCTGTAGATTGAAGGTTTCCATGGATTATGCTGTGTAGTGTCATTACAGTTGTTATTATTATTGAACACTTTGAAACACTTTCTCTCAATCGATGAAAATCAGCTTTACTTGTCCAGTTCTACCCTCCTTTGTCTAGGTAGCAAACAGCTCCCTCTCCACAGATGACATGACATCTGTTTTTGCTCTTTACCTGCACCATGTTTCACATGTGGTCACTTGCATATCATTGATTGATTTTTTTAAAGATTTTTAAATATTTTTGTAGGAGCCATTATGTTGTTGGCATATTATGTTGGTTATTTTGTTATATTATTATTGGACACTTGGTAGCAGGCTTTAAGAGGTCCTCATATACAAATCTTAAAGGTCCATAAAGAAGGATTTCAATGAGACAAAGGTCCGGAATCCGTTCGGTCAAGCCAGCCACATATCTACAAATGTGTATTTATAACTACAACTAACGTATATGACTGTTTGTTCTATTCCCTTATTATTAGCCTACTGTCATTTTATTTTCTATTTTTGTTTGGTTTTTAATTATGCTGATGCAATGACTAAAGAAGCCAAACAAAAATAGGTTTTATTCTTGTGTCCGTGACCGTGTACAAAAGATTTAAAGATCACTTTGAACCTTTAACTACAGTGAGGATTACCAGTGGTGTCAATGGACTCATCCACAGCTAAATGCACTGGGCATTTTTATTATTTTTATTACATCACAAAGATGTTTAATCAAATCACCGGCCAAACATTTCAGTTCTGGTTGCTTTGGAATCTGAGAGTAGGATCATATCATTCAGTCCATTCCTCTTTGAAATGACATGTTCGGGGTCCTCCTTTATTTTACTGACAAACTTTGAGCATGACATGTTTATGCACGTTTGAAATCTAGACTCTCAAAACCAGTGGTGTAAATTAACTAAGTACATTTACTCAAGTACAATTTTTTGGTATTTTTTACTTTACTAGAATGTTTCCAGTTTTCAGTACTTTTACTTCTACTCCACTACATCTCGGAGGCAAATATTGTACTTTTACTCCACTACAATTATTTGAAAACTTTAGTTACTAGTTACTTTGTAGATTTTGATTATTATTACAAAACACATACTAGCCACTTCAACCCTATATACACATTTTGGCCATTTGAAAATGGCTGATCTACAAGCTCACAATGACTTGCATTGCGACTCATTGTGAGTTTTGTAGATCTGCTATTTTCAAAAGATTTGTATACATTTATACATTTGAATACTTGCGAAATGGGACATTGTGCATAATGAGTACTTTCTACTTTTGGTAAGTAGGCCTACATTTTGATACCAATACTTTTGTACTTTTACACAAGTACATTTTTAATTCCCCACTTTTACTACATTGCAGTATTGATATTTTTACTTAAGTAAAACATGTGTGTACTTTTTCCACCACCCTC
>NC_137621.1:28088647-28111147 GCF_963280865.1 Gymnoscopelus braueri | reverse complement strand
TTTATTTTCTTCGATTTTCTTTGTACCATTATTAACAATAATATATAATAAAATAATAAATAATAATAAATAATTATAAATAATAAAATGATGTCCATGTGTTTAATATCACAAATATATGTTATACTATACTGTTATACTATACTTTTTTAATGTAGTAAGTATTTGGGTATTCTTGTCATTTGATTATATACCTGTATTTTTTGGCTACTAATTTAAAAGAGCTGTAACGGATCACAGTTATCTTCTTGCCATAATCATATTGTAATGATGTTTAATGTAAACTGACGTTGTTCCAAGACATTTGATTGATTAAACATTGCACATTCAGATTCAACATTGCACATTCAGATTCCGATAATCACGTAGACAGTAAAAATTGACGGGTACTACTGTATATTCCTTAACCACTTAAACCCCAAAGTGTCCCTCAGGGCTCTATACTAGTAACCTTTCTGTTTTCACTCTACATTAAATATCTTCGATGAAAATAGCCGATCGTCAAGCTCACAATGCGATTGGCGATCCGCTATTTTCGGTGGAAGTTTCCCCAGAATACGGATGCTGGGGTTTAAGTGGTTTAGTGTGTCTCAGTTTACTCAACAAAGTTCTCATGGTCATTAATCAAACAACTGAAGACCAGAGACCATGGCACAGACCTTTGCTATCACGATTCTGTCACAAACAATATTGAATGAAAATCCCACATCCTCAGTGTTAATTTATCCATTTGTAACTCAGAGAGTGTACAGATGTAACCATTACATTTGTACACTATCAGAGTTAAGGATTTTACTGCGTAGTATGTGTGTGTGACGTGTGTAGTACTTTAAGTATATCGATGAATCACTGACATGGGCTTAAAATTGGAGAATCCCTGTCCTCATGCGTCTCTTGCATCCATTGTGTTCTCCTCTCCCGCTTTGCACAGGGTCATGGGTCAAATATTTCATGCAATAATCCTCACTGGGATGTGTAGTCATTGTCCTTGTCTGACAGAGTGTTATCAGCCCAGACTGGAGGAAAGGAAAAGGATAGAGTGCACATGTTTCAGGTATTCAGTCCTAATCCTGTGTTCCAATGTGCATGAACACCATAAAATCCGTACCGTTGATTTCACTCTGAAAGTCTACAAATGGACCCTTTCACAGTTAAATTAATGCTCAGGATTTTAGTGTGCACTCAGTCTTACGTTTCTCTCCTCACAAACCCACCCTACCACCTCTCTCTCTTGCTCAGCTGCTTGCTCATTCTTTCATATTCACCTTTTTTCTCTTCTGATCTGACTGCTTCTTACTGGCATTCTATTACTCTCTTACTGTATCTCTCTGACACACACACACACCTCTACCATAAGTGTTCTACCTGCAGCCCTTTCCTCCATTTCACTGTCTTAACTCAGAACTCTATTTTGCAAGCAGGGAAGGTCTCGTCCTGCATGGCCACTGTGCTGTTAGAGCCCAGGACAGTGATGTTGAGCTCCCTCTGCTTGTCCAGGGTCTGCTGGTACCACCCCTGCATCGACGGCGACTCAAATGTAGGGATCACCGTTACCTACAGAGACAAAGTGAAGGATGGATGATTTTCTTTTACTTAGCGATTTCAATGTTTGCTGTTCTAAAATAAATGCTAGTATTAATATAATAGACATCATTAGTTACGCCTGAAGTTACTAGTCACCTTGAGAGAATATATTTGTTTATTTTACAGGATAACATTTTAAGGTGTGCTTGAGAACAGCCTAGTTTTGTGTGTGTGTGTGTGTGTGTGTGTGTGTGTGTGTGTGTGTGTGTGTGTGTGTGTGTGTGTGTGTGTGTGTGTGTGTGTGTGTTTGTGTGTGTACGCGCAAGCGCATGCGTGCGTGCTTGTGTTTACGGGGCTAATCTGGCAAACCGCTGGACCTATCAGTGCCAAATTTCTTGAGAGGGAAACACAGCATTTAAAAATATATATACGTAGATTTTACTTTCATTTTTATAAAGGAAGTCAGTCAGTGTTTGTCGAAATGTGCTGAAACCATGTCCAAATACGGAGTCTATATACATCTCTAATACATCATAGATAGTCATACACGACTGATGTCATAGACTGACCACATGACGATCCTCCCGGAAGCCACGCCTGTCTTCAGAATCAGAATCAGAATCAGTTTTATTGTCACATCACAGGTTTACAAGGTAAAAAAGTGGGTGAAATTCTTTTTTGTACATCGTTCGTCTTGTTGCCTTAGCAGTTGCAACACGGAAGAAAAGGGATAATGGCTGAGAGGAGTAGTATTGCTAGTAATATTGAGAAGCTAAGAATGTATGCTGACTTTAATATTAGACTTGTGTGACAAAGGTGAAACGGGGGTTTCTTAAAACTTTTGTAAAGGTTTTTATTGGTGCTTAATGTATAATTATTTGCTCATTTAACCACCATCTTATTATTTTTGTACAACCGTTTTGCACTGTATTGAGTTACAATTGTTTTCCCCCGGTCCCTTGGTTCACTCATTGAGAGACATTCAGTGGCAGAGAGGTGGTCACGAGGTCCCGCCCAAGGCCACGGTCATGGCCAATGTCCCCAGACATTATGTCACCACGGACAAATGAAGGAAGAGAGAGGTGTGGTTTTGACAGGTATAAAAGAGGAGGCGGGACAGTTGAAAGGAGAAGCAGAGCCCAGAGAGAAGGAGGGTCAGACGGAGAGAGGTAGCAGAGGAGGAGGTTGTATGAGAGCCCCGGAATAAAGTGAGGGAACTTGAGCGAGTTACACCAGCCACCAAGCAGTTGGAAGCCGAGGTGTACCTATTTATGAGCCAAGAGGGAGGAACGATCGAACCGAAGGGGAGGAAGAGAGAGCGAGACCAGACCATAAACAGAGGACCATACGAACCGAGACCAGACCATAAAAGGAGCGCTGAGACGGAGAGTGGTGATAAACGTTGCATACGCAACCTACTCAGCGCCAGGTGTAAAAGCCTGGCCTGTCAGTAAGTACCGATCCATGCAACGTTCATCCTTGTATAAACCACCAACTGTGAAAACGCGCATGTACTTTACCAATGCACAGTGAACTGGTCATAGTTTCTATCATTGCAGAAGGAGAGAAGAAGAAAAGAAGACAAAGACGACTGGCATAAACCCTCTTCCTACTTACCCCCATATATGGACATGCAGCATTTCCCCCTGAAACGAAACGTGTTGAGTATCTCAAAGCACTTTATTGGCACAGCACTTTTCTTATGAAGTATTGTTGCACAGAAACCCCTGCTAATTACAAACCTGTTGACCAAGTGTGAGATACATGATTATATTGGGAATTGAGATGCATGATTATTATATTATTTACTAAAACAGGCATAACCCCATATTATTCCATTTATTCCATTTGATACATTATTGTATTTCATTAGGATGTTGTTTACATTATTCTGTGAACTGTGGTTGAAGCGTGGCACATAAGATACATTTACTAAAGCTGTGAAGCAGTTTATCATTCTGGGTATTGCATTTGGGACGGGCAATCTTTGGGCAGCTAAACACTCACTGTGCAAGGCACATGTTGGACAGCAGGGGTCCTGTGTTCAGATTAGGACCAGAGTTTGCAACGAGTGGAAGTGTTGCTCTAATGTGCCTTTGTCTGTATGTTTACAGGTGAGAAATGATGAGATAAAGTGTATAAAAGTGATAGTGAACATGTTAAATGAAGGTATCAACAGAGAGGAGTATCTGTGAAGCAAATGTGTGTGTGGAATGCACATTAGGGGCTCTATTCAGAGCCAGATTTGAACAAACCACTAATTAGGGATGAAGGACTAGGCAAGAGGCGTTTCCCCGCAAAATTCGGTATTCTATGGCACCCCCGTGACCCGCCAAACACCTGAGCTACCCGTTACATTATGCATAGGTGTGGTTTGGGCGTTACAATGATAAAACCAATCACCGTGCCAGAAGCCATTGCCTTTAAGAGAAGACTGCGCTAGCCGTCATCCCGATCCAATATATGCTCTAGCCTATCTACCTGTCTGCACTGTTGCCTGGTCTGATTATTATAAGCCACATTGGGCTTGTTTTCCTTCTTTTTTTTTATTTTATCCAAATACATTTTTATATTAATTTGTAGCCTATTGTGTTCACAATAAGCTTGTCATATTAGTCAGATCCGGAATAGTATATGAAAGCCATTTAAAATATGTATACTATTGGTACACACTGGCTGCTCCCAAATAATTAATTACATCATGTTGCGACAACGCTCCTACGTGGTACACAGACAAACAGTAGCACATGGGTATAATAAATTGGACAGTTTTAGGAAAGGTCTATAGCCTACAGTATGTACTCACGTTGGCTGTTATCGTTCTATTTCCACCGTTCTAATGGATTCCAGGGGTGTGTAAACATCTCTGAAGTTGCTCCATAGTTTCCTCTGAAGTGACGCAGTTAATTAAAGTTAACTTACATCCATATTGTCCCCGTTATCTTTCATCATCCACCTTTGTTCAGTAATCCCGAACAGAGCTAAACTTTAAGTTTACATCAATCAAAGCCTCTCAAATCCAGACACATTGCTGCGATGCGTATGTGCGTCGCCTATACCTACCCAAAATAACAGACATACAAGCTATCAACGGCGCTGCATCATGTCGTGTCGACAGCTACAGATCTGTTATTTTGGACAGCACAATGAGGCGCGCGCGCGCCACGGAGTAGCCTATCACTAAACCAAAAACATTACATTACGTGGTCAACAACATAGCCTACTAGACATGTAACTTGCTTGGAGCTTTTAATGCAGTGGTTCTCAACCTGTGGGTCGAGACCACAATGGAGCACCCAACGCCTGGCGAGCTTGTAGATCTGCTATTTTCACAATATTTATCTGTGGAACCGAGTCAAACAAAATGGGGGGGTCCCCAGTTCAAATATGGTTATTTTGGGGGGTCATGAACGTAGCGTTTGCATGGGAGGCGTTGTGAGCTTGTAGATCTGCTATTTTCAAATAGCTGATGTATATGTTAGAGTGCTCATGTGGCCCATAGTCGCTTGACTCGCTTCTTTTGGGCTGGTTTTCCTAGACCTGGTTGCTTGTTAGTTGTTTTTCCTCACAACACTGGCACTGATGATAACTAGACGGCAGCCGTCATAGAATCAAAATGACCCCGCTGGGAGTGGTGGTGGCGTTTGTGGTAGAGTGACCATGGGTTTGTATGAAGAGAGATAGCGCATTTGCGGTAGAGTGAGCATCGGTTTATATGAAGAGAGAGAGCGCATATGCGGTAGAGTGAGCATCGGTTTATATGAAGAGAGAGAGCACATTTGCGGTAGAGTGAGCATGGGGTTGTACAAAGAGAGAGAGGCATTTGCGGTAGAGTGAGCGAGCATGGGTTTGTATAAAGAAAGAGCGCATTTCACACACAGATCATTCATATATTACCAAGATTTAATGAGAAATAAGGCTTCTTTAGAAAAATGACTGATGGGCTGGGCTGGGTCTAATTTGTCAATTATTAGTCGAGCCGGGCTGAAATATTTAGGGGATATGAAAGCTCTAGTTAGTAGTTTGAAGTGCTCATGTGGCCTTAGAGTTGCTTCTTTTTGTTTTCATAGACCTGCGACTGCGGTTGCTTATTTCTCTCCAAGGCTGGCAACACGGCTCATGGTCCAACGCACAAAGCCATTGTAGTGTCTGTGTGCACTTGACGGGTGATTTTATAAACCAGCGGGTGCTTCTAGAATCCACTATCCCCCGTCCCCAAGCCGTACCCATGTGTGTCTGTAGAATTGCAATGTGGGGGATATAGCAACAACACGCCCACGGACACACCTCCACGCGCAAATAACGGCGTCGGCATAATGGTGACGGGTAGAGCAGGTGCTAGAATAACCTATTGGGGCGGCGCAGGTCCATTATCCCGATTTAACGGGGAATTTTTGGCCTGTGAATAGAGCCCTAGATGTCATTAGAAATGCTTACCTGTTAGTATACCTACTGTGACCTGTAGTTGGGCTAAGAAGCTCATCTGTAGCCTGGAATGAATGAAATGTGAATGGTGTATTGTGTAAAACGTTTTCATTATGGTTCTAGCAACCAGAGTAATGTAATGCAGCTAATATATTTCGTTTTGGGGAACACAAGTATTATTTTTGTAATGTGAGAGTTATGCTAAGATGATCTATTTTGTTTACAAGGGTAAAAACGTTATACTGTTGTTAATGTGACATTTGATGCATTTGATAATTGTGATTATTTTGACACAAGAAAGAAAGTCACTTTGTGATTTCTGTATACTGTTTACAAGTGAGAGTATGATGGCTATTTTATGCCAATAAGAAGATGCACCTTATTGATTTTGATATTGTGATATTATACTGTGTTCAGATTAGGACCAGAGTTTGCAACGAGTGGAAGTGTTGCTCTAATGTGCCTTTGTCTGTATGTTTACAGAGAGAAATAAATCACCTTTAAATCCCTGCACACTGGAAAATGATCATTCCTAACCAAGTGTGTAACAAAACTTGGCGAACCAGCCCCAGGACCGGAGAAGTGCCTCAACGTGGATGAGACTGGACAGTGGACACTAATGAGAAAATGGCACTGGAAGAATTGCAAGACCAGTTGGGTGAGAAGCTACTAGACCTGAGTGTGGAGCAATTAAAGAAAGTGTGCATTGAAGTTAAAGTGTCAGCTGAAAAGCAAACGAAGAGGCACGTGTTACTCCGCCTTATCAACGAATCTATTGAGACTGTAATTGAAAAAGAAGAGTCAGATGTTGCAGAATTTCATATAAATAAGCTGCTAAAACAAATAGAGGAGCTGAAGCAAGGACATCTATCAGATACGGACACAGAAGCTGTTGAACTTGCCAGTCTCCAAAAGGAATATGCAGGCCTTCAGTTGACTTTTCAGTCATCTACACAAGTCCTCAGTGAAGAAATAAAACGCCTGAGTGACAAAGTAGGGAAAAACAAAACAAGTCGGCCTACAGCTCAGCAAGATGTGAGGCAGCAGCCACCACTAAACAGGCTGCCTGAAGTGACAATACGGAGAGAATTCAGGATTCATGGACAGATTGGGGAGAGGGGTCAAAAAGAAAAGCTCTCATTCACAAACCTGATGCATCAAATTGATATGGGCCTGAACAAGGGACACAGTGAAGATGAAATTACTGAAGCCGTAGTAAAAGCCATCAGCCCAGGCCTCAGCATCAGAGACATGCTGGAAATTAAAAGTGACCTCACTCTCCCCCAACTCAAAACAATACTCAAGGGACACTTCAAGGAGGAGAGTTCCACTGACCTGTACCACCGGCTGGTGAATATCACACAGGACAGCCGTGAATCCCCACAAAACTTCCTCTTCAGGGCAATGGAATTAAAAGAAAGACTACTGCTTGCTGCTAAGGAACCAGGAACAGATGAACTATACAGCCCAGATCTCATACACCGCCGATTCCTGAGGTCTGTCAGCACAGGGCTCGTCAGTGACAATATCAAGTTTCAACTAAAGACTTTCCTTGATGATCTGACAGTCACCGACGAAATCCTCCTTGAAAAGATGAATGAAGCGGCCAGTGCTGATTTGGAACGACAGAATAAGCTGAAAAAGAATATAAGCAGTAAAATAACAAGAGTGCATGAGATGCAGACAGAATTGGGAATTCATCAGCAGAGTCATGGCGGCGAAGATGCTCGGCCAGAGGTCCAAGATCACGCAGCTGCAGCAAAGAAGACCAAGGGGCGTCAAGTGGCAGCAGCAACGAGTCAACGGGACACTGAGCTGTATGAAGTGGTTAAACAACTAAAACAAGAAGTGGAGGAAATGAGAAAAAGCATGCACAACTCACCAGTGGGTCCCCGTGCACCTAGATGGAATACAAGAAGAGGATGTAAAGCCTGTCAAGACAATGGGGTGGGTGATCAATGTGAACACTGTTTCAAGTGTGGCAAATCAGGGCACATCTCGAGGGGCTGCAGAGGTCCACAGAGGCCACCGGGCAACCCTGATGAGGCAGCCATCTCAGGCCACACTGTCATGCCACTAAGTGCACCCTCCCCAAGCCAAAATGAACAGAGTGAAGATGTGCAAAAGCTACTGTGTGAACGAATCAGACAGCTAGAGAAGATGGAGTCATCTGAGCCAGAACCATGGGGGTCAGCAGAAGAGGAGGGCGCCACCTATGTGAGTCACCTTTCCACACAGCGCCATTCAAAGTTGCTGAGCCTCATTGGGAAGAAGTGTATGGTTGAATGTTCTTTTAATGGAGTGACAACACAAGCCATTTGGGACACCGGGTCACAGGTGAGCATGATAAGTGAGAAATGGAGAAGAAATCACCTACCACACACGACAGTACGCAGCATAGAAGAACTCCTAGAATCAGGCACAGTGCTGGGAAAGGCAGTGAACCACACAGCCATACCTTTCGCAGGCTGGGTGGAAGTGAAGTTCCAGCTGAAATCAGGTGACACCTTAAACCCAGAACTTCTTGTACCTGTGCTCATTGCCCGTGACCCAAGAGTACCAGCAGAGCCAATAATTGGCTACAATGTGATCGAAGAGCTAGTAAAGTGTGGAATGGAGAAACAGCCTGATGTCACCACCAAGGTGCTGAGTGAATCTTTCTCCTTTGACTGTAACAGAATAGAAGTGCTGACACAGCTACTCCAAACCAGTGACATAGACACTAAAGAAGGAGTGGTCAGAGTCGGACGACATCATGCAGTCATACCAGCTGGCAAGACAAAGGAAGTCAAGTGCTGTGTGCGAACAAGCCCCCTTTCCACTAAACAGGAAGTAGTATTCGAGCCTGATGTGAGTTCAAAATGGCCAGATGGTCTGAACATCACCGAAACCGTCATCAGTCTGCAGAGAGGAGCATGGTCCCGAGTCACCATCCCAGTGACAAACGACACCTGTTATGACATCACTCTCAACCCCCGCACAGTGTTGGGCCAGGTACAGAGGATCAAAGCCGTATATCCTGCAGATGCGAGACCAGTCGAGGTGAAACAAAGTTCAGGGGATGTGCTGATGGAAAAGACTACGCTGACACAGACAGACGAGAAGAGAGGTGAAGTGGCTGTGGCGTACCAAGATGGAGGCAGGTGGGACCCCCCGGTGTCCGTCGACCACCTGTCACCAGAGAAGCAGAGGATGGTGAAACAACTGCTGAGAGAGGAGAGCAGTGCGTTTTCCAGTAATGATGGTGACGTGGGGAGCATCCCCTCCCTCAAACTCAAAATCAGACTGAACGACACCACCCCTGTCAAGCGCACCTACACATCAGTGCCCAAGCCATTACACAAAGAAGTCAAGGAGTATCTAGAGGACTTGTTGAACAGAGGATGGATAAAGAAATCTAGATCTCCATACTCCTCGCCCATCGTCTGTGTGCGTAAGAAGGATGGCAGCCTCCGTCTATGCTGTGATTATCGGGAGCTGAACCGGAAGTCCATCCCTGACCGCCACCCCATCCCTCGTGTGCAAGACATGCTGAATAGCTTAACTGGAAGTGCGTGGTTTTCTGTCCTCGATCAGGGGAAGGCATACCACCAGGGCTACCTAGACGAGAGCAGTCAACCACTCACAGCTTTTATTACACCCTGGGGTTTATATGAATGGGTGCGGATCCCCTTTGGACTGTCCTCAGCCCCAGCAGAATTCCAACGGAGCATGGAAGAATGCCTGGTGGGACTCAGGGATGAGTCATGTCAGCCGTACCTCGACGACAATCTTGTGCACAGTCGCACCTTCGATGACCACCTACAAGCTCTGAGGGCAGTCTTACAGCGCTATCAGCAACATAGAGTCAAGCTGACGCCACGGAAGTGCGAAGTGTTCAAAGACAGCGTGAGGTATCTAGGCAAGATTGTGTCAAAAGAAGGCTGGACAATGGACCCTACTGAGTTAGCACCAGTGCAAGCTCTGAAGGAGAGGACACCTGCAACGGTGGGAGACCTAAGAAAACTACTGGGATTCTTATCCTACTACAGGCAGTACATTCCCAACTTCTCCCGCATTGCCAAGCCGCTGTATAGCCTGCTAGTGGTTGTGAGAACACCAGAAGGAAAGCCCATGGCGAAAGTAAAGAGCAAGAAAGGAGGACGGATGAAATCAGACCAGGCACCATCCAGTAAGTCCATCACCTGGACAGCAGAGCACCAAGAGGTCCTGTGTAGACTGATAGAGTTCCTCTTACATCCACCTATCATGGGCTACCCACAGTTCGAAGACCCATTCGTAATGCACTGTGATGCGTCACAAGAAGGACTGGGTGCTGTACTGTACCAGAGACAGAAAGGCAAGCTTGTTGTCATTGCATATGGCTCAAGAACCCTGACAGAGCCTGAGAAGAATTACCATCTCCACTCAGGAAAGCTTGAATTCTTGGCCATGAAATGGGCAATATGTGAACGGTTTAGAGAATATCTCTATTATGCACCATCTTTTGACGTCTACACAGATAACAATCCGTTGACGTATGTCCTGACAACAGCCAAGCTGAATGCAACGACACATCGCTGGGTGGCCGAGCTGGCCGACTTCAATTTCTGCATTCGCTATCGTCCAGGAAAGCTCAACGGAGATGCAGATGGCCTGTCAAGAATGCCACTAGACATGGATAAGTACATGCAAGAGTGCTCACAGGAGGTGCAGCCTGAAGTGATAAGCAGTGTCACACATGCAGTATCAATACAGGTCCAAGAGCAACAACCATGGATGTGCCCACTCACTATCGCCACAGCGTGTGCAGAGGAAGAGGATCAAGTGCCATCTCCGGTGACAGAGATCTCCCACAGAGAGATGAAAAAGGCACAAGAGGAAGACCCAGTCATAAAAAAAGTAAGAGAATGTGTCATGACAAAACAGTGGCCAAGTGTAAAGCGGCAAGAACATCAGGACGACGTGGCAGCACTAATGAGGGAGAAGAGCAGACTCTACATGGATGAAGATGGCATCCTGTTCAGAAAAACAGCCACGCGATCTCAGCTAGTGCTACCCAGTAAGTTCTACCCACTGATATACAGAGAGCTGCATGAAGAAATGGGGCACCTTGGTGTTGAACGGACCCTGCATCTGGTCCGCAACCGCTTCTACTGGCCGCACATGCAACGAGACATTGAGCATTACATCACCAAGGTCTGCAGCTGCATAAAGAGTAAGCGACCCATTAGGCAAACCAGAGCACCGCTGAAGAGTATAGTTACTACGTATCCTTTTGAAATGGTGTCAATAGACTATCTCCATCTTGAGACATGCAAAGGAGGATACGAGTACATTTTAGTGGTCATGGACCACTATACTCGCTTTGCTCAAGCATATGCCTGTACCAACAAATCAGCAAAGACAGCTGCTGAGAAGATTTTCGGTGACTTTGTGCTCAAGTATGGTTTTATGGCCAAATTACACCACGACCAGGGAAAGGAGTTCCAGAACAAGCTGTTTGCCAACATGGAAGCATACTGTGGTATCCAAGGCTCACGCACCACACCGTATCACCCGCAAGGGAATGGTCAGGTGGAGCGATTTAACAGAACATTGCTCTCCATGCTGCGAAACCTGACAGAAGATGCAAAAGCTGACTGGAAGAGCTCCCTGGCGAAGGTCGTTCATGCATATAACTGTACGCGCAGTGAAGCTACTGGTTATGCACCGTATTATCTCCTGTTTGGCAGAAACCCAAGGCTCCCTGTGGACATTATGTTTGGTCTCAAGCCAAGTGACCAGAGTGCATCACACAGCGAGTATGCCACCAAGTGGAGAAAACGCATGGAAGAGGCATATCGCCTGGCTTCAGAGACAGCACAAGGAGAGAGAGACAGAGCACAGGAGCATTATAACAAGAAGAGCCATGGAGCAGAGTTATATCCAGGATGCAGAGTCCTCATACGCAACCTCTCTGAGAGAGGCGGTCCAGGGAAGCTGAGATCCTTCTGGGAGGACCAGGTCCATGTAGTGACAGCTAGAAAGCACCAAGACAGTCCGGTCTACGAGGTGAGGCCAGAGAGAGGCTCAGGCCGAACAAGAGTCCTCCACAGAAACCTACTGCTGCCTTGTGACTTTCTCCCAGTCGAGCAAAGCCAACATGAGACACCAAAAAAAGCAAAGAGCAAGTTCAAAAACAAGCACAGAGACAGATGCCAAGAGAAGTCACAGCCACAAGATCAGCAAAGCAGCTCTGAGGATGAGGAAGATAACTGGAGATTCATCAGCGCTCCATCAGCAGAAAGATATGGCCAGTCAAGCATCGAGTTGAGAGTGGAAGCGGAGGAGTTCATGCCACAGCCGATGACAGCAGATCCAGAGCCTGATCCAGATGAGGGAGACCAACGACAGGACGTGGAGGAGGATGACGGGTTGGAGCCGGAGGCCGACCGTGATGAACCGGAGGGAGTGGAACCAGGGGGGGAGGATGCAGAGTCAGCAGAACCAGAGGCTGGAGAGTCGGGTGGAGCAGATGACCACAACTACGCCGAGCCATCGTCTGCTGCTACCAGAAAGTATCCTTACAGAAACAGACACCCCACTAAGACACTCACCTATGACTCACTGGGACAGCCCAGCATCACTCCTAGACACAAGTGAAATTCAGATTATAGTCCAGTCTAGCAGTTTGTTTACAATTTTACTTAATTTTCAGCAAGAACACGAGTTAAACTAAGTGTTCAGTGTGTGTAATCCATTTGTTTTGTTTTGATTTGAAATGTGCCAGACACGTAAGATCAGTGACATTTACTATATGTATTGAGTACATGGTAATAGAACATAAAATGTTGGTCACTAATATTGAGTGATAGCACAGGAAAGAGGTAATAACCTTTCAGTGGGGATACACATTTCCCGCTACTGGGCGGAGAACAATAGCAGATATTCATAGTGCACGATGATATCAGCTATGGACTCATTACATGGAATTGGGAGATACATGTGATGTTGAACTACTGACTTTGCGCAGAACTGTATCCTTGAAGATGAACACTGACTCCTATCTGTGACTGTTACTCACCTGTTGAAGACATGAGTGTTCTGGGACATGCAGAATGTCGGGACGACATTTGTTTTGGAGGGGAGAGTGTGAGATACATGATTATATTGGGAATTGAGATGCATGATTATTATATTATTTACTAAAACAGGCATAACCCCATATTATTCCATTTATTCCATTTGATACATTATTGTATTTCATTAGGATGTTGTTTACATTATTCTGTGAACTGTGGTTGAAGCGTGGCACATAAGATACATTTACTAAAGCTGTGAAGCAGTTTATCATTCTGGGTATTGCATTTGGGACGGGCAATCTTTGGGCAGCTAAACACTCACTGTGCAAGGCACATGTTGGACAGCAGGGGTCCTGTGTTCAGATTAGGACCAGAGTTTGCAACGAGTGGAAGTGTTGCTCTAATGTGCCTTTGTCTGTATGTTTACAGGTGAGAAATGATGAGATAAAGTGTATAAAAGTGATAGTGAACATGTTAAATGAAGGTATCAACAGAGAGGAGTATCTGTGAAGCAAATGTGTGTGTGGAATGCACATTAGATGTCATTAGAAATGCTTACCTGTTAGTATACCTACTGTGACCTGTAGTTGGGCTAAGAAGCTCATCTGTAGCCTGGAATGAATGAGATGTGAATGGTGTATTGTGTAAAACGTTTTCATTATGGTTCTAGCAACCAGAGTAATGTAATGCAGCTAATATATTTCGTTTTGGGGAACACAAGTATTATTTTTGTAATGTGAGAGTTATGCTAAGATGATCTATTTTGTTTACAAGGGTAAAAACGTTATACTGTTGTTAATGTGACATTTGATGCATTTGATAATTGTGATTATTTTGACACAAGAAAGAAAGTCACTTTGTGATTTCTGTATACTGTTTACAAGTGAGAGTATGATGGCTATTTTATGCCAATAAGAAGATGCACCTTATTGATTTTGATATTGTGATATTATACTGTGTTCAGATTAGGACCAGAGTTTGCAACGAGTGGAAGTGTTGCTCTAATGTGCCTTTGTCTGTATGTTTACAGAGAGAAATAAATCACCTTTAAATCCCTGCACACTGGAAAATGATCATTCCTAACCAAGTGTGTAACACAAGCCCTGCGTAATTTGCACAACTTTATAATTCATTTTATAGTTGTTGTGTAAATTACTTTGTTGTGTTTTAGTTAGGTTTTATTAGTATAGTGTTATTTTGATTGTTTTTAAGGCACAGAAGCCACTGTATTAGGGACCAATAAATATACTTACCTTTTTGATACATTTTGCATCCGTGTCCAGTTTCTCAGGGGAATTTTCTAAAGTGTGTGTGTTCTCAAAAACCAAAGTATTGAAACTTACCAGTAACTCGAACCTGTGAAAGCCTGTAGAAGTAAAGGTGTATTTAAAGGGGACTCTCCTCTATAAAAAAAGTGGCGTAGTCGACAAACTAAACAATATTCAGACTGAAACTCACAATAATTACGCACCCAGCACTTTACTGTGCATTGATATTTTATTGTTGTGAGTTTGATATTGAATTATTTATTAAAGGACAAATAGAGTGTGCAATACCTCAAGATAATTGCAAGTCAAATGTGATACAATTACGGCCTTGTTCACACTTGCTCTGATTTTAACAATAGACTGTGGTGATGATGAGTGTCAGCTATAAGTGTTTACAGTAAAAATCCAAGACAGCAGGCACAGTCAAATCCATAGATCCATTTTGTAAATCAGAGAATGTACAAATGTAACCAAATGGACCGACGTATAGGTCCATTTGATTACTTTTGTACACTCTCTGAGTTAACTTAATACTGAGGATTTTACTATGTGTTATTTTGTTAGAAGATCTTTGTATTTTTCTACCTGAACAGAGTCAGACCACGATGACTTCGCATCCAGAAGTGCATCCAGTGTATGTCTCATAAGCTCTTCTCTCTCTGGACCCTCTCCGCTGATGATGTAACAGGAGGAGCGAACATGTCTAAAGAACTCCACATCAACGGTGGAGGAGGAGGCTCCAGAGGGAATGTAGGCCAGGTCCACATACACACTGCTCTCACCCACCGAACTACACTTGGAGACTGGCAGCAGAGAAAGAAGAGGTTGTTCACAAGACAATGTCTTTTCACATTATAGCAAAACACTAGTATAATGCTGCTATTAAGTGCAAAGATTTTCATATTATGTATATACACAGTAAAATCCTCAGTTAATTCAATTCTTAGATCCTTATGGGTCCGTTTGGTTTCGTTTGATACACTTAGAATTACAAAAAACATAAAAGTTAACACTGAGGATTTTACTGTGTATTCTTTCTTTCTTAATCAATAACTTAATTTGAATGTTTATATGCTCCGCTGTGGACTTACATACTGTAAGCCCATATACACTTTGACTAGATTGTCATGATGTCATGAATATCTAACTTATCTATCTTTCAATTAATTATTTGTATTGCTTTTTAGTTTTGGACAAATGAAGATCTAATTTCACACAAGCAATACTTTTATAGCATATGCAGGCATAACAGTATACTTATCAATTCTCAGATACGGACAAATGTCAATATAAATTGCTACATCTGACAAACCACACTTACTGGGGCTAGGTGGAGGCTTGTTTGATGTAGTCTGGGGACTGGAGGGGGGTGTACGATTGGCAGAGTTGTTATCCCTGCCTCCCTTCATGGTTCCACTTTGCCCCACAGTACGTTTTTTCCCTGCACCTGAGCCTAGTTTCTGGGAAGCCTCAAAAACCTGGTAGAGATACGTTAGAGGATGTTGATGTTATTTAATGTAATAGCCTGGAGTTCATGTTGAACCCAAATTGTGGGTCCCAGTTGACAACCACTGCTTCAAAACACCTTATATTATCAGTACTTAGTTCAAGTAATTAATTACTTTTAGATAAATCCTATTAAAGCTGCAATCTGGGACTTATTTTGATAAGTGAAACCAATTTGACCAATCAATCTGGTAAGAGTATGTTAATAAAATCTAACTAGCACATTTGCAGTGGTTGGAGGTAGTCTCACCACTCTTCCATGACACATCCACCCCTGTATGAGCGGTGGATGTTTGGTTTCCCAAGCGGGAGACAGGGTTCAAATCCCCTCTGTTACAGTTGCAATTATCTCTCCCCATTGGGAGAGGACATAAAACGTATAGATCGTTGCTTTAATATCTCATAATTCTTCCAAGTCAACAGTTGTAAGTTTAACTCACCCCTGGTTGTTTTTTCCCTCTCACGCCAGCAGTTTTCACTCCCTTCCCATGTGTCTCATGGTCAGACTGGGGGGCGGGCATGCAGGAGTCAGGGAGAGGGGGCAGAGGAGGACCATCCCTGAGGGGAGCTGGAGGTGGGTCTGTGGGAAGAGACTGGCGGGCAGGGTTGTCATGGAGGGAGTTGGTGGGCTCGCTACACGACTCATCCTCGTCTGAATCCAACACACCATCTGCTGTGGTGGAAGGGCAGTCCTCTGTGCAGAGGAGGACAATGGATTCACTTGCAGATGTATCCCTGTGGTTGTGGTGGTGGTTGTTGTTGTTGTTGCCATGGTGGTGCTGACCCAACGCTTTGGGGTCACTGGTGCTTGAACCCGAGTCGGGCGGCTTAAAATGTTTAAACTCGCAGGGTGAGACCAGGCATAGGTCCACGTCGTGGCCCGCCGCCGATTCAAAATGAAGGTTGCTGGGACCTGGCGGACGCGACATCTCTGAGCCCTGCCCCAGAGATCTCGGAGGCTTCTTCAATGGTAAAGACATCCCCACTCGGAAGTCTGACTCCACAAAATGGCTGCCATTGGAGTGGGAGTGGTGAGAGCTGTCATCCCCCTCTCTCTGGCTCACAGTGGTTGGGCCCTGCTCAAAAGACATGGACAGGGACTCATCCACTTCTGTGGACTGGGGAGAGCTTACCTCAGCTGCCATGGAGTGAGTAGTGGTAGTCGTAGTGAGAGAGGCAGAGGGATCCGGGGCCCCTTCTTTAAACGAGCCCAGAGAGAGGAAACTCAAATGCTTCTCTCTGGGATTCGACACAACATGGCCTTCTGAAGTACTTCTGGGTTCAGACGACTGTCCATCACTCTGCCCGCAGGATGGTTCAGGAACACTGGTGGTGTCTGAGTTACCAATCTGGGACTGCAGCCTGTTGAGAGTATCCCTGTTGCACCACACATCGTCTGGAGACAGACAGTAGGGCGTGTGGCCTGCACTGTTGGGTCTTGAATCAGAAGAGACAGGCTCTACAGTCTCCTCATCTGGGCTGACAGGGGCCTGGTTCTCTGGAGAGGACCGAGAAGGAGGGCTGTTTCTTAAAGCCCCGTCCAGGAGTGTGTATTCAGTTGGGGTCAAGTCTAGTTGGACAGAACACTCACTTCTTGGCGCCTGGTTCAGAGGAGACGGAAAGCCTACCACTTTGGAGGGCTTTTCCTGCTTGTGCCCCGTTTCAAGCTGGTCTCCAGTTGCAGTTCCAGTCTCTGTCACTAAGCCTCCATCAGCTGTGTCTCTAGTCCCACATCTGTTGCCTTCACCTTCATTCTCACCACTCTCTCCTTGCATTATTTTAGCTCTGTCTCCTAATATCTCTGGAACTGCAGTTTCTGTCTCCTTACCCTCAGCGTTTCCGCCATTTCCTAATTCACTGTTTTTGTCCTCTGTTTTGTCTAATTTCTGCTGTGACTCTTCTCTTTCAGTGTCCTCCCTCAGCCTGAGAAAGTCAGTCGTCATATCCTCGGGGGTAGACATTTTGGAGCCACAGGGGTTCTCCTTTTCCTTGTGCAGCTGCTCATCAGCCCCTTCTTGATCCAACTTTTCTGACGTGGTTCCTGTGTCGGGTTTCACAGAGTGGTGCTTTGGTTCAGTATTCACGCTGGCCTTCTTGGCATCTAAATTGGTATCGGTCTTGATCTCCTTTCCTGATGGTTTGCCTGTTTTCTTCCCCCCTATTTTAGAGTCATTTTTAGCTTCCTTTTTGGGCTTGGCTTTGTTTTCATTCTTTGGTTTGGAAGACAGAATTTCCTTTTTTGCTTGTTCTTTTCTCTTGGGCGCAGTCCCTTCTTCCTTTTTCCCACCCTTCCCTCCTTTCTTCGTTGTGTTCTTGTCAGAAACTGATGCTTTCTGCTTCCCGACTCCGTCTTTAATTTTGGTCTTATCAACATCTCTCTTCCCATCCTCTCTCAATCCATTACCATTCACCACTTTTCCTTTCTCCTTTACCAGACTCTCCTTTCCCTCATCTTTACCCCCTTTCTCCTTCCCTGCTCTGGAGGTTGTTTCCTTCCCCAGTAACCTCCCACTGTCCTGACTCTCTGTTCTAGCCTGTTTGTGTTCCCGCAGCTTCTCCATGTCCCCTGTGGTTACTGTGGGCTTCTGGAGAAAGGCCAGTCCCCTCAGCTTCTCCAGCCCCTCCAGGAGCTTCTCCTGTGGTGTGACACCAGGGAACAGCACCCTGACCACCTTCTCCTGAGGGCAGGCTGGATGCCACACCAGCAGGGCAGACACTGAGGCCAGAGCAGTGAGAGGTAAGCTTTGGGTCTGAGACGGCGAAGTCGAGGAGGTTGTGTTGGGCCAGTTCTGCATGAGTGCTTGATACTCCTTGCTGTTTTGGCTTGGGTTCAGGATGTACAGCTCCAGCTGCCCCACTCCCATCTTCTGGAACAGGGTAAGCGGTTCAATGGTGACCCCCTTTGGCCGAAACATTGGTTGTGGTGTGATTTCTAACTTCTTTAACAGGTTTAAGGTCAGGGTTGCCTGGTCTCTGCTCTTCAGGACATTGTCCGTACCTACGGATTAAGCATTACTTCTTTACAATTCCATATTGTTTTTAATATATAAACACACTGTGTACACACACACACGCACGCACGCACGCACGCACGCACGCACGCACGCACGCACGCACGCACGCACGCACGCACGCAACGCACGCACGCACACACACACACACTATTGTTGTCACCATTACAAGGCTATTTCCATTCATCAAGGTTTTTGGGTCCTCATAGAAATAATCAATATTCCATTAACTGGGAGTAACTTATTAAAAATGTATCATGGTAATGCTGAGGAAGCAAAAACCACTCTCTTTTCTCTTACCATATGGTCGACTAAAAAGGATTATATTATGTCAGTTATTATGAGACATAACAAAAACATATCCAAAAACACCACTTAGTCATAGCCATCGTCAGCAGTGGTGCATGGTGCAATACTATAGTACGTTTTGTATTACTCACAAGGCTGCTGTTCCACTTGCAGACTGATGGGGGCATTGAAGAACACGACTCCAAGCTCTGGAGAGATCAGCCTTTTGGACAAATCATCTATGAGAGAGATAAACAGAGAGAGAGAGAGAGAGAGAGAGAGAGAGAGAGAGAGAGAGAGAGAGAGAGAGAGAGAGAGAGAGAGAGAGAAAGAGGACAGCAGGTGAGGATAGGAGAAGAAGAGGAAGTCCTCTGTGTGTCATAGTTCTATAAGTCCTCACTTCATCACCCACCTCCTCGCCATCAATGTCATTATCAGCATTATCATTATCATTTTTACCTTTAACATCAGAGCCTATCTCCAGCTCAGCCACCTTCCTCTCCAGGAAAGCATTGACCCCAGGGAGATTCTCTGTCCCGATGTGGGTCAGCAGAATTGCATCAACCCGGTCCAGGTGACGCACCAGCTTCCAGAAACAGGCCTGGTAGTCTGACCCACCATCCAGCAGAACTGTGAACCCATTAACGGCAAAGAAGGCACAATCGCCGCGACCGGCTGGGAAGATGTAGCAGCAAGGTCGGGAGAGCTTTAGGAACCCCACCGTGCCTGGAGGTGGGAGAAGGTCAAAGGGAGACACGGAACACAGGGAGCCAGAGACCAGAGAGGTGAACTCCTCCAAGGCATCCATGGCAGGCAGCATCTCTGGAGGGTTGATGTGAAGGTTCAGGGGCCCCCGGGAGGGCTGGTTGCCCGGGAGGGTCTTCCTCCACTGGCCGATGTTAGGACAGCTCAGAGTGAGATGAAGCTTGGAGGAGGGGATTGAGGAGACGGCGTTCTCTAGATCTCTGAACTGATCATAGGGAGAGAGAGAGAGAGGGATGCAGTGATTCAGTGAAAGTGATCGTTTGTTTTTGTTTTTTTGGCACAAAGTTAGATTTTCCTTTAAACTGGGAAAATGGGATATGTTTTCTACATATTTAGCTGATGCTGTCATCTAACCTGATTTACAATCATGCAAATGTACAATATAATAAGCCTACATTTACTTTGCAATAATATGGTATAATTTCCCAGATAGCTGACAGTGCAAGACAAGCTATTGTCCCACAGCCCGGACAATATATGACAAATATGACTGTATCCCTATGTAAAGAGATAAAAAAATATAATAAAAAAATAGGGAGATAAAAAAAAAGAAAATACACTATCTTACCTGCTCTGTGATTATTTGTTTCAGCTGGTGAGATGAGAATAGTCCCCTGTGTAACAATAAGTCTCCACTCTCCTCCACAATCTGGCCAGCCAAGAGCAACAACTTGTGACCAGACTCACTGGCTAACAGACTGCCCACCTACAAGGTAGAGCAGAAACGAAGTAGGATAGACAATAACAAAGAAACATGTTGATAAAACCAAATGAAAGAGGTGGTCATGATACAGTTGCAAGTCATATTGTCTGCATAGCTAGTGTAATAATCATCTCATTCACAGATGGGGGTGGATGAGGGGGTCAAAGCAAAAATATGGAAAGCAAAAGCAGGAATAATAAACAGGAGGGAAAGAACATGATAATGCACCTGACAAACTTGTGTCAGAGGTTTCCAAATAAAGTATTTTTTCTACAGAACTGTAAGGGTTGCTGAGGTTTTCCTGATTTCCTTTTTTCATTCACCTTAATAGTAGCTGTACCAAATATAGTAATTAATATATATTAATGATTATACCATACAGTACAGAGAGGGGGCACAGTATAACAGCCTATATGATCTGATAGCAGCAAAGGAAAACAGCTTTAAACCAGTGAGACCTTTTCAGCTTGGAACATGAATGAGAACTTTTGGGTCTCATCCTAGGACAAAGGCTCTTAAAAGAACAATACAATATTTGTTTTAATCCCTGCTAGCAACAGCATGAGGCTCTGGATGGCAACTTTGGGCAGTCATGCGATTCAAACCACATTGGTCACATGGGGTGTAAAGAGCAGCACAGCCTCTAGGGGCCACTAGTCTTGTTTACTTAGATATGCACCAGTCATGCAGCACATCTGCCCTACCATTCAGGCAGAACTTAAGTAACCAGACTTCCCTCACCTCTGACAGGACCTGTTCCTCAGATGGACTGATCAGCACCTGAATGTCCAACACTTTGTTACTGTGACGCAAACACCTATGCCCTGAGAAGGCAGAGGGGAAACAGGGACAACAGAGAAAGGGATAACACAGAAATCTTAGAGGTCCAGAGAGATCCAGAGAGGGGAGAATAGACTAAGCAAAACATTCAGCCAGTAAAGGAAATGGAAAAGAAATGTATAGGGAGGTAAATAGGTGAGTATAGGGAAAACCTAGAAGAGAGGGGGAGACAGAAAGAGAAAGACAGACAGACAGACAGACAGACAGACAGACAGACAGACAGACAGAATGCCAGTAAGGCAATGAGACGGCAGACTGAACTAGGGCCATTGATTAACGCTCCAACCAGAAAAGAGGAAGGAAGGGGTAGAACAGCTGACTCACTGTCAGTGTCTGAGGTTCAGATGCCAACTTTACTGGATATGTGGAAAGAAACTCAATCTGAGGGGAGCTGGATTAATGTCTGAAAAGCAAAAGCCCATTATCTAGTCAAAATCAGAAACTGACACAAACATTCTCACTCTCTCTCTCTCTCTCTCTCTCTCTCTCTCTCTCTCTCTCTCTCTCTCTCTCTCTCTCTCTCTCTCTCTCTCTCTCTTTCTCTCTCTCTCTCTGTCTCTTAGCAACAACATTTAACACTGGTAAAACATGGCTCACATCTTATTTGGCCAGCTTTCACTGTCTCACCCTCTTTCTGTCTACACTCCAAGATGAAAAACAAAGTCTTTCATTTTGTTTCCCACTAGTCCTGGCTGAACTACACTTAGTGGCTACAAAAAGATACCAAACAATATATTTATGACGACGTGATCACTTTCAGTAACAGAGGGAATGTTTCTGAATACAGATACATACTGTACACTCACCCTTATTGCAATGCTCTGTCAAAGAGGACATACAGTATACCTATTTATTCGCCAATATGCATTGGTCAGCAGCCCAGCTGCTGTGTGGTTCTGGCGTTTGGCTGCACACAAAAACACACACTTTGACAAAGATGACAGTGAGAGAGTGTGGGCTTGCACTGCATGGTTTCTATTGTGCACTGTGCAGACGGTCCACCCATATTAAACAATAAACCGAATACTTCCCCCCTTTTCCTTCCTTCCTCCTTTCCTTCCTTGTGCACCCTAAAGCTTGACCCTGGCAGGTTACCATGGAGACGTGCCTATATTTAACCACTTAAA
>NC_137621.1:27881147-28086147 GCF_963280865.1 Gymnoscopelus braueri | reverse complement strand
GCGCGGGCATCCGCACAGTGTGCCAATACGCGCTCCTTTACGCACGGCGCACTGCTCTCCAGCGTCACACTGAAATGATCAAGAAGAAACATTGAATTAGTAACACAGTGCCAGTGGTGGAAAGTAACCTACTACTGTATTTATTTTTTACTTTACTGGAGTATTTTCAATATAGCCTACTTTTACCTACAAATATTGTACTTTTACTCATTATTTGAAAACTTTTGTTACTTTGCAGATGTTGAATTTTATTACAAAACATACATTAACCACTTCAGCCCTATCCTTTGGCTATTTGAAAATAGCCGATCTACAAGCTCACAGCACTTTGCAATGCGAACTTGTTCTGCTATTTTCAAAGGATTTTCATACATTTAAAAAACGTGTGAAATTGGACATTCTGCATAATGAGTAGGCTACTTTTACTTTTGGTACTTTAAGTATATTTTGATGCCAATACTTCAGTACTTTTACTCAAGTCAATTTTGAACACTGGACTTTACTTGTATAGTATTTCTACATGATGGTAGGCCTGCAAATGCAACCACTTTTACTTAAAGTAATACTAGGTAACGTTTTCAACAAAACTAAAGTTAAATTGTATATCTTTTGCGAGTGGCAAAAGTTTCACAACACCCACTCCGTGAATTTCACCCCCGGAAGCCTTTTATTTATATATTTTCTATTGAACGTGTACGGGGGGGACTTTCCCGGGAAAATGACGTTCCTGGCCAACGTCATGACGTCGTGGCCGACGTCCTCAGGAACTACCGCAACGGTTTCCTGTTTGGCCAGGAACTACCGCGCTATTAACAAAAAGGAACCTCACGCTGATTTTAAGATAATGTAGGATTGGGAGATCGAAAAAGAACAGAAAAAGAAAGCACAGCTCATGGTAACTAATGCTCCACTGGCTAAGAGAAACGATCCGTAGATAGTATAAAACAATTAAAAGATCGCTTTTTGAAACGCTTCCGGCTTCCGGTGAAAACGAATGGAATTCTGGGTAATCGAGGACTAGGGAAATTGTATGCAGTGACGGTAGTGACCAGCAGAGGTTGCTAAAAATCGTTATTTGTGATTTTGCATTGTACAACTTTAAGTAAAAAACATTTAGTACTTTTTCCATCACTGCACAGCGCCTGGCATCGAAGATTAATAACATGCTTTGCGCCTTTGTCAATAACGCTAGAACCAAAAATAAAAGGGAAAGACAGTTTAGACCGAAAGTAAAGTATAGGACTGCAAAAAAGCAGTAAGAGAATGAGCTTACCGTAACCACAAGACACCAAAAATTACATCCACGCTACCATATTGTCTCTATTGTTTTTTGTTTATTTGTCTATGTGTGTTTTATTTATAGTAGCCTATTTGTCGCAGTCTAAAAGCGTATAGGGTACACAATAATCTTTCTTGTATCAGACTTTTAAAAGCTCCAAATGCATCGTCTGCCAGGTAGGCTAGTTGTATTATTTAGTAATACTTTTAGCCTGCCTGAAAGGCTACTCTGAAATAAGTGTCTCGGCAATTAGTTTAACACATATCTTATTCATGAAACGTGATTTAATAGGCAATGTGTTTCTGAAATATGAAATATGGCTTGATATTAGTTTCAGTGATATTTGCTTTTTATATTTTAACATTCATAAATCTAAAAGAGCATGTTCATGAAAGTCCTCTCACCGAAGGAAGCCAGCCTAACTTTTTCTCTGATGGCGTCTCTTTGCTCCTCAGCTTCTGCAGAACTTCTTGTAAAGCTTCAATCTGCATAGAAAACTACAAAAGAGAAAACAAAAAAACATATAGATTAAAAGAAAAAAACCTTTCTTCAATTGCACCATTCTGTTATGAGACATATCTCTCCTCATAATTAAAACTTACTTGATCCTTCTCTTCTTGAGTTTTCATCGGGAAAGGATCCAAGGATCGAGTCTCGAAGGATGAATCTTCTCCATGAGCGACCCACAAATACGCACAACAGGTGGCAGCAAGAAGAAGCGCCCTGGCGCTGACCATGGTGCTGAAGTCACAGTTTCTGGAGGCGAGCGAAGAGTAGAAGGTTGGAAGCGTCCGTTTCTTTCGTCTTTAGAAGAACTCTTCCACTTTATAGCCGCTGTTGACATCACCGAACTCCTGAAATATTCATGGCAAGTTTGACACGAGTGACTCTCAACACCTTTGATCGAAACGAAACGTGTTGACCTAACCTGATGAAATAAAGATTGCAGGTGGATTTAGATGTCACGAACAAAAATTATTGTTGACTCAAGCAAACAAGTCGTTCTCTTTTTTTGTCCTCTCCCCTGGCCCCCACACACATGTAAAGTGTCTTTGTACTTAGAAAAGCGCTACATAAATCCCAGATATTATTATAAATTTTTTTCCTCCATCAAAGGCCCAATTTTAAGTATGAGTATGAGTTACTGTATTTCAAACACGCCACAAGACGAGCCATCGAGATATTTTTCATTAATAGCTGTGCTGTGCAGACCAACTGAAAATCTAAACAGAAAGCTCCGAAGTTGTGCAAATCAATCTGCTGATAGAAAGCACGTCCAAGTTTAAGCACAATGTGTAGTTTGTGAAGATGTTCAAATCTATTTTTTAAATATAAAGTCACCCAAAGCGTTGTCCCTGTTTCCGTCAATCTGTTCTGCCGTCTGTGTGTACAACATTTGCCTTTGAGATGTAATGGAGTAGAAGTAAAATTA
Organism: Gymnoscopelus braueri; assembly: GCF_963280865.1. Lineage (NCBI taxonomy): Eukaryota > Metazoa > Chordata > Actinopteri > Myctophiformes > Myctophidae > Gymnoscopelus > Gymnoscopelus braueri. The sequence continues at coordinate 28,083,436 of NC_137621.1, read as the reverse complement.
TTGAAAATTGGTAGGCTTACTCCAGTAAAAGTATAAATACCTCAAAACTGTACTGAAGTACAGTACTTGAGTAAGTGTACTTAGTTACTTTCCAACACTGCCTAGTGCCTACATGTGTGCACATCTGTCACCTTTGTTCAATAAAGCTGAAATCAGACGCCTAGTTAACCCACACTGACACCAATCTCTAATCACGATCCAATTTCCTCCTGTTAACCCCGAATGCCCCCAAGGTATAGTGTGTGTGTGTGTGTGTGTGTGTGTGTGTGTGTGTGTGTGTGTGTGTGTGTGTGTGTGTGTGTGTGTGTGTGTGTGTGTGTGTGTGTGTGTGTGTGTGTGTGTGTGTGCGCACACGTGCATGCGTGTTGGAGGGGTGGATTTGGGGCCAGGCTAGTATGTGACAGAATTAGATGTGGTTTAATTGCAGGTTGTTGAACACTGATCTCATCATGCTGACATGGTGCTGACAGGTATTACAGTAGCTGAATAAACAAGCAGATTGGTTAATTTTTATTTTCAAACACCTAGCTTATAGGTGTCAGACTCAGAATCAACTTTATTGTCACATCACACACTGTTAACCCAGATTTCGTTTCTACTAAAAAAAAAAAGTACAATGCACATAAGACTATTTAAGTTTATTGCATTACTAAAAAATAAGTATATTCTACTTAGCATTTAATAGTAATGCAATGTGTAAAAAACCTTTAGTTCAAATGCATTAAAACGTTTGAGTGTAAAGTCTGTCAAACTTAAAATGACTAAATTGTCAAGACCACACCTCTTTTTGAAGCAATGATTGATGGGAAGAAGACAGCTGTGAAGATTATTGGCAGGTCGCCATTACAAATGTTGTTTACAGAGTCTTAAAGAAGTTGGACATAAGTATTTGTTTGTTTCAAGGTCTTAGACATTTTTCATCCGTTCGTGGAGCGTTTCTCACTTGAGGAGGTTCAGTTTGGGAACACGTTGTGTCCCATTTCAACAGACAAGCGGCTGCTTTCTAACGTGCGTCGCCCAACAAACACGAGAGTGGCTGCCTGCTACCATCTATTCTGGTGAGTAGTCACTTCAAACAGGGCAATACTAAATATATCTACATTTGGCTAATGAAATAATGTACTGGTAGATATCTCAATAAAGATACGTACACACTGGGTGCGGATTTTTCAGCACCAATTCTGCTAGTCATGGATCACACGACGCTCGTCACGTCATGGCTGAACTTCAACCTGGTTTTTGCACTTTCTCCATTTACATCTGTACATCTACATAACCGTTCAGATTTCAAATATAAAGTGTTAGCCTCATGGCCATGGATGTTACAATTATGTACGGGGCCTCAGAAGTACCCGTATCTTCCGTATTGTTCAATAAAAAGCATTTTTATCCGATTGGTGGCCATTTTCTCCATGCTTTCAACTATGTGACCCTATCGGTTGGGAGGTGTATTGCACTCTGATACATTATTACTCTTATGAGAAAATGGCCGCCGATCGGATTACATTTTCTTTTATTGAACAATACGGAAGATATGGGTACTTATACCCACCCGAAGAAAATTGTAACATCCATGGCCATGGGGTCAGCACTTTATATTTGAAATCTGAACGTTTATGTAAATGTAAGTTTCGTCATGACTGTCATGATATGACAAAAATATGATGTGCAAAGCAGATCTACAAGCTCACAACGCCTCCCAATGTGAGTTTGTAGATCAGCTATTTTCAAATAGCCATGGCTGAAGTGGTTAATGTATGTTTCACAGTCTAGTAACTAAAGTTTTCAAATAAATGTTGAGTAAAAGTACAATATTTGCCTCTGAAATGTAGTGGATTAAAAGTATTGGAAATACTCAAGTACAAATACCTCAACATTCTTCTTAAAGAGGTATTTCACTTTAAAAAAAAGTTGGGTAATTTTATTTTCTACTCAGGCATGATGGTGAGCCCCCCAGACAGTTTTTAAGTTGCTTGATACAGTATTTAGATATTTGATATTCATTTTATCAGACACGCCCCCTTCCTATAAAAACCCATTGTAACTTCAAACTCCATTTTAACCATGATAGATTCATGGCCCTCCTAATATGTGAGGGGCCGTTTTTCCATAAATGTTATTACATTTTCTTTTATGTAATATTTTTCATTCAAAAAAAAAAAAGTAATTGAAAAAACACTTGTAGAAAAATGGAGTTTGAAGTTACAATGGGTTTGTATGGGAAGGGGGTGTGTCTGGTGAAATATATATTAAATATACTGAATCAAGCAACATCTGTGTCATTTTAAGATTTCTTTGACTATTCAAAAATAGCAGATCTACAAGCTCATAGCACGGCACTCTGTGAGCTTGTAGATCTGCTATTTTTTTTTTAAATCGTGAAAATGTGGGCAAATCTTTGAATATCTGTTTTTCCATACCGAACATTTTTAACTCTGTGGAAAAGTTTGAGAGAACTGATTATAGCAACATATTCCCCCCCCCCCCCCCCCACAAATAGGATTTAGAAGACATTTGTAGAATCCCCAGAAGCAAAGATTTTAGTTAAAAATGTTTGCTTTAAAAATATATATATATATTCAAAGATTTTCTCAAGTTTCCAAAAATAGCAGATCTACAAGCTCATAGCACGGCACATATCTGCTATTTTTGAATATCCAAAGGAATCTTAAAATGACACAGATGCGTTCTCGGTCTTAAAGGGTTAAAACCTGTCTGGGGTGCTCCCAAAAGCCTGAGTAGACGATAAAATGACCCATATTTTTTTGGAAAGTTAAATATCCCTTTAAGTACAGTATTTGAGTACATGTACTTAGTTACTTTCCACAACTGTTAAATACAGAATACATATTGTAGTTTTTAATTATAGCAGTTCCCCTCCCCCTCATTTGTTTTGTGTTGTGTTGCAGGTCACAGGAAGATGCTTTGGAAGTGTAAGTATTGCCCTTTTAACTGTGACAAGAGAACACAGCTGACACAGAATGTTCAGAGTAATTGCTCAAAACATTACAAATCCAGGGTCAGTTCTTGATGTGTCATCTGTCTGTGTAGATTGTCAAGTATCAACCAAGTATGATAGTCTCTACTCGCTCATGCGCAGGTCTCCCTGAATTTGTCCAGATTTCATGATTTCCCGTTTCATGTCGAGGACCCCTACCCAACTGTGTACCAGGGACCCCCAGAAGAGATTTGTGTCATATATTTTGTAAATTATTGAAATATTTAGATAAGCCAATCTAGAAGCTCAGAATGCGACATGTGTATATCCTAAATATAAAATGGGGCTAAACTGGTTAAACTGAGTGTGCTGTTATATTCACTAATTTTGCTAGACCTCACTTTAAGAAACCCTGTGCTAAATTACTTTTCTTTTTTTTTTTTTCACGCAGATGGCTGTACAACAGAAATTAACCATGAGGATTATACTCTCGGCGGCAGATCTACGGAAGATAGAGAAGCCAACCATCCAAGTCATCCCTATAATTGAGCTGGTATCAATACCAACAACCACTGCAGAACCTAACTTAGATACTTATAGTGACACAATCATCCTGCAGGCAGACACAAGCAGCCAGGAAGACACAAGCAGCCAGGAAGACACAGAGATCCTGTATGGTGGATAGATATGGAAATGATCCTGTATGGTGGTGATGACCGTGAACCGGAAAGGGGAGCTAAATTTCCTGCCTGAATATCCAGAGGGTTTGGATGACCACAAAATGGAAGAAGCTCGTCAGGCTCTCCTCAATGAAGTGATGAAAACCAAGTGGACCCCTCGTTAAGAAACAGATGGAACTTTGCTTTTAGGAGAAAAGAAGTTGTCACAGAAACGCCTGCTATCAGCCAGATGGTATAGCGATGGCCAGCTCTTTTCACAGAAAGCCAGGTAAGTTTTGAATATTTACAAAATAGGACTTTATTTTCAAAATGTAATGTTCAATAATGCAATTATGCATGACACAAAATACATTTCTGTTGATAATTATAGTTTTTTGCTTGTGCCAATTTACTATCAGATGTAAATCATGTAGCTGAGGGTCACAGATTTTGATTATTTGACCATGGGCTTATGTTTGCTCTGTTTCAGATTTGGTGCGAGTTCAACACGGTGGTGGGGGAAAATCTACGAGATCTTTTCTTTGGACCACTTGACCAGTTGTCCCCAAGGCTGATTGACCTTTTCAGGAAGAAGAAAGGTGTCACCGGACAACGTCTGTGTGAGCTTTTACTTCAGACCAAGGTGAGTTGTCTGCACTAGTCTACTTCCTCTCCTCTAGATCTCTGTTCCTCTACTTTCCCTTTTCATTTACAAACCTTTCTTCTCATTTCATCTATTCTCATATCTCTATCATTTCCCCCTTTCATATTTTTTTGTCAATTCATCTCTATACTTTTCTCATATCCTGTCTTTTTTTTCTCCCGCCGTCTCTGCTTTTCTCCATCATTTAGCTGGGGACCACCTGGAACCCACCTAAGGACCACTGGTTGAAGACCCCTGTGTTAAGAGGGTAGCACTGGTCCAATAAATGGGATCCGAAACGGACCCGTGGATAATTGGACCGGTCCGAACGGAACGTAGAAAACATTCAGTGACTGGACCCGGCCCGAACTGGACCCGTTCGGGAACGAACCGAGGATAATTCATTTATATTAGACCCGGTCCGTCCGGCTCAGACCCATACTGGACCCGGAGCTCATTTATTGCTAACATCACCTGGTATTCATATTAGCCATGTCAGTCACCTCACCTCCCCCCCGCACCAACAGAGTCATCACAGACGAGCTGCTTCGCGTGCGTTCTGTTCTATGTTGCAGACAGACCATTTCGCCGATGTAGGCCGTCTGTCCCCGCAGATTAGGCTACTTCTTCCTGGTGGCTTTTGTTAACGTTTCACTTGCTAAAAAACCTCAATGGCGTTAAGCAGGGTAACCGGAAGACTCGCCCCAAAACCTTATACCTCTATGCCCAAAACACGCTCACGCGGTTCTTGTATATTCTTGTATTTGTTCTACTGCTGAGGATAAGGTTAGAAATACGTTTAGGGTTAGGCATAGTTTTACTGAGGTTTATAGTTTAGGAATAAGGTGTTTTGGCACCATTTTACTGAGGTAAAGAGATTTGTATAATAGAAAGCTGGTCGTCGGGTCCATCCATGGAACCGATCCGGCTCGATTCTCCGGTTCTGGGTGGGCTGTGCTACCCTCTACCACAGAGGGAGGTGTCTTTTAGTCGGCAGGTTTTCCCGCCTGCATTACCTATTGTCCCGCTAAAATATAGACTAGGGATTAAGTATATACGTTTAGGGTAAATCTAGATTTTAATTGGAATTAATAGTTCTATGCCCACTTCCTATCAATGAGAAATGTATACAGTATAATCTAGTGTAGTCAGTTCACGAACTGCAAATTATTGCTAGTCTACTAAGCTGAGATGATACGATACCATCTTCTATGACCCATGTCCCTGACCAGTTGTACCACACAAAACATTTGCATTTGATCATGTTCATTATATCTGGGGTGAGTAGAGTCTCTGACTTCAAAATTCACAAATTTCACAAATTTAAAGCTGTGTAATTTGGTTAGATTAATTAAATGGCTCACCCTTTCACAATCACACTGGTTCCCGTTTGCAACCCGGGCAGTTGACATTTTAATATAAAGAAATCTCTCTTTAGTTAAATCGTTTTTTTATTATGCAAACAAATGCTCAAATTCACAAACAGACAGCTGGAACAAATGTGCCTAAAGACAACCTAGCTGCTAATTTCTTGAGCTCCAGAGGACTGATCAGTCGCCTCCAGCTCCAGGCTCCATGGCCGTCACACGCCTCCAGCTCCAGGCTCCATGACCGTTTGATCTTCGCCCTGAACGTGCTCAGCCGGATCTTCCTCCTGAGATTCGTCAGACAGCTCTTCGTCCTCAGCCTCCTCAGACACAGTCCAGTCATTCTTCGCCGCGATCACATCCCACTTCTCGTTAACCTTTGATTGAATAGAGTGAAACATTTATTTAGAAGTTTGCAGAAAAAAGCACACGAAAGTACAGTTCAAATACAAGGTCGACTAAATCAAATTAAAACCCCCAAAAGCCTATGGTTCGTTTCAATTGAAGTCCTTTTCTACTCAATTTATAGTGCATACCTCGTGGTTCACTTCTTCATCCAAGTCTGGCGCCTCCTCCTGCGCCACCGCCGGGGCCATCTTGAATTGAATGAAAAAAAGCACAGTTCAAATACAAGGCCAATTAAATCAAATTAAAACGCCAAAAAGCCTATGGCTTGTTTCAATTGGGGTCCTATTGTACTCAATTCATAGTGCATACCTGGATTATTTTCTTCCACGAGGGTACGGAGCTTTCCGTATTCATCGGTCTCCTGATATGCTTGCTTCCACACTGCTTTAACCCTTTCGAACTTCTCGTTGCTGTATGCCATGCCTGGCTTCAGTCCCATGAAGAGCTTCACGTTGCTGTTCCCAGCATGGCCAACTTCTGTCGATACATGGGTGAGGGAGCGAGGGATTGTAGCAGCCTGTTTAGGATACAGCAGGCAGGATACAGTCTGTCAGAAACTGTCTGAAACCTATTACTTCCCCCTCATTTGTGATCTAATCTCTGTTCTGGTGGAAGGACTGCTGAACTGGAAATTGTTCCTTCGAAAATTTATTTAAGTTGGTACCTGCAGAAACCCGGACAGTCGCCTAAACTACTGTTTTATCAAATTACGGTAGTAAAGAATTATATTCACGTCTGGCGGCTGTGGTTGTCCTATAATTTAGAGATGGTTAAACACATGGGTGGGTGGATTGATTGGAAACAATACAACTCCTGCACCGTTGTCCTCCCTCACGAATTGATTGGTTCCGGCATCCCACTCCATATCCAATCTCCACTTGATATGTGCGAGTTCAGTGATGTGCTGGGGTTGAGAGAGAGGAAAGTGTAACGTTAGGTTTTTTTATACATATTTACATAAATGTAACTGCAAGTTGTGAGTAGCTGGCACAAGAATCTGGCATGTGTCGAGCAATAGTCCTACCATGCTCTGCATATCCATTGCCACCAGCATGCTGGCGAAGACACACCTCATACGACAAATGCCAAGCCTGGGAATGTACAGTAAATCAGAAATTAACTTTCTTGACATAAAGTTAGAGGGATGATAATGGCAATGTACACAAATCTATCTATCTATACATTTATCTATCTTACATTTTATTTATTTATTATTATAAACAAATCAAGTGGTGGTTTCCAGTCGCCATGTGCTAGGTCTTCTTTCTCACAGTCCATCCCTGCCTCTCCATGATGCCAGCCCACATCTCACTTAAGCCTATGGTTGGTTTCAATTGAGGTCCTTTTGTACTCAATTCATAGTGCATACCTCGTGTGTCACTGACTCTCCCCCCGTTTTGTCCGACTCTTCCTCCGGCTGGCCTTCCTTGGGCTGGCCTTCCTCGGGCTGGCCTTCCTCGGACTCCGACTGGCCTTCCTCCTCCTCCTTCTGGTCAGCCTTGAATTGAATGAATTTATTTAGAAGTTTGCAGAACACGGACACGCACACACACGGGGTGCAAAACATATGCTCTCACCATGCACAGTTGAAGCACAGTTCAAATACAAGGCCAACTAAATAAAATTATAACGCCAAAAAGCCTACGGCTGGTTTCAATTGGGGTCCGATTGTACTTGATTCATAGCACATACCTTCATTCTTTGTTTAACGTAGGTACGGAGCACATGGTAGTCATAGCACTTCAGAAATGTGCTAATCCACTTTTCTTTTGCACATTTTAGCATCAAGCGGCTGATAGCTGTATTTGCCTGGAGTCCATTCCATCTCTGGATGATGAGGCCTGTGAGTCCTGGCATTCTAGATCCATGGAATCTGCCGAGGGCGAAAAGAGACGGGCTTCTAGTTAGATCTTCGTCGTCGTTTGGGTCAAGTGGGTAGAGTGAAGCCTGCCTTTTAAGTTGCTCAATAAATTTTCTAATTTCCGCAGCCGCGATCACGAGGCTCGACACGGCACCACTGCGGTCGGTACAGAAAAAAGCTTCACCTTGACTTGCCATGACTCTTTATGAAAGACCTACGCAGGAAAGACCGATCGCTGTCACAAACACGGCATTTTATTAGAAACCAATGCTCCACCCCCCAGGATACCTTCTTGACATAAAGTTAGAGGGATGATAATGGCAATGTACACAAATCTATCTATCTATACATTTATCTATCTTACATTTTTTTTATTTATTATTATAAACAAATCAAGTGGTGGTTTCCAGTCGCCATGTGCTAGGTCTTCTTTCTCACAGTCCATCCCTGCCTCTCCATGATGCCAGCCCACATCTCACTTAAGCCTATGGTTGGTTTCAATTGAGGTCCTTTTGTACTCAATTCATAGTGCATACCTCGTGTGTCACTGACTCTCCCCCCGTTTTGTCCGACTCTTCCTCCGGCTGGCCTTCCTTGGGCTGGCCTTCCTCGGGCTGGCCTTCCTCGGACTCCGACTGGCCTTCCTCCTCCTCCTTCTGGTCAGCCTTGAATTGAATGAATTTATTTAGAAGTTTGCAGAACACGGACACGCACACACACGGGGTGCAAAACATATGCTCTCACCATGCACAGTTGAAGCACAGTTCAAATACAAGGCCAACTAAATAAAATTATAACGCCAAAAAGCCTACGGCTGGTTTCAATTGGGGTCCGATTGTACTTGATTCATAGCACATACCTTCATTCTTTGTTTAACGTAGGTACGGAGCACATGGTAGTCATAGCACTTCAGAAATGTGCTAATCCACTTTTCTTTTGCACATTTTAGCATCAAGCGGCTGATAGCTGTATTTGCCTGGAGTCCATTCCATCTCTGGATGATGAGGCCTGTGAGTCCTGGCATTCTAGATCCATGGAATCTGCCGAGGGCGAAAAGAGACGGGCTTCTAGTTAGATCTTCGTCGTCGTTTGGGTCAAGTGGGTAGAGTGAAGCCTGCCTTTTAAGTTGCTCAATAAATTTTCTAATTTCCGCAGCCGCGATCACGAGGCTCGACACGGCACCACTGCGGTCGGTACAGAAAAAAGCTTCACCTTGACTTGCCATGACTCTTTATGAAAGACCTACGCAGGAAAGACCGATCGCTGTCACAAACACGGCATTTTATTAGAAACCAATGCTCCACCCCCCAGGATACCTTCTTGACATAAAGTTAGAGGGATGATAATGGCAATGTACACAAATCTATCTATCTATACATTTATCTATCTTACATTTTTTTTATTTATTATTATAAACAAATCAAGTGGTGGTTTCCAGTCGCCATGTGCTAGGTCTTCTTTCTCACAGTCCATCCCTGCCTCTCCATGATGCCAGCCCACATCTCACTTAAGCCTATGGTTGGTTTCAATTGAGGTCCTTTTGTACTCAATTCATAGTGCATACCTCGTGTGTCACTGACTCTCCCCCCGTTTTGTCCGACTCTTCCTCCGGCTGGCCTTCCTTGGGCTGGCCTTCCTCGGGCTGGCCTTCCTCGGACTCCGACTGGCCTTCCTCCTCCTCCTTCTGGTCAGCCTTGAATTGAATGAATTTATTTAGAAGTTTGCAGAACACGGACACGCACACACACGGGGTGCAAAACATATGCTCTCACCATGCACAGTTGAAGCACAGTTCAAATACAAGGCCAACTAAATAAAATTATAACGCCAAAAAGCCTACGGCTGGTTTCAATTGGGGTCCGATTGTACTTGATTCATAGCACATACCTTCATTCTTTGTTTAACGTAGGTACGGAGCACATGGTAGTCATAGCACTTCAGAAATGTGCTAATCCACTTTTCTTTTGCACATTTTAGCATCAAGCGGCTGATAGCTGTATTTGCCTGGAGTCCATTCCATCTCTGGATGATGAGGCCTGTGAGTCCTGGCATTCTAGATCCATGGAATCTGCCGAGGGCGAAAAGAGACGGGCTTCTAGTTAGATCTTCGTCGTCGTTTGGGTCAAGTGGGTAGAGTGAAGCCTGCCTTTTAAGTTGCTCAATAAATTTTCTAATTTCCGCAGCCGCGATCACGAGGCTCGACACGGCACCACTGCGGTCGGTACAGAAAAAAGCTTCACCTTGACTTGCCATGACTCTTTATGAAAGACCTACGCAGGAAAGACCGATCGCTGTCACAAACACGGCATTTTATTAGAAACCAATGCTCCACCCCCCAGGATACCTTCTTGACATAAAGTTAGAGGGATGATAATGGCAATGTACACAAATCTATCTATATACATTTATCTATCTTACATTTTTTTTATTTATTATTATAAACAAATCAAGTGGTGGTTTCCAGTCGCCATGTGCTAGGTCTTCTTTCTCACAGTCCATCCCTGCCTCTCCATGATGCCAGCCCACATCTCACTTAAGCCTATGGTTGGTTTCAATTGAGGTCCTTTTGTACTCAATTCATAGTGCATACCTCGTGTGTCACTGACTCTCCCCCCGTTTTGTCCGACTCTTCCTCCGGCTGGCCTTCCTTGGGCTGGCCTTCCTCGGGCTGGCCTTCCTCGGACTCCGACTGGCCTTCCTCCTCCTCCTTCTGGTCAGCCTTGAATTGAATGAATTTATTTAGAAGTTTGCAGAACACGGACACGCACACACACGGGGTGCAAAACATATGCTCTCACCATGCACAGTTGAAGCACAGTTCAAATACAAGGCCAACTAAATAAAATTATAACGCCAAAAAGCCTACGGCTGGTTTCAATTGGGGTCCGATTGTACTTGATTCATAGCACATACCTTCATTCTTTGTTTAACGTAGGTACGGAGCACATGGTAGTCATAGCACTTCAGAAATGTGCTAATCCACTTTTCTTTTGCACATTTTAGCATCAAGCGGCTGATAGCTGTATTTGCCTGGAGTCCATTCCATCTCTGGATGATGAGGCCTGTGAGTCCTGGCATTCTAGATCCATGGAATCTGCCGAGGGCGAAAAGAGACGGGCTTCTAGTTAGATCTTCGTCGTCGTTTGGGTCAAGTGGGTAGAGTGAAGCCTGCCTTTTAAGTTGCTCAATAAATTTTCTAATTTCCGCAGCCGCGATCACGAGGCTCGACACGGCACCACTGCGGTCGGTACAGAAAAAAGCTTCACCTTGACTTGCCATGACTCTTTATGAAAGACCTACGCAGGAAAGACCGATCGCTGTCACAAACACGGCATTTTATTAGAAACCAATGCTCCACCCCCCAGGATACCCGAACCATACAGATTCTACCATTTTTGTATCACAGAGAGTGGGCGGGGTCTGCCTGTAGCACACCTTCAGCCTCTGTGGCACACGTGAACAGTGCATGATACAGCTGAAATGAATGGGAGATTATCATGTTCAATCAGACCTTTGATTGGTGTAAGTAAAATAAATAAATAAATGAATACATGAATTTATAAAGCAAGAAATGCTAAAATAAATAAGTAAATGTGCAAAGAAGTATACAATTAATATTGAAATGTATTCATTTATGTGACTTTATATATTTATTCATTTATTTATCTATTCATTTATCTATTTATGTTTTTAAAAAAAAATTATTGGTTCATATGTATATGTATTTATTTATGTATGTATTTATTTATTTATTTCCGTATTTATTTATTTAATTATTTAATGCCCTATTTCAGGCACAACTGTGTATTTCATCAACGGTATGTTAATGAGGGGGCGGTCCATATATTGTATAATTATTGATAAAATAATGTTTCATATGTATAAATATACCATTGTGCATTCAATACTAAGATATTAAAAATAATAGACAGATTCATATATTCATGTTTTTATTTTAAACATACATGTACAAGGTACAGTGAGTATGGCCGTACTGCCATTTATAAACATACCATTAACTGAGAACAAATCTGTAAATTGCACAATAATCATGTATACATGCTATTAAAAATGGACAGAATCATGATTTATTTTAAACATACATGTGGAAAATGTTTTTTAAATATTAATTATTATATAATATAAAATATATTATTATATAATATAAAATTAATTATTTTGGGGGAGCCAGCCCCCCAAACTCCTGAAATGCATCTATGAAATCTAAATAAAAAAATCCATGAAATTTGTATTAATTACATTGAATTATTATATATTAATTATATTATTTATGTATTTATTAAAGGAGAATTCCGGACATTTTAAGTGTTATCTTTGATGTGTCGTTACTCACCTACCGACGTAAAAAGTGGCATTGTTTTTTTCCAGAGATTCCCCTGTCGTCATTTTTTAAACCCCCTCCGCTCTCCTAATGGAGAGCGCGTGGCTTAGGCTTCCGCTAATGCCGAACGATTTAACACTGGTTGCTTGTTTCTCTACCTGGCAACACCAAGTTGCCAGGTTCTGGAAAGAAACAAGCAACCAGTGTTAAATCGTTCGGCATTAGCGGAAGCCTCTCAGGAACTTTCAGCGCATGTTTGACTATCATGAGACTCTACAATGAGTTGTAGTAGAGAAAAAAATTACTTTGCATCGGTTATAATAGACGAATTTCCCTAAGCCGCCCCTGGGTCAAACTGCAACGTCTCTGCATGAGAACCATATACAGTACAACAACACATAATAACACCGAACTCACGGGGGTACAAATAAAGAATAAATATGGAGACAGGAGACACAGAGCTTTTTCATACACAGCTTCTAGGAACTAGCTGCCCTCACCTAGCAGTGAGGGTTTTTATTGAGCGCACACACACACACACACCACACACCCAAATCAGCTCCATAATACACGGCCATCACAGATGTCATCGTTCAATCATCGTGTCAATAATCAAATCATACAACATAAAGAAAAGTCATCATTAAGTTTGCCTCTTATAAAACAAATAATTACAAATGAGAGCATAACTCAACACCCCCACTTGTTCTCACTTTGTTATCATCATGAACATTGTACAAAGTTTTTTTTTCTTTCACATTCCAAACATGAATTCAGCAAACTTAAGTAACTTAAATTTAGTAGCAGGTTTTGTCATCACATCTGCTACCATTTCCTCAGTTGGACAATATTGTAATACAATGTTACCATCATTCACAGTAGACCTAATGAAGTGGTACTTTATGTCAATATGTTTGCATCTCTGTCTGTTGACAGGATTCTTTGCCAAAGCAAGTGTACCCTGGTTGTCTTCGTAAACCTTAGTGCATACTCATATTCATCAAGACCTTCTATAAGTTGTTTCAGGTAAAGACACTCCTGTATTGTTGCGGCTAGAGCCATATACTCTGCCTCACAAGTGAACAGTGCAACAGTAGGCTGCTTTTTGGTCTTCCATTAAACCAAAGTGCCTTTTTTGGTTAGGCTTAGGGCAGGTACACACTGTAGGACTTTTAAAGTGGTCGGGGATTCATCTGTTGAACATTACACACTGCAGGAGTTTATTTCTTGAAATCGGCTGTCATATGTCGTTGTGGTTTTCACCCTATAGATTGATCCCCGACCAGGGATTACACACTAGGATAGTTCACTAGGATGCTGTCCAGAGTCAGACCCAATACCTACATTTGTTTTTATTCCAATTCATTTAAACAGAGGTCTCCCATGATATAAATATGCACATCTATCTCTCTCTCTCTCTCGCTCTCTCTCTCTCGCTCTCGCTCTCGCTCTCTCTCTTTCTCTCGACAAGTGCACGAAAAAGTGTTGCCATGTTCGCTTATTATAAGCGACTTTGGGCTTGTTTTTCTGTAAAATTGATTGAAAGTGTAGTTGCTTATTTGGCCTTGTTTCCTAATGTTGTTTGAACCAGTTGTTCTCAAACATTTTCATGGCAAAGATCCCCAAATTAATATTTGTCTGCAGACCTCCCCCCTTCTGAAAATATGTTGTGCCAGCCATAGACCCTCATACAAGTTTTGTGTGGATTTGGAAAATATTCCACAATTTTCTCATTTTTGCAATATTTTTCTTTTGAAATAGCTGCGATATGCGTTGTGAGCTTGTAGATCGTCTATTTTGAAATATGCAATATATTTGTATATAATATAGGGTTAAAGTGTTCCTGTGGCCTGCCCTATAATGTATTTATTATTATTATTATTATTATTATTATTATTATTATTATTATTATTATTATTATTATTACAATTATTAGTATTATACTATTACTATTGTTATTGTTATTGTTATTGTTATTGTTATTAATATTATCATTATCATTATTATTAGATGTTTCTTTTTGAATAGACAACGACAACGCTATTTATTGTAGACTTGGATGGATTGCTTGCTTTGATTTCTGAATGTAGTGAGTGGCCTGTTCCACGTAACAGCCTGGTGATGCGTGGTTAGTTCCTGTAGAGGGCAGTAGCAAACTTTGGGAGCTTTACCTTGACGGAAGTTAAAGAAGCGACACTCGTTCACTCACTCACTGTGTGTGTGAGGCTTTATTTACGTTGTAGCAGTAGCTTGACTAGCTTCATGCTAGTCGCTGATCACTTTGATACTGAAGTGTTCTTTTTTTCTTGATAGGTTTGGTTTTCTACCCTGATCAACAATGTCTGAAAGAAAAGTTTTGAATGTAAGTAGCGTATGCCATTTGAGCCACGGACCACCGTTTGATGAGATTTAGACTCTCAGACCCCAAAACGTAGAATATTTTGTTATCGTATTTGTCCACAATTCCATGCTGTATCGATGTTGGTACCATTAGGAGAGACAACAGGCAAACTTTGATCAAAATAACAATTCTTTAAGTAATGCAGATGTTTAACAATGATGTAACTATTGAGAGCGTAAAAATGAAAGCAAATGGACCCTTACGGGTCCATTTGGTTTCATTTTACGCTCTCAAGAGTTAAAGGTCTATAAGGGTCCATTTGGTTACCAACTCTCCATTTAGCTGGGGACCACCTGGAACCCCCTCAAGGACCACTGGTTGAGAACCACTAGTTTAGAACAATGGTTTATCCGCAGCAGCCTGGTTACCAACCACGGTAGTACAATATCAACGTAACTAAACGTCCTCGCAGCGCATAACCCCCCAGAAACAAGATTCTGTGGCGAAGGTTCACGTTTCTCAAACCAATGAATCGATGGTTATGTTGCATTGCATGTCATCGCTCTTGATGTTGTTAAGCAAAATGTAGGATAGCTTTAAAAAAAATGAGCAACATAATGTAGTTTAGAGTAACTCATAACTGTGTTTTGTCCTCCACAGAAATACTACCCACCAGATTTTGATCCAGCCAAAATCCCAAAGCTGAAACTTCCCAAAGACCGTCAATATGTGGTCAGATTGATGGCTCCGTTCAATATGAGGTATATCTTGCTAATGTTCTCATTGACCTATTATTACTGATCTGAATTAGTATTGTTTGTGTCGTGTTGTGGCCTGTTGGCACAGTTTTGCAGACCTTGCCACACTAGCAGTTTTGCAGATTTTGCAGTCGCTGCTTTTACTTGTAGGTTGCCTCTTGAAGAGTTAGAGGGTTATTTTCTTTTAAATGAACATTCTTATGCTTCTCTGACGGGCTGCAGGTGTAAAACATGCGGAGAGTACATCTATAAGGGGAAGAAATTCAATGCCCGTAAGGAGACTGTTATGAATGAGCTGTACATGGGTCTGCCCATCTTCCGCTTCTACATCAAGTGTACTCGTTGTCTGGCTGAAATTACCTTCAAGGTGAGGGTTTCTGTTAACCTATTTTTTAAAATCTTTATCAGACCACAAGTTCATTTTCATGTAAGACATTGAAATCAAAACACTTTATCAAAACAAATGGACAAATTGTTAATTTAAGGCTTGTAATTCTAAAACATTAGCCAGAATATAGAATTTCATGTTAATTACAGTGCCATTACTATGTAATACTACATAGTAATGGTACGTAGAATTTCACAATAGAGACGCAGTATTAATTTGTGGATGTAGTTTAGTCTCTCTCTGTAAAGCGACTTTAAGTACCTTTGAATAGCGCTATATAAATCTGATGTAATGTTATTATTACTGTATGTAACTGTATTTAAAAAATATGTTTAAAAAGATACCATGCACTTTTAAAGAAGTAGTACGGTGACATATTGATGTAAAATGGTCCACAAAAAAAAAAAGACTGTCTCAAAACAGTCTCCACTTGAACCCCAGCATTCCTGTTCTGGATGGAACATTCGCCAAAAATAGCAGATCTACGAGCTCACTGAGCTTTGATCGTCTATTTTTGGCGAAGAGATTTGGTTAAATGGAAAAAGTCAGTTCTGTTTTACTAAGAATTGGTTGTCCCCCTTTATAGACTGACCCAGAAAACACAGACTATGCCATGGAGCATGGTGCCACAAGGAACTTCCAGGCTGAAAAACTGCTTGAAGAAGAGGAGAAGAGAATTGTGACGGAGAGAGAAGAGGAGGAAATGAACAACCCCATGAAGGTTGGTGTAAAGACAATTTTGGTCATGTTCGCTGTCATTCCAAATATATTCTAAAATTGTGTCACACCTAAATAACAATATATCCATAATGCCTTTATGTCATTAGTATTTTCCAAGCAATGTTTATTCACCGTTTCTCACAAAAATGTCCATAATGAAACGGCGCAAGAAGCATCACTTTAAAAGCATTGACGCAATTGTAGAGGATTCCGGAATAGCCTGAATGAATGTATGTGGATACTCACTCAGCAGGTTGGTATTCAAACATAATTCATTCAGATTCTTAATTTATTAGGGGCGGCCATAGCTGAGTGGTTAGTGAGCCCGCCTAGGGAGCCAGAGGCCCTGGTTGCCCCAGGTTCGATTCCAGGCCAGGCCAGCATATGTGTCGATGAAATGAAATTTGTCCCTGAGCAAGACTCTTAACCCCTAATTGCTCACAGGTTCTCATTGGAAACAAGACCGCAAGGACTTTCATGAACGACCTGTTAAAAGGAATTATCCTTAACTCTAAAGACACAATTGGGGAAATAATCTGCCATGATCAGAATGTCATTTAACATGAAAAGAAAAAGAAACTCTGAAAAGAACTTCTGGATTCATTAATGAACCAGCTGTGAGAATCAGTCCCTCCCAGGATCTTGTTGGGATCCTCCCAATGGTGGCACCCCAAGAATGAGGATTTAATGCTATTTGTGATCCTTTACCCAGGTGTTGGAGAACCGAACTCGGGATTCCAAGATGGAGATGGAGGTTCTGGAGAACCTTCAGGAGCTGAAGGAGTTAAACCAGAGACAGGCCACGGTGGACTTCGAGGGGATGATCGACCAGTACAGAATGATGGAGGACAGAGAGAGGCAACGGCAACAAGAAGAGGATGAGAGAGAGACAAAGTTAGTTAGGCAGTTGAACGTGCAATATACATATTCAGGGAATACAATTAGCACCCGCCAACCACCAATGGCGTGTAGATTTCCTCTTTTGCTGGTAAATTACAGAGGCTATTCAGTTACTCTGGTGTGTAAAATATTAGGAGCCAGCTTTTTTTTTTAAAGCTGTACAGCCGACTTGTGTGTGCATGTCCATGTGTCCATTCATAGCATGAGAATCATAGCCTGGAAACTAGACGAATCTGCCAGTGCAAAAAGAAAAAAAAAGCCCTCAGCAGATTGTCTGGCCCCGCTCGGTTGTGATTGGATTTTGCTGCCCCAGAAGTTTTGGGCACCAATAAGGGCCCAGTATGCAAATATGGGGTGTTTTTTCACCAGAGGCATTCATTTTTATCCGCCCCATGGAAATGCAGGTTCCACACAGAGATTCCAGACTAATATCTATGCAGTGATATTAGTCTAGCCATGCCAGGCTATGAGATGCATGCGCCACACCAATCAGTGATCTCACCGGGAGGGTATCATGTCGGCCATACAGTGGCGGTGTCTTCTTGGACCCCTCCTTTTTCCCTCTACACTAAATCTGTTAGCCGATCTGCCATCTTCTCCAAATGTTTGCTTATTGTGACATGCCCAGAATATAACTAGCGCATCTGTACTGGTGAGATGATTGACAATGCCACAAAAGTTATTTGAAGCAGAGGGCACTGGATTGGACGCTCCATATTTATTGCAGTTCAGACATTGTTTCAATTACCTATCTCCATCACGAGAGGGAGACAACGTTTAACTGTCAAATGAATCTAATATAAGTTGGTCATTAGACTATTTTATAGAATTAAACATGGAATAACCAGAAATAACCAGCAAGCCATTGGTTTCAATATGATATGAAAATCAACTTGCACAGACATGAAACTTACCAAACCTTTTTGGCTGATGTAATCATTAAAATCATGTTTCTTACAGAGAGATGTTGGACCGGGCTCTAGTGAAGAGACTGAGGGATTCAGACTCTGATTCAGATCTGGATGAAAAGAGTAATGATGTACAACCAAACAGATCCAGTACGGACAGACCTACAGACGTTCTCACCACTGACAAAACTACAGATGCACAGGTATAGCCCCTGATACTGCACAAAGTGTATGTACTCACATTCAGTGCTATCATACCACATGGGTGTGGTTATTTAGAACAGTACATGACTGCCAGAATTTGAGTGATGACAACTTTAATTGCTCTTATGCTGTACCCATCTGCTGCTTTGTATCCACAAGTTTCCTAGGGCGTTGTGGGCATCACTTCCTGTCGATTTCATTGGATTTCATTGGATCAAATCGACAGGAAGTGATGCCCACAACTCCCTAGGAAACTTGTGGATAAATATGATTTGTTCTAGGACTTACTTCTTTGTAAAAGAATAATGTGTATGTCTTGTTGTTTATCTACAGAGCTCTGTGGCTGTGGGAGTAAAAAGGATCAAGGTAGAGAGTTGGGAGAAGAGTGTGGGGACACTAAGAGGTGGAGGGCTCGGATCTCTGGTGGTGAAGAAGAAACCAACAGCAGCTGTCAGCAAACCTGGTCCAATGGCGCCCCCTGCTGCCCCTAGCTCAAACACAGGTGACACATATGGCATTTATTTTACTACTAGTCTAGAGGTTCGGGCTGCTACCTGGCCCTCAAATCTAGAGTTTGGGCCGCTACACAGCCCTCACATCGCCGATCCGACCAATATGCCCATATATTGAGATCTCTGTATATGTCAGTCCTTGTCCCTTTTATGGCCATATATGGATATTGCTGATGTCATCAATATATGCCCATTTATGGGCATGCCCCCTTTTGTGCCCATATGTGGAGCTACTGTAACTGATTTGTTTGCGCCTGATGCCATGATGACACATTGAGGTTAGACAACACACTCCATATTTGGGCGTAGCTGCATTGGGAACTCCTTATATGGTTATGGCTGAGTCATAGTGACATGAGCTTGACAACGTGGCCTGCCGGCCGGTCCTCCCGTTTTTTTTTTCATGGGGCACCACAGTGAGGTAGTCATGTCGACTACAGAGACAACACGAAATAGATAAAAATCGGGACAAAAGAAAACAGACACAAAGTATACATCAGTAAAAAGGAAAGGGAAAAAAAGGACAAAAACAAAAAAGCAAGCAAACACAAAAAAAACTAGGTACAGAGGCACAAAAAAAACGAACCCATGTTCAAGTTCATATTCTTTACCACTCTTTTTCTACAATTAGGACACAAACAGATCATTAACTAGGTCAGTCTTTCATCAAGTGCCTGATAATAAAACGGTACCGGTTTAAATTAGAAGTGCTCCCCCCATTTGGTTGTTGACTCTTCCTTATTTATTTCCAATAGCATTCTATACTGTGCTTTTAGTTAGGCTGAGGTGCTAAGTCGTCATAGTTTACATTATGCCCCCCCCCCCCATCCACACCCACACTTTCCATGTATCTCTCCCATTTACACCACAGAGTACTACTCTTACTAAGATTTCCTCTAATTTTATATGTTAACTGCTCCATTACTTTTATTTGTTCCATTAGCTCCCTCCATTTCTGTACACTATTGCTTAGTTTCCAAAGCCAGTTTTTGGTTATAAGTTTGAGGGCCGTTAATGGGACAATATTGGTACAGAAATGACACAGGTTCTGAAAACTGAAGACAAGTACCTTATTCATATTTTGATGATAAGGTACTTGTCTTCGGTTCTGTCTATCCCCATTGGTATTTTACCCAACAGGATATATTCGTGACTGATATTTACCTTCGTTTTCAGTACCTGTACCAATATTGTCCCAGTACTTTTTCAAGACAGGACAAAACCAGAAGATATGGCTGTAGTTGGCATGGTTGTCTCCACAGTCTCCAACATTTTTAAATGTTTTTCAAAATACTAGTAAAACAAAACGTCTAAAAAGTTTTAAGCATAAGGGGTAAGGTGGTGCGCAAAATGGGGCCCTGAGTATCTACACTACAGTCTGTTGTCACTTAATTCTTTTTTTATTGTATTTACAGAATGCATTTCTTAATCTAATGGGAATTTAATTTTTTATTTTCTTTGTCTATGTTTGTTTTGTTTCTTTCTATATGGCCGTTAAACCTGAATTGTTTTTTATTTTACAGGTTCTAAAGTGGTGACAGCCGGTGCTACTCAACCAGTCAATGTTCAGAATGGGTCATCTCTCAGCCTCTTGGGGGCATATTCAGACAGTGATAGCAATGACAGTGATTAAGATGTAAAGGATGGATTGGGACAGTGGGCAATAAAGTTTGTCTTGCCATGATGATAATATAAAATATTATAAATCTCTGATAAATATGATGTGCAACCAAATAGCAGAGAGCTGCAGCGAGAATCTGCAGTGTGAACTGATCCCAGTCTTTGTTCTGTCAGTGTCCTTGAGCAAGACACTAAACCCTTAGCTGTTCATTGTCATTGAGTGTCAATTAAATGTCTAATATGTAAATGGTGTGATGTATACTCCTGGACCTGTAGTTTAAATTTCATTTTGTGGAAGATGAAAAGTTTGCTTTGTAAGAAGAAGGAAAAAACTAAGCTTTTGACTCTTATTAAAAATGTATTTTTACTCATATTCTTTGTCTGCTTTGAACTGTATTCAGACTTTCATGAAGCCTATTGTTTTTCAGATTATTTTGACACTAGGAATTTTACTGGGTATTTGAATTGAATGGATAAGTGACTTCTGGAAAAGAGATTGAACACAGATTGCATAATTAGCTTAATTGTTAAATACTGAAACAGTATTTAATGAAATGATCAAAACTTGCAATATAAAAGAGGTGCTTCACATAGCATTGCCTGGATTTATTAGGTTATAGGCCTATATAGGACATATCTGTACATAAAGGACACTTACACACTTTTACCATCCAAGGCTCAATGTTCCCAATAGTTAGAATGGGTCAATGGGTCAATTTCCTCACAGCGATCAATTGGGTGCAAACTATTACCATAAGCTGTAACCACAATGTACACATCACTGGAACTGCATAATTATATAGGACATCAGAATGGGACCCGTTCTAATGACTTTGGTAACTGTTGATCCATCCATCATAGCTAGTGATCGAAGTATTAAGCTAGTTGTGGGCTGCTTTGGCCACAAAGAATGTCAAAATAGGTCCTATACTTGTTCTTTCTTTGTAAAACATTATACTACAATAAATCACAACGGGTCTATATATTCTCAATATTGAGTGTGTGTGCTATATTACAGACAACGTTATTTAATTAACACGATAATACAATCTATATTATACATATTAACATTAAATTAAATTAATTATTGTTATTCCCTTTAAATGCAATTGCTGGCCAACTGTCACTCCCCTTTAAATGCCAGTCAACAGTGTTGTGTCGGAGAAGCGAGCGTTGCCATGTCCGCTTATTATAAGCGACTTTGGACTTCTTTTTCTGTAAAGTTGCTTGCAAATATTGGTGGTTTGCGGGCTGCGATTTTTTGGGCTTGTTTAAAGGGGAATTTTGGACTAAAGTTTTCTTACCTTTTCTATGACGTTATGATATCTTAGGATGAATGGTACAATAGAAAAATTTCATAACTCCACCCCTGAGCCGCCACAGCTTAAAAGGTGCGCGGATAGGCCTTAGGTTAGATCACATATTTTAATAGCTTTTTTTTTTTTAGATCTGAGGTTCATAGTGACAGAACACTGTCCCCCCCCCCCAAAAAAACAGGAAAAAAAAAACAGAAGTCTCGCTAGACGAGATTGAAATCTCGAGATTTCAATTGGGCTTGTTTCCAATGTTTTTATTTTAATATTATAGTTGAAACCAGAACCTTCTCAAACATCTTTACATATATTAATTTGGGGGTCCTTGACATCATGAAAGTCTTTCATGATGTCAAGGACCCCCAAATTAATATACGTATTTGTCTGCGCCCCCCCTCCTCCCCCCATCTGGAAATATCTTGTTCCAGGGACACCCATACCAGATTTGTGAATTTGGTTGTTAGAATCATGTTTCAAAAATATTCCACATTTTCCACTATTTGGCTATTTGAAAAAGCAGATCATACAAGCTCACAATGCGTGCATCGGGTTTTAAAACGGCGGAGGGCTCGCTTCTTCAGGGCTTGTTTTCATAGACCCGGTTGCTTGTTTCTCTCGCAACACCTGGCAACAACACTGGCCTGGGTTAGCATTAGCTAGCTAGTAGCATTAGTTTGCCGACCTGCTTGGTTACAGAGCAGGCGGTTGTTGAATAGGAAAAGTATGTTTCATTCATAAATGTATATAAATATAAAACTCTGGATGTTGATATAACACAAATACAACTGGTACGGGGTACCGACAGGGCAAGGAGGGTGAGACAAAACACCATAATAACACTACAACGTTAGCTACCTAGCCTACAGCCTTAGCTTATTGATGGAGCTGTTGGAAAATTACCGACTAATGCATTATTAACAACGTACATTGATATTACTATTATTAACTATTGGTATTAAGCTGCAAGCAAATATACATAACAAAATATGGGTTGAAACTGCTTGAAACTTGTGTTATGCTAACATGGATAAGTCACTGTGATAAAGCTCGCCTAACTCATTGCTATGTTTTTTTGGCAGTAGTGATATATAGTTTTTTTTTTTATTACTTTGCCAAATGAAGGCATTATTAAAGCTCTTTGCTTTGCCTATAAGTTGATAAGAAGTGCCTGACACTGGGTCATTTGCATGG
The DNA here is from genome assembly GCF_963280865.1 of Gymnoscopelus braueri. Taxonomy (NCBI): domain Eukaryota; kingdom Metazoa; phylum Chordata; class Actinopteri; order Myctophiformes; family Myctophidae; genus Gymnoscopelus; species Gymnoscopelus braueri. Next base: position 28,060,363 of record NC_137621.1, on the reverse strand, counting down.
TCATGGTATATTGTGTATGTTTTTAATCTGCCAACTTTTTCCTCGAAGACACAGACAGTGAGTTTAGTCAGTTTCTCAGTGGTATTGAGCTGCTTTGATTGATTGGTTGATTTATTGAATATTTCATTAGGCAAAAATGGAAAACAGCACAGTTACATTTAAAATACTTTGTCTAAAAGGTCCATTCAAAAAAGTCCTTGCGGTCTTGTTTCCAATGAGGTCCTTGGTATTCATAGTCATATATAGTGGCACCACAGTTCAAACATAAATACAAAAATACAGCTAAAGATAACATTATGTACAAACAAAAATAAAAAAAAGCAGGACATAATTTCCATCCTCTCTGTCATCGTCATCATCATCATCATACAAATCCTGTGCAATCTGTTTTCTTCACACTTCCTAGATCCATGGCAAAGTGGTTGAAGGGCTACTTAAACCTTGGCAGCCGGCGCGATCCTCCACAGCCCCCGAGGCCAGATTACACAGAGAGTGAGTTTCTGAAGGCTTACAGAGCTCAGAAGGAATTGGACTTCGAGGACCCCTACCAGACGTCTGACAAGCAGAAAGGCAGCTACAACTCCTGTAGCGCCACAGTGAGCCTGCCCTCTTTCCCTGCGTTCGGTTCAGTTCTGCCTAATGGTGTGGAGGTATGAATAATATGTACGTTTTCAAAGCAATGTTCATGTATTCAGTGTTATGCTGCGCTGCAGATCCTGAGAGTAGAAGTCTCCAGAGAGGGAGCACTACAGTGATTTGTTTTTTCTTGAAGGGATGTACTGTATGATTGATTTGTGAATGTGTTTCCGCTCACTAATGCGTCGTGTTCTAGGTGAAAATAGTGTCACCCAAACATAGACTCATCAAAGTGGACTCCCAGGAGTTTGGTCGCTGTAAGGTCCCTCTCAGCCCTGTGACTGTTCAAGAGGAACCTGTAAGTACTGTATGATGCTGCTTTACTTTCCAGAGCATGTTTCTACCGCACTCAGTCTTCATATGTTCTCTTAAACTTTCTTTCTTCTCTCCCAGAATAGTAGAAAAGAGCCTCATTTATTCTCTGAATACATCTCTGAATACATGCCCATGCCAGCACACATGCACACACACATATTGTCCTGGCTCATCAGCTTGGCACAATTAAATCTGTCACATTGCGCTACTTAATTTGCTTTCTGCCCATCCTTTTGTTTGTCTCTCTCCCTCTCTCTCTTTCTCTGTCTCTCTCTCTCTAGGTGGTTCCATCTGCCCCAGCAGTAGGGGACACAGACTACTCTGACCCATTTGACGCCCGTCCAGATCCGAGGATCAGGCCTGACTGGGAGCACAAATCTGCACCACCGGACTGGTGCAGCTATATGGAGCCATTTGAGGCCCAGAGGATCATCTCTGGTCAGTTAGCTCATAATTTATGTTTAAACTGTATCTAATTTGTTAACACACATTAACTATGTTGGTATGGAAAGTATTGACAAATATTTTGTACAAGTCTTAAAGTGTTGGAAACATGCGAAAACAAAAGACAAATCATAAAAGCAAGGTAGTGAAGGAATCTTGTTTTTGGCAGTTTGTACATTATCAGTATAGTGAAATATACACTCCTGAAGTTTATGTTTGTGCGTGCGTGCGTGAGCGCACACGTGTGCCCCGTTTCTATTTGCTTTATGAGTGTCTGTGTGATGAGACAGGGGAAGTGCACACATGTGCATTGTGCACACAGTAAGTTTTTGTATATTTTGTGTGCAGAGCTCCAGCATAGCCCAATGAACAACAGGCCGGGGATTGGAGACGGTGGCCAGCTGTATGACAACCCCTATGAGGAGCGGACTCGTCACTACCACCTAGCCTCTCCACCATCACACCTACAGCCCCAGGGGGTCGAGGTCGGGTTTGGTCAGGGAGAAGGCAGGGAAAGCAGGCTACCGCAGGATGACGAGAGGCCAGCCGATGAATACGACCAACCCTGGGAGTGGAAGAAAGACAATATCTCTAAAGCACTAGCAGGTAAAATATTGGGCTTCAAGATTTGTGCTATTTCTTCTACAGCGTGGCCAAAGACCAAGCCACCTAGACTGGGGATTGTCTGTAGGTGTTATGTGTCTACTCAAAAGTAGACCAATCACAGCGCATGCCACTACATGCATGATGTCACAAAACTGCAGGCCATGAAAGACCGAACAGTCTAGGGTAGGACATTGAAGTGAAGTCAAAGTGAAACTCACGTAAAGTGTCAAATTTGGGTCCTACTTGAAAATTTGCCTCTTGTGAGGCACTTTTGTATTTATTGGTGAAGTATTTATTATTGCTATTGCCATTTGGCCAAATGAGGCGTAGACCTTCTCTACACCAGTCGACATGCACCATCAAGCCTTTATCGTGGCTTTGCCACTGAACCCCGCATTGTGATATGTGTGGCTTAATTCACAAATTTACAAAATTTGCAAAAAGACTGCTGCATGATCCTCCTAAGTGGATGTCAGGTCAGGGCCCACTTAGGGATGTACAATAATACAAAAACAATGTCATTGTTTTTTTTCCAGATTGAGGGATTCATACCAAAATGAAACGAGAATAACATAATGCTGGTCTATGTGATGTTTGGAGATATCTATGTGGATGCACTGTTGCCAACTAAAGTGTACTGAAAATACCAATAGATGAGCGCATGCCTCGTTATGCGTTGGTAGACCTGGTCCAAGCAGGCCGTGCAAACCGTTGTCTTTGTTGACACCAAAAATTGCAGATGAGACACACCTTGTGCCTGTCTTCCAACACCGACACATAGTCACCCTCATTTATCAACGCGGTGCAGCCCAAATAATGGGCGTACGGCGAGATCACTGCACCTTTCGGCATTTATCAATATATCCTGACGTGGGCTTCATCCTACCGTAAGCTGAAATCTCACGTCTGGTAGAGACCAGTTGTTGACGTTGGCTGCGCCCGTTTATTCCATCCTAGACCTGCGGAGCAGCATTGTCTGACTGTCTGACAGGCATCTGGACACATAATCCACTCCTAAATGTATATCTACACTAATAAATAATCCCTGTGAAAATATAACATTTTATAAAGTAATTTAAACAAACTGCTTTAACAGTCATTCGGTTAAGCTTGCAGATCTGGCTGCATGGCTATTTTAAAATAGCTGATCTGCAAGCTCACAACGCGACGTGTTGTGAGCTTGTAGATCTGCTATTTTCAAAATATACGAGCGCTTTTGCGTCGGGAGTCCCGCGGTCGGGACTCCCGACCATCTTTTCATGGACAGCGAGGTCTACAAACTTACAGTAGCTTGTCCTATGGTATGGAGTTATGTCATAGAGAGTTATATAGGCTACAACCTGGCTGGGTTAAGGATATAAACCTGACGATCGAATCTCTTATTAACGTGGCAGCACGGGGTCACTGCCGCCCGTCCGAGTCTCACAGGGAATATCCTACATGACTGCTTGTGCATTGCTCGGTATGGGTTAAATAAATTAATATACAAACCCCATTCATGGTGATGTGATTGGTATCATAATATGTCATTCATGTAGGCTACAAGCCTACGTGACAAAGATTGTACCGCTACGGATTACATGAAAGACACAGAGGTGTGTGTGTGTGTGTGTGTGTGTGTGTGTATAGACAGGCAGCGAGGCGGCAAAACTCTTTATTTTCGGTTCTTCATGTCGTAAAATCGGGGTGTTTCCAGAATATTTAAGGGCGTGTTATTTAAATGGCGCTCGTTTTCAGACGTGAGATTTATCAAAGCTCCGACCTGATGTACGCCAGGATTGGCTGTGTAGGATTCGTTGATAAATGTGACTTCGACGTTGGTGTACGGCCGAATATATGGAAAAATATAAGCCGGTTTATACGCTCCGTTGATAAATGAGGGCCAGTGTGTCCCCAAAGTACCACTCTGGCAAGCCAGGAAAAACACGCCACTTTGCCTCCGTAAATTGTAAATTTGCCCATCTGCTGCTTGCCTCGTTGATGTTGTTCTTCGGACTCCTCCCACAAACATATTTTGTGGGATTTATTTCTCTTCATTAGTTATGCTCCTAACCCTTTTTCTTTGTCTATCGACAGTTCAGTTTGAAGGGGCCGAGAGGGAGCGCTCACGAGCCCAAACAGACCAGACCAGGCAACCCAGAACCAGCCCTACATCCACCACAGTCACTGGAGGGTTGGCCACCCTCCGTATGATTGGTGATACTCCTCCAGTCCTGGGGGAGAGAGTGGACCCAACTCTGCCACTGGAGAGACAAGTGTAAGTCTTTAACCCATTAATACCCGGAACGCATCTGTGTCACTTTAGATTTCTTTGGCTATTCAAAAATAGCAGATATACAAGCTCATATCGCGGCACCGAGTGCCGCGATATGAGCTTGTAGATCTGCTATTTTTGAAAAATCGTGGAAAAAATATTTTGAGGATTTTTTTCAAAAAACTGTTAGGATTTAGAAAACATTTTTAAGAATGGCCTCAGGTCTCAATGGGTTAAAGCCGGTGTGGTGGCAGCATCCTCCTCGGTGTCTCAACCAGTAAATGCAACTGACCACATGATATAACATCAACGTCCGCCGTTCCTACATTCAGTTCAAGAGGCTGTGTTGCATATCATCATCCCATCTCTCTAAACGTCCCGTCTCTATTCACGATCATGTCTTTTTTCCTTTCCATCTCCTGTGTCTAGCTATGACTTCCTGTTAACACTAAATAACCTTACTTCTATCCATTAGCTGACATTGAGTGAAAATGTGTTATTGAAATGAACATAACCAGCGTTTTAGGGATGTCAAACTAAGTTGGTCTAAAATAAAGTGATGATGGCATTAATCTACGCACAAAGTCAATATTCTAGACACCATTTGGATGGCATGGCTTTTTGATGGGTTGTACTCATTAAAATAAACTACTGAGACAGTTAGTATCAGGTACTGTATGCGTGTTAGCTAGCAGCTGATATGAGGAAATAACCTTAATACGCCACTGTGCTCCAAAGGTACTATAACAGTTGGTGGCAATAATTGTACACATATCTTCATTTCTGATTTGATGGGCCTAAATGACACCTCCCGAGTCCCGACAGGGCTGTTGTGACTCCCACAGTTATTTCAAGGCAGTTGAGGGAACACAAAAATCTAATTTATTTTGATTGAACCAAATTCCTTCTGTGGGATCATGTCCATAAAAGAAGTCCTTCTTTAGGCTATCTCTGCTCATCTCTTTCCCTCACCTGCCATCACGTTTCATTGTGTCTGCTGGTTAAATTACATAGCAGTGCTTCACCAAGCTCTCTACTTAATTTGAAACTGGGTCGATATACTTTGTGTAATTGCCGGCAAACTTATGAAGAGGCTGTGGGCCTATATTTTTTTTATACGGATTGTACAATTACTAACTTGGCTGTTTCCTTCCTTATTGCACTTAACTTAAGCACAAAGTATTAGTACAGATGCAGATGAACATTGGGACCAGTTTTGCTGTTAGTAGAGAAGGAGATTAATTAAAAAAAATTACAAAGGTAACAGATTGATCTATCAACTTGTGGTGCAGAGAAATCTAAAGTAGGAGATTAGTTTTAATTTATCTCAATCATGTCTTAGTTGGCTTCAAACCAAAGAGGAATAAGGAATTTTGATTCCACACTTGACCCCATTCCAAGTTATTATCTGTCCTGTCATTGAACCTGCTACCTGCTCGCTCATTGGAAGGCGCTCAGGAGAAGACCACCAGTTTAATCGCTGAAATGTAAAATGGTGTTGGTCTTCATGTGTATTCTGTAGATGGTACCACGGTGCTCTGAGCCGGGCAGAGGCTGAGAGTCTGCTGACGCTCTGTAAGGAGAGCTCCTACCTGGTGAGGAACAGCCAGACCTGCCGCAGTGACTACTCGCTCTCCCTCAGGTACAGTTTGATTGATTGTCAGAAATGTAAGCGGCACAAGGTATAGTCAGACATTTGTGTAACTATTTAGACATAAAAGGATAACACAAAAAAGTCCTGGGTACTTGTTTCCATTGTGGTCCTATGTATTAAAGGAGAATTCCGGACAAATTAAGTGTTATCTTTGATGTCTCGTTACTCACCTACCGATGTGAAAAGTAGCGTTCTTTTTTTTCATATATTCCCCTGTCGTCATTTTTTAAACACCCTCCGTTGTTATAATGGGAGCCGCTGGGTTAGTGAAGTTCGTCTATTATAACCGATGCAATGTTATTTTTTTCTCTACTACGATTCATTGTAGAGTCTCATGATAGTCAAACATGCGCTGAAAATTCCTGCGAGCCTGCCGTTAATGGCGAACGATTTAACACTGGTTGCTTGTTTCTTCCAGAACCTGGCAACTCGTGTTGCCAGAATCTGGAAACAAGCAACCAGTGTTAAATCGTTCGCCATTGACGGCAGCCTCGCAGATAGTTTCAACGCATGTTTGACTATCATGAGACTCTACTATGAATACTAGTAGTGAAAAAAACAACTTTGCGTCGGTTATAATAGACGAACTTCACTAACCCAGCGGCTCCCATTATGACAACGGAGGGTGTTTAAAAAATGACGACAGGGGAATATATGAAAAAAAAGAACGCTACTTTTCACATCGGTAGGTGAGTAACGAGACATCAAAGATAACACTTAATTTGTCCGGAATTCTCCTTTAAATGCATTAACATAGCATAAAAAGAACACAATAATACATATCATCAACAAATATAAAACACTATATGTACAAAGGAGAAAAGGGCAACATGTCGGCAGTGAACCTTTCTTTGGTGAAAATTGTGGTCTCCTGAAAGATGGATTTTCAGGCCTGTTTTGAAAGAGCCAGTGATCCACATTTTTTAAAGGATGGTGTCGGGGCATTCCACATTTTGGTTGAATACCCTATGTTTTGTATGTGTGTGTTAAATTCTTTAATGCCCAAATTTAGCCTACTGTCAGGTACCTTTACAAGCTTATGTCATGCCTATTATAGGCCCAGTGCAGGCTATAAGTACGTGGTTGTATGTACCTTCTGTCCACTAGGGGGCATTCCGACCACCCAATATTGTTTTGTTACCAATAAACACAACCATGGCAATTACCAATAAACCCAACAGGTGATGCTTTCTTGCCAAGTAGCTAATAATTAAGGCTTAGGCACAACATCAATTACATTAAGGATGGGTTCAATGGCCATCGTATTTTGATGAGCAGTGAGCACATATTGGGTATCTAATGCACTGCACTCCCAACTCAATCCCAGCAGTGGAGAAAACTTTTCATTGTGAGCTTGTAGATCTGCCTATTTTTGGTGCATGACACAGGAAAGTATCAGCACATATCAATGGGTTGCTGTTGTGGGGTAGTGGGGTCTCACTTGCGTACTGTAGAACATCCCTGTACCACCCGATGCTTCTTTATTTCTGATAAACGTAACTAACTCAAGAAACCCCAGGATCTAGTGATGAGCGGGCCGACCCGTAACCCGCGGGTCAACCCGCGGCGCGGGTGGTCGAGTCAGGATTTCAGAGGCAATTATGCGGGCTGCAGGCGACCGGGTCAGCCGCTCTCACACACACAAAAAAAAATCACATGCTCTTGTTTTGTCTTTATTCGTAATAAGAATAATAACAATAAAACTGTTTGAATACACTTGGGGTGTATACTTGAAGATTATTTTCTAACCTTCATGATTTTACAGAATTATAGGTACGGCCGCGGGGCTCAACCCGCGGGGCGGGTCATGAAAAAACCCGACCCGCACATCACTACCAGGATCCATATTCTGAGGGAAAACTTTCACAGAAATGGCAGATCTACAAGCTTACGTGTCGCAAGGCGACGTGTTGTAAGCTTGTAGATCTGCAATTTTCTGCGAAGATATTCAATGTAGAGCGAAAACAGAAAATATACTAGCATAGAGCCCTATATTATAGGGTTTAAGTGGTTAAACATTTAGAGAAGGGACATTGTGTTTCAGTCAGTCTTTATTGTCAAGGACTTCATGTCCTGTGTTTTATGTAATTATTTACTGAACCACCACCCCTCTCTCTCACAGGAGCTGTAAAGGCTTCATGCACATGAAGTTCAGTCGGACTGAGGATGGGTGCTACGTCCTTGGGGAGAACAGCCCTCCTTTCTCTACCATCCCTGAGGTCATCCACTACTACACCACCCACAAGCTGCCTATCAGAGGAGCTGAGCACATGTCTCTACTGTACCCAGTCATAGTGCAGACGCTCTGACACACACAAACAGTTTCTCCTGGTGCTACTGAATACTGAGGAGTTTCATTCTGAAAAAATGGCAGAATGGCTAGTGCCCCCCTACACACACACACACACACACACACACACACACACACACACACACACACACACACACTCACTATACTAGTTTTTATGTCAACATTATCGGACTGTAACACAAATTGTTCAAATTGGAACTCCAAATTGAAACGCAGCTACAGTAGTTTTTAGTTAACATTTTTGGTTGAAGTTGTGGGTGAATCTAGCTGCTAATTGCTGGCAACTGTTGTAAAAGCAATAATACATTCGAGACTGTGATATATTGTATTATATCATGGCTACTGGCATGTAAGGCACTCCGCTTCCCGTTGTGCCAACAACATCCGTAGCTGTGATATAATCATGATATACAGTAGCCTACCATGACTCATGTATTATTGGTTTAGTAAGCATTAAAGGACCATAACGGTGGTCTGGCGTGTTGGATGAAAATTAACTCAAACTTCCTTGAGACAGGTAATCCAACACACAATTGTGCGCCATTTTCTTTGCCAACATTATTGTCATAATCACCTAATAATCACTGCGTTTTAATGCATTTTAAAGCGTGTATTGATTTGAAAAGTCTAGCCAAAAATAGTGCCTGGAGAAAAGCTTATGAACTATGAAATGTATGTACAATATGGACAAAGCTGTGAGTAGACAATAACATGAGTTTAGACCGGTATGGTCCTTTTAAATATTTCAAATGACGAATGCCTCATTTTGGAATGAAACTCTACTACAAGATGCCAATTATGACCCTTTGCTCATTCGCCTTTAAGAATCATACGGCTTCATTTGTCTTGTACCGTACATGAGAGCAGAATGTTTTGGTGCCACCTTTTCCTTTCCTGTTTACCATATCCCAATTGACCACATTGGCAGCTCGGCAAAGAGTGCTCAACACCTCATGGACTTGTGCCTGTGAACTTGTATTGTCACTGAATCCCATGCATCTTATTACCATTGGACTGACCATTGGTGATGATGATCACAATTGGTTAGATAAATATTTTTAGGTCTAGTCAGAATTTCTCTCTCAAGAGACACCATATATAAGAAGGCTTATATCTTATTTCTTGAGACTTCCATTTGTTTCTAGAGTCAAATGGAAATCTCTGTTCTCTGGAGATTGTTCTTGAGTATTGAACTGCCAAGTCAAGTTAGATTAACTGCACTGCCGTGTCACCTGAGTATTCATTCCTGATGCCAACCCAACACTACATTATAACCCCGGTCTTAACCCCAGCCTTCTATTTGCCTGTGGGTATCTGAGCCTGTTTAAGAAAGGCCTGTGAATGTGATATGATGCTGTAGCCACATGTCCTGTTAGGTTTCCCCACTCAATTATTGTCATGCGTGAACGCCACGGCAGTAACGGGTAATCATAAAGACAAAGGCACATGAGTTAGTTAGCTTAGCACGGCAACAATCTCCTGCAATACTAGTGTAGAGAATAACTACAGTATTATATTAAAAAAAGCTTGTCGCTTTATGATAATGAGTATTACAGAAGCTTTGGTAGATTCTTTACTGTGCTGTTTTATACAATTTTAAATGTCTGTTGGAAATAAAGTGTTGTATTTGTTTTTAAAATGGGTGTTATCATTTTTGTGAATAATAGACCTGTACAAACTACAAAGGCTTTTTTGAATGCCGGGTTTTATGATGAGATGTGCGATACGATGCTGGTTTTGCTAGCCTATGGTCCTCAACCAGGGCCTTCCAGAGCAGATAGACCTACAAAGCAACAAATGGTCCCCTATGCTTTTAGTAAAACCTTTATCTTGACATGACGTGACATTACCTTTTTCGGGTAAGACACCCACTGGTTCACTGCCTCAAGCTCCTAACTGGAGTATATCCCCTGACCAAGCTCTTCCATCTTAGAAGTGCAGTAGAAGTTTGGTCTCTCACAAATCTTGGATAGGACATGACATTTAGGACATGAAATGTACATATTGCAACTTGAAGCTCTTTGTAGATCATAGTTTTTCTACAATAATGTTAGCATTTCCCTTTAGTCACATTAACAACATGAAACCTAGCGTCCCTATTCTGGGAGTGAATATAAAAAGAGCCAATCTTCAACACGTTGCGTTTCAACGCGTTGGCAACACAACGTGTTGTGACCTTCTCTAGATCTAGACTGACTATTTTCTGCGAGACGATTTGGTGTAGAGGGAACAAATAGGGGGCCTAGTATAGTGCCCTGAGGGACCCTGGTCAACCAAGTGGTTAATAATTTGCTAGTATGGTTCTGAAGACTGTTACAGGAAAATGGCCCTTTTTAGCATGCTGCAGTTTATTACGCCGATGGTAGGAGAATCATTGTTCTATCATTGACTCAGAGAGTAGAAGGAACATGTTTCAGCTTCTGAGATCATCATTATGAATTGTACTCTGTGTGTGTTACTTGATACCATAGCAACCGCCAGGTGTCGTGTCAGAGAGCTCGGGCTGCTGCAGCGACAGGTAACAAAGTTGATTACAGAATCATTCTTTGGTCTTGAAGTTTGCTACTACTACTAGTTAGCAGCCGTAATGTATACATTTACGTTTTTTTTCTTTAATGTTTTGCAAACTATTGTAATGCACATGGAACTAAATTAGGTCCTTTACGTTTACTGTAGCTGCCAGTATAGTGTTGTAGCTGCATACAATGATGGTTATGGCTTCCGAATCGTGATGTTGGATGGAATTTACTGTGGTGCGCAGTAATGCTGTGGCCTTAATTCTTCACGCAGAGCTACAAACACAGAAAACCCACAAGATAGTCTGAGGTCACACACTTGGCCACAGTCTGAGATCAAAGATAACTATTTTGGACCAAGGTCATCACACAGACAATTAAAAGTAGGGTATGCTGCTAGAAGTCGTATGTAATTGATTATTTAAATCAATTAAAATGTGAATCGTATTGGTTATTTTCCATGTCTTTATCAGTGCTGAACACAAATAGATATTTAGAATCGTATCTTGACTTAGGCTATTTGTTAATGATGTCCTAATGATAGAACTGTTTGTGCAGGTTAAGTTATCCAACTGATCATGCTTATGTAAATATGCACAAACCCCAAAAGCCAATACACTTTCACTGTAGTAAGTCTGCAGGTGGGGAAAGGAAAGTGAAGTCAACAGGGATCTTCCTTAGCACACTGTAAAATCCTGTATTAATTTAACTCCAAGGGTAAAGAATTTACCCAAATCTGGATATCCATTTCAGCTTTTACACCATGCATTGTCGGGGGAAAGCCATGCAATAACATAGTAGGGGAATAGTTTTAAGTAACCATTACATGATTCTCTGTCCCCTCAGCTCCAGTATCCATGGCAACTCGGACAGAACAGCTTGCTCAGCCAAAGCCTGACCTGCTCAGATATCCAGATCGGTAGGTCTGTCTCTGTTTATCTATCTGTCACTCGGTGCGTCTCTGTCTTTCTTGGACTGATTCACCCCCTCCCAAAACCATTATTAATCTCTCACTCTCTGTTTTGTCCCCTTGTATAATCAATAATTAGTTCCCCATGTAATCACTAATTGGTTACTCCCTATTCCAGTCGTTCTGTGTACTGGCTGGATGAGCTGGCAAAAGAGAGGACTGACTCAACGACCACATTTGGTATGTCTGTCTTTGTACCTGTCATGCCCCAACCCCCCCCCCCCTACACACATACACACACACCTCTATAATTGCTTAATTGTATTGCTTGCAGAATTAACACCCCGATGGTCGCAGCTGTGTAGAGGCAAAAAATTACATGCTGATATTAAACAAATCAGGTAAATATTTCATGTTATCTATCCACCCATACATGAATCCTTCTTCCTTATAGTAAAACTTTCAAAGTCAGCAATGAATTGCTTACTCTTATTTATCTTTCTCGTCACCACTTCCTCTTTCCTCTTCTGCCATCACCCCACTTCCTTCCTACCCTGCTCTCTATTTATCTCACCTTCCCTATCTTTTCATCTTTTATGTAACCTTTACATTTTTTGCTTACTCCTATCTGACACATACCATTTTCCACACTTTCATTATCTGTTCTGCTCATTTTCGTTCTCATCTTGCTCTCCTCCTGGCTCTTATCCTCTCGACTTCTTCCCTCTTTCTACCCTTCTCCTTTGCTCTCCAGGGTGTCTCCTATTTGGGTGGTGAGTGAGTGGGCCCTGAAGACACAGGCCTCTGATCGTTTATGTTCTCTGGCTCAGCCTCGCCTCCCTGTGGCTGGCTGGCAACCCAACCGACCACTGCTGGCCCCTGTGAGTGCAACTGATCACAGTTACCAGGCAATATAGGGTTTATGCATTCTGGTCTGCATAAACCAATGATCTCCTGAGTTTGCCTCAAGGACGGAATAACAAAATGAGTCCTAAAGTCCATTTACACATTTTCTCGGTGTGGTTTAAAATCTCAGTTATGCAAGGATGTGTAAATAAGCCTTTATTCATGCAATCTGTTTGGTTGCAGGTGAGTCGAGCCGTACTGAATGCAGTGGCCACTCCACGGATCTGCCAGCTGGCCCAGCCCAAGACAAAACTAGGTTTGGCAGGCACCATCCATGAGTCAAGGACTGTATCAGCATCTCACAGGCCTACTAAAGCATCCTCACGTATAGAGATCCTCGCTAGTAAGATATTTACTGTCCCTAACCAGAATGAAAAGTAAGTAGCTCAGGGATTTACCTCCAATCCAACGCTTGATTGTCAAGCAGGGAGGCATTGGGTACCATTTGTTTATAGAGTTTTGTATGACTCATTGATTAAACCCCAACCTACCAGTCTCAGGGCGGAAACTCTAACCACATGGGCACTGAGCTGTTAAGAGTGATAACTATAATGATAATTATAACGATAAGGATGTGATGTGATGATGAACGTTCTGTAAGCAGTGGTGCCATGCACGTGCGGCAATGCTGCGGCATGCTCCAGATTTGTCAGAGCCCCCAAAATGGATATTGATGACCTGCTACTGCTGTATGTTGTGCAGAGAAAAGAAAACCAGAAGGGAGTGGATTAGTAAAATTGTCTTTGAACATATTTTGTATCAGCAACAAAATGTACTTATTGAAACAAACAGCATCTCTCTCCTCACCACTCTCCTTGCATCCGTCGTGCTGAATGCCGCACAACAGCAGCTACATTTAAGTTGACTTATTCTTCTTATGCATATTTGAGTGTGGCGCAGAGGAACGAACTGCAGACCATGTCATCCTGGAATGGGATGCATGGCCTTCAGTTTGTGGATGATGATGCAGTGACGTGGCTTCTGGAGGTGTGCCCAGAAATATAGTCCGGGTGAACCCCCCCCCAGGCCGGGGTGGTAAAAGGATAGCCCCTCTGCCCCGTACCTGGGGTAGCGGAGAGAAAACACCTAACCCAAACGACAGAGAGAGATCAAAGTTAAATTTAGTTAAAATTGTATTAATGTATCTGCCGTTTCTGTCCATGAAAACTATTACGTTTTTAATTATTTTCGTGTTGGTACAAATTGTATGGCAAATTGGCTGGTGCCCCCAGGCACTCGCCCGATGCAATATAATCTGGCCCAAATTATTAATTATTAAGGACTAGGAATGCTTGATAGCATTAGCTATTCATAATTGTCTCCTCATCTTTGTTAATTGATTGGCTGTCAGTGTTTCTATAGTTCTGAAAGTGATCATAACTGAAACCCTTAGTGGTGCTCTCTTTCCCTAACTAGTGTATACGCTCGCTCACTTTCAGTTTGCCTTCTACATGGTAACTTTGTTTTTCATGTCTCTCTCTCTCTCTCTCTCTCTCTCTCTTTCCAGACCCTAAGCAAGGCCACCCTAAGTATGTAGGTGAGCGCCCAGCAAGCTGGCCTGTCCCCAGGGCAGTGACAGAGACAGTGGCAAGTGAAAGAGTCCAGGCGCTGTCCCATCCGAAGGAGAGAAAGGCTCTGTTTGAGGGCTACAACCGTTACATCATTAGCCGGCCTGCCCTATCGGCCAGCCCTTCATCTCGGCTACACCAGCTCTGTTTGCCCCTGCCCCGCAAGTGTAGGACCAGATAAACTCTGGTGTCTGTTCGCTACAGAAAGAGTGTTTTCTGGGGTGTCTGGGTGGAGGTAAAACACTCCCCCCTCTGCAGTGACCCAGGTTCAATGGCCAGGTGTTCCAACAAACACATTTCAATAGTGTCTTTATCCAAAGCGCGGGGGGGGCGACGACGACTATAAAGTATCAGCAACATCCCACTTCCCCACTACCAACAAACAGCCACACACACTATGCTCTTCACACCTCTCTGTTAATATTGTATATTTCCACGTGTATATTATGTGCATATTTTAACATCTGCATATTTCCACATGTATACTTTTGCGCATATCTAGCCAACACCAACTCGGGATTCCTGAATCGCTGCCCTCCACACCCTCCTGTCTAACATCGGGGTCTTGAGCTCTGCAGTGTTGCTACATTAGCTCTGCTGTCGCGTTGCAGTGTATCTACGTAGTTAGTGCGCCTTCTTCCTTTCCTGGCTTTCCCCTGGGTTTTCTCCCACCTTCCAGGGAGCCAACCCAGAACTTAGTGTTGGACTACATGTGTGATCAGTGTGTCACCAAGGCCAAGGGTTGTCACTGTGAGTGACCACACTGAACTCAGCATACAGTACATTACCCCGTGTTGCTGCATTGATCAAATGCTATTTTCTCATTGCTTCTGCGACTAAATAAGACTATGGGTATGAAATTATTGCCCGGCAATTTGTTTTAGCTCTCTGTAATCAACCTCCAGCCCAGCTGCACAGCTTTGGGCAACAACAAATACCTTATCTACACATCTACACATCATACTTTAATAAAACAAATATGGGGAGTAAGTTGTACTACTCATTTACTCTTCTAACTATTTTCGGGACATTATGGCGCAATATGTACTAAGCACAAGTATAGCAACTATAGCATCAGTGCATGTACTGTGCAGTATTATCAAGTATTCTTTATTAGCTTCACTTGTGCAAGTGTTGTTATTAGGAAAAGCAGGATGTGTTTTTTAATTACTGGAAAGCAATGTTTGAAATAAATGGCCTGAATCAAGCTCTTATCATTGGCTAGTATTATTGCTTTGAGACCCTCTTCATTTGTCTAATTGTTCTGTTGTTTATTGCTGCTACAGGGCCTTTGAGGCAAGTGAATCCCAGAGAAACAACAGATGATGAACATAAAAAAAGAAACTAAATCTTTAGCTTAAAAAAAAGGCACAGATTTGTGGGCAGAAGTAATTATTACTGTAATTACCGGTGGTTGAAGTTTGGCATGAACAGACATGGCAACTTCTTAATATAGGAAATTATTTATTCTAGGTCTCACATTAAAAGTGGCTCCTACAAAACTAGCTCCATCAGCCATGGTTTCAACAACAAACCCCACACACATTTCATCACAAATAACATGCGAAAGCGCAATTATTTCAAGTGAATAAACCGAGGCATGCTGGGAAGTCCTTCTCGGGTACATTTGCACTTAAGCCCTACTGGAGGGGCTTAACTGTCCACAGTATTTTATTTTATTTTAAATATCCTGAAGGATAAGCCCCTTGAGATGCAGCATCTCATTTTCGAGGGGGTCCTCAAAGCACAACACAAAACATGAAAACAATCCAACAACACAGAACAAAACAAATCAAGGACATACACATAAAGGCTCTTCCACCATCTCAAACCCCACTACGTCAGTATCAGCAACCTTTAGAAATTATTTAAATTTGAATACAATTTTGATCAAAATAAAACAATCAATTCAAATAAACAAACATCTTAGAAATAAAATAAGTAAGTAAATAAAAAAATACAATCAGAAACAAGAACAGCTAGATGTAAGGTGAACCAGCAAAGAAGTCTTACTTCTAAGTCTAACTTAAAAGCATGTCTCACTATTTCTTTAGAAATGCTGGGCACAATGAAAAAAAGATGTTGAGTATGTCTAAGAGAATATGTTGATGTGAAGGGCTCGAAAAACTGTTAAGTATGTAAGATAATTAAAGTAAAAACATTTGAAGGCGTAAAGCAACCAATGAAAATGTCTCCTAGCTTGATAACCAGTTCAATTAATCATACATAACACATAACAATGATGCGTACAATAAAGGACAAATCTACAAATACTATTATAGACAACATTTAAGGAATGGAGGAATGTGTTTCAGAGGTGTTCTGGTAAATGATGTCACCATAGTCCAGTACAGGAAATAACAGTATCCCACACACCAGACCCAAAGTCCCAGATGTGATGAGGCATATCACCTCAGATGTTTGTCAAGAAAAACGCATTTAACCAATGATTTCATTATCAAGCACAATCTTTATTTCATCTTTTTAACAGTGCAGTTGTTATGGAGTCAACCCCTGCCAACTAAAATTGTATGAGTTAAGAGTGCATAAGAAAGGAGGTGAAGTTACCATTCTTTAATGAATGCCTATACTTCTAATATGTGACTCCTGTGCTTTGATGTCCTTCTCCCGAGCTATGTACCACCACCACCACCACCACCGTCCACCCACAAGGCAATCCTAATACTGTATATGATAGCACATTTCAACAAGGCAATTCAAAGTGCTGCACAGTGTACATAAAACTACACTGTGTACATTGTAAATGTAGTGTGGTCTGCGACAGGAAAACGACCCAGGATGTCAACCTCCACACGCTTCAGAGGGCCTTCCATCTGGTATGGTTGTAGTGGAGCATGTGACCGCCACGTAGGACCATTCTGAGTAGTGCAGCAGTTGTACTTGTGGTGGACACACAGTTCTATGTCCTGTCTGAAATTTGTCCTGTAGAACTGAGCCCAGAGTTGTCACAGGGTCTTATAGGCCCTAAATTTGCCTGCCCCCACCGAGGCATAGACCAGCTGGATTACTTCAGCATGGAAACAGAGGGGCACCAGGAGCTGTTGTACATCACTTCCCACCTCAGGTGCCTGCCAGCTGCGGTGCAGGAGGCCTTTGATTAGATTAGATAAGACTTAATTTTCCACAGGGAGATTTGTTTATTCAACACAGAAACAGATACAAACAACACAGTAGCATGCTAAAGCCCGGTATGGATAATGCATAAAATCTCTATAAACACATACCAAGAATCAAGAGGGCTTTATCTTTTACAGCAGCAAAATGTTGGTGGGACATCTTCCACAAAGACTGTACTAATACCATAATAATAAGATAATAATACTAGTAACAATAATAATAGAAATGTAGAAAATAGAAAACATAGATTAAATTAAAAATTCAGTTAAAAAGTACAGTTAATTATGGCAGGTATGGTACAATCTCTTTAGCAGCAATGGCAGATGTGCAGAATAGGGAAATTATTTAGAATCACAATTTCTTGAATGTGCAGAAAGTATTCATACAGTATACATCAATTACACTTATCTGTACATTTGTGTACAGTAGGTAACATTGTTCAACTGCACAGGATTTTTACAGATTGAATGCAGCATTTGTTTTATTATTTTGTTCTTGTCCTTTGTTCAGGGCAGGGGAAATCCTCAGGGCTCTGAGATACCTCAAGCCCTTGCTATCAAAGAGACAGCTCCACCTGCCAGTACCGGCTGCTGCGGAGATCCAGCAAGCTGAACCAGCTAGACAACTGGTGATGTGGTCGAGCTCATCATCAATATGGGACAGCAGGTCTTTGTGTGTCACAGCGTTCAGCTGCCGATAGTCCACACAGAACCACCAACTACTGTACTTGGACGTGCCAGGATTTTCTTCAGTTAAACAAAGACAAAACTGCAATAATTGTGTTTTTGGTGCCCAGGAAGAACGATTAAAAGTCAGTGCTGCAGCTTCAATCAGATAATGTTAGAAATCACAACCCAAGCCAGAAATCTTGGTGTAGACTCTGACCTGAATTTAAACAGCCACATTAACACACTTACAAAGTCAGCCCACTATCACCACATCACTATCACTATCACTATCAAGGATTAAAGGACATGTCTCAGCAAGACTTGGAAAAACTTGTCCATACATTCACCTTCAGTAGATTTGACTAGTTGTTACAGAGTTTACAGGTCTCCATAATGAATCTATCAGACAACTACAGTTGATTCGGAATGCTGCTCAAGTCCTTACTAATACCAAAAAGGTGGACCATTTCGCTGTAGTTCTTGCCTCTTTACACTGGATCCCTGTCTGTCAAATAATTCATTTCAAAATACTACTCTTGGCTTATATAGCAATGAATAGTTTAGGGCCAAAATGTATTTCTGATCTTGTACTATATCAGGAACCATCCAGATCTTTCAGGTCATCTGGGAGAGGTCTGCTTTTGTCCCCATGCAGGATCAGAACTAAACGTGGAGAAGCAGCATTATGCACCACTGACATCTGGAACAAACATCCAGAAAACTGCAGGTGTGCAACTCTCAGTTCTTTAAAAATACCTTTCTGTTTACTGCTGCCCTTTACGGTGTGGGATTTCTCTGTAATTTTAACATGTCTGGAGAAAAAAAAATGTATGCATATGAGCGCATGTGTGGGAGGTCTCAGCTTTTGTCTTGTAAGAATTCTTTACCACACATGCTCTGAAGTTGTCCAAAACATTCTGGAGTATTGGTCTGCTATATCTTACATATGGCATTGGAAAAGATGACTGGCCTGGATATCCCCCTCCTCCCCCAGTCTGTTTATTTTGGGTGACCCTGCTACACTTGTATCCTTCTTTAGCTGATTGGATTTAGACTGCCCTTATAGAAAGGAGGCTTTTGGTAAAGAAATGGAAAGCCACTTCTGCACCTGCTCCATCCTTGTGGCGCACCTCTCTTGGCCTATTGGCTGATCTGCGATTATCACTGCTTGACAAGGTGTAAAAATATGTATGACTTGTAATGGGGGCAGTAGCCTACCTACCATTTGATGGGTTTGATGGTGCTTCCGGCTTGTAAATAAGCTAGAACCTACTGAATAGCCAGTGTGAATGACCTACTCTCTGGAACTCTGATGAGTAATGCAATAGGTTTCTAGCTGTCTTGTACTTTATTTGATGTCACATTTGAATTTATTACGTGAATATTTGTATTAAGTATAATTTATTTTAATTTAGGCTATCGTTTTGTGTCTGTAGATGTATGTTTTATTGAAACATGCGGTCCTGTTACTGTGATGGCATATTATGTTTGATGACGTCTGCATGTACACCCAATAAACAATCCACACATAAAGTAAACTATTAATTATAAAAAGTGGCTCAAACAAAATTAGCCCCATCATCACCCATGGTTTCAACGACAAGACACATGAAAACAAATGATCAAAATGAAAAAATCTATCAACATTAGTCATAAATAAAAAGCAAAGCACTCTCTAACTTGAATAACAGCACAAATAACAACTGGGAAGTCCTTGACTCCTCGGCTATAGACACCTTGACCTTGGTGGAGGGGCGGACTTAGGGATCTGGAGGCCCTAACAAACCGTAGTATGAGGCCCCTGGCTGCGGCTTAGTGTCACTGCCCCCCCCCACACACAGATTTTTTTTAACAGAGTAGATATAATTTCCAGTATTCTGGTGCATTTTGGGAGCTTGCTACTTCTATCAGGATTTATTAACATAGGATCCATTAAAAAGCTAAAAGTAGGCCTAAAGAAAATCTTTTTATGTGGGACAAAAATGCATTTCTCCTTCAGCCCTATATGGATTGGACGGAATGTATTGATACAAAGACTGAATGCACTGTCTACCACATCACCTGTGATGAGTCAGACATTGAAAGAGCAGAAATAACAAAAGGACAGCTAATGAGGCCCCCTGGCCCCCTCCACTCTACAACTACACACACACCAGCAGTGCACTTCCTAGAATGTGACGTGACGTTCTCTTATGTCATCATGATTTGTGTGCAGGGTTCTCATCTTAAACAAGCTCAGTGCTTAATGAGATTTCCAGTTTAGTAGACCTTGTATTGTGAATTTGTACTTCCATGTACTGTTATGTACTGTCATGTACTGTTCTCATGTCTTACTAAATAAAGTACATCAATCAATCAAAAGCCAGGGGCCTCAAATGGAATGAAAACTGTTTATTTATATTCAAAACATAATAATTTGGGTAAATCTCATGAGGCCCCCTGAAAAGAAAATGCCCCTGAAGGTAACTTAGTACATTTACTTAAGTACTGTACTTAAGTACAATTTCGAGGTATTTGTACTTGAGTATTTCCAATTTCCAATACTTTTACTTCTACTCCATACATCTCAGAGGCAAATAACCTATTGTACTTTTACTCCACTGCAATTATTTGAAAACTTTACTAGTTACATGTAGATTTTGATTATTACAAACATACATTAACCACTTCAGCCCTATACATTTTGGCCACTTGAAAATAGCCTGTCTACAAGCTCACAATGCATCGCTGTGATGCATTGTGAGCTTGTAGATCTGCTATTTTCAAAAGATCTTTTTATACATTTATGAAAATTTGAGAAATGGAACATTCTGCATAATGCGTACTTTCTGCTTTTGGTACTTTAATAGCCCTGAAACATGACTGTGACAGACGAGCGTCATGTGAACCATGGCTAGTACTCTTGATATACCTATACTTTTGTAGGCTACTTTTTACTCAAGTAAAATTGAATTCTGGACTTTTACTTGTAACAGAGTATTTCTACATTGCAGTATTGATACTTTTACTTAACCCATTGATACCTGGAACGCATCTGTGTCACTTTAGATTTCTTTGGCTATTCAAAAATAGCAGATATACAAGCTCATAGCGCGGCACCGAGTGCCGCGCTATGAGCTTGTAGATCTGCTATTTTTGAAAAATCGAGGGAAAAAAATGTGGGTTTTTCTTTCAAAAAAATGTTAGGATTTAGAAGACAAAGAAATGTGAGTACTTTTTCCACCCCCACTGACTTTGACACACCCCTGACACTACGCTATGTAGCTGTGGGGGTGTGCCTGTTCATCCAGCTGCTCCAGTTGACAGTGACACCACGGTCAATGACAGACGCATGTGTTGATCAACACATTCTCACCCCCATCAAACGGGAACAGAGATAAGAACAACATACTGGTAAGTGCGTCGACAGTCATCATAATAGTTCACAGATGTTGTTATTGACATAGTTGTATAAGCAAAAACTTAATGTCTTACAGAAAGATTTTCTAGAATTCCCACAGAGTTATATAGCCTGGCTACATGTGTTTATTTATTTTTTTAAAAGCTAAACGCTTGAACTAGCCTTGGATCAAGATGTATTTGATCGATTTTTGACAAGTAACAAGTACATTTTGAATAGCCTACCGGACTTTTATTTGTAACAGAGTATTTCTACATTGTGGTATTGGTACTTTTACTTAAGTACAAAATGTGAGTAGCCTACTTCTTCCACCACTGGAGTTAGTTAGGCTACAACAGACGAGTGCTACAGCTTCCACGTGGAAATCCAAAGGACGATGGATGGGTCTGTAGTAGCTCTGGTCCATAGCGTTAGAAGGAGTTCTCCTTAACTCCTTCTAATGCTATGGACTACTAGAGCTAGGTCTGTAGGCAACAACTAGCACAACACGAATACAGGATCAGTGGTGGAAAAAGTAGGCTACTGAAGTGTTTTTCCAAGGTAAAAGTATCAATGCTGCAATGTAGAAATACTCTGTTAGAAGTCCGGAATTCAAAATGTACTTGAGTAAAAGTACAAAAGTATTGGTATCAAAATGTACTTAAAGGTAGGGTATAAGTGATATTTTTTGGTTAAAACAAAAAGTATTTTGTTAAAAGGTTAAAACACTATATTCTGATAGTAATCATTGCTATAGAGTGTTTTTTCAGTAACAGATGTCTCCCTGTCTCTCCAGCTCTTTAATAAACAGAAAATACATTTTCCGGTAGGTGTCAAAATCTCAGCCAATCAGGAGAAAGTAAAACATTTTAAGCTTAATTTGTATAGTGTTCCACTTCCAATTTTGTCTGCTCATTTCTTAGTGTCATCACTTCCAATTTCACTTGTTTAATCTGTATCCTGATTGAGTTCTCTGTCCTGGTTGGATAAAATTGGAAATTAAACTGAAACTGAAACGAAAATGCATTTTCTGTTTAATAAAGAGGTGGAGAGACAAGGAGACTCCTGTTACTGAACAAACACTCTATAGCAATGAGTACTATCAGAATATAGAGCTATTTAACACTTATTTTAACCAAAGCAAATCACAATAAACCCTACCTTTAAAGTAGAAAGTACTCATTATGTAGAAGGTCCCATTTCACAAGTTTTCAAATGTATAAAAAATCTTTTGGAAATAGCAGATCTTGACTACAAGTAAAAGCTTGTAGATCGGCTATTTTCAAATGGCTGTAATGTATATAGGGCTAATGTATGTTTTGTAATAATAATCAAAATCTACAAAGTAGCCTAACTAGTAACTAAAGTTTTAAAATAAATCTGGTGGAGTAAAAGTACAATATTTGGATACTTCTAACTTGTAACACTGGATGCAAGTAGCCTACCATGATCGCAGACAGCAAATGGTCCATCATCATTTCTGAGGTTTCTGGGACAGGCTATTTTTTACTTTAGTCTTTGTCAACCTGTGGATATTATTTGGAACAAAATAATATATTTCAAGCCAATAATAAGTGTCCTGTGCTTCCAGAAATAAGGTTAATGAATAATACTGCTATTTTTTGGGGGTTATGGTGATGTCATGATAATTTGGTCTACAGGAGAAGTAAATTGAAGGGCACCGAATTACACTGAATTCATGGAATTACAGCAGGAAAAAGAATTTACCAAGATGTGTTGTTTTGATATTATTTCAAAATATAATGCTATGTATTTATTATATCAATATAATCTAGGTTGTTCAGAGGTGACCCCTGTCATGTTGTGGGCCTTGCTGCTGGGGGCTTGTCTTTCCTCAGGTTGGTAACTCAGATCAACCTCATCCTTTGCCTTCCATTCAATCTAATTTAGTACAAATACTTTCTGTCTGTCTGAGTGGGATATAGAGATAGGGGAAGGGAGAGATACGTATACAGTACTAGAGAGAGATGTGATTGAGTGTTTGTTGTTTGTTCCGACCTTGTTCCCAGTTCCCAAGAATTACTGCGGAAAGTCTCTAACCGGAAGTAAAGGAAGTACAGGGCTGCTATGTCACATGTTGTCCTGCCTACTGGGACTTTGTGTGTACTTCCTTTACTTCTTGTTAAACAGATCTTCTGCCAACTTATTTTCTAATATAGCTTTTTTTCTGCTAAAGTATTTTGTTGCTTCTTTAAAGAATGATTCCTTCTTTCTTCCCATCCTAAACTATCCTTTCTGCCCTAGATTTTGTTCCCCAATTTGAAATATCTTAGTCAAACACTACCCCGGATTTAAATACGATAGTATATCAGTGGGAACATAATTGTGTCTTCCTTTTTTCCTTATTTGTTTTACCATAATTGGCTGCTAATATTACAGTTGTCACGGGGCAGCCCTAGCCGTAGAATGCCTTACATACATTTCATGTATTCCAAATACACAGCCATAGATCGGTCCTATCCCCGCACGGTTAGCAGACTGATCCCTGCGGCATAAATCTTCGCGCTGCGTGTGTACTCACCCAATAATTAATTCCTGCGACTTGGAGTCAGATATTGTCCTCTAGTTTCATATCCATTTGAAAGTTCTGGCAGAAAACATGTGTTTTGTAAAATATCTCCACTTTTCCACGAGATTCACACGGACGACATTCTCTGTCAGCGACAGGGCCGGACCGGACTAGAAATGACTGCTGGACTGAACATAATTATGAAAACTTCCTTTGGGAACAGTCGAAGTTTGGGAAGCACAAACATGTGGGGCACACAATTGACAGGTGCATTGCGATTGGTGTGGGTAATTAATCACACCACCTGCCAATTGTGTGCCCCATACATTTGTGCTTCCCAAAGGAAGTTTTTATATGTTCAGTCAGTCCTGCACTCATTCTGGGCGCCTCGCCCGGAGAGAATGTCGTCCGTGTGCAGCTCGTTGAAAAGTGGAGATATTTTACTAAACACACATTTTCTTTCAAATGGATATGAAACTAGAGGACAATATTGTGTATTTGGAATACATGATATGTATGTAAGATCACAGGCATTCTAGGGCTAGGGGCAGCCCGTGCCCTATAGAGACTATAGGGCACTATAGAGCGTGCCAAAAATCCTGAAGGGGGCGTCAACAAGTGTCTTTTGGTAGCTGCGGACATCTTTGAGGGGTAAAAACCAGGTTGACTTAACATTGCCCAATGCCAAGCCCAATGCCTCGCCCCCCCGTGGTGACGACATGTTGGCACGCTCTATAGAACATGGACAATGCACACACACTCATCTGAGTACACAGTTACTTCTAATTAATCATCGCTGGCCAGCTTGGAAGTGACACTCCCAGCTTGGGAGTGTTGGATGTTGCATATTTGTATACCACAAAACACTCAGCCATTGTGTAAAATATCAAATGCACAATTGTAAAAGCTGCCAGCTGACTTTCTGGAAATGCTAATGTTTATTTTTTTGCACCTCCAGAAAGGCTTTCCATGGTCTCCTAACTCCAAACTGTCTCCCTGTCTAAACCCTCCAGCCCTCAAAACCCTCACCAGCTCGCACCACACCTCTGCCCCACGCTTGTTAAACTGCACATTCATAGAGCGAGCCAACATCACCTGTCGCTGGGAGCCTGGAGACCCCCAACCCTCATCTGCAATAAACTACACCCTATACATACAGCAGACGAGGTGAGACCAAACTCATCTTTGTTTAAAATTCTGCTATCTCAATCTGGTAAGTTGAGTCCCTGTCCCATTTTTTTAAAATACATTCGAATATTAATTTTCATATTTGAATATACATATTTTCCCCATATTCGAAATTTGAATATTAATTTACCAGCCCAATTGCACCAGCACAATGCCTTTTGTAATCAAGGGTCACCAACAAAGT
The DNA here is from genome assembly GCF_963280865.1 of Gymnoscopelus braueri. Lineage (NCBI taxonomy): Eukaryota > Metazoa > Chordata > Actinopteri > Myctophiformes > Myctophidae > Gymnoscopelus > Gymnoscopelus braueri. Next base: position 28,035,156 of record NC_137621.1, on the reverse strand, counting down.
AATCTAGAGCAAAATTGCCAGCAAGTCAGTCCCACACAACAACAGCAGACCATAATTTCAGCTCAAACACAAACCCTCACAGTACTGTACTAAAACCAAAGATTCTAGCAACATAACAAAGAGGTACAGGCAGATGGTTTACTACTACCATACATGATCTAGGCCTGTGCCTTACTAACATTAAAGGCATAGACCACCGAATAATCTAGATTTGTCTGCTGTTTTCTTACTTTAAAGATAGTCTAATGATAAAACAACATTCCAATCCACATCATCTCATTCAACATTCCAAATTGTAGATCCTTTTCCAAATCCATGGATGAATGGATAAGATAGGACTCAGTCTGTCGGCTCAAAAGCATAAGGCATCCTATCTTTTCCATTAAACCAGAGGTGAGAAACATATGGCTCCCATGGAAAACATTCCATAGAACATGGATTTATTTTTTCTATTAGACTATTATTACAAGCCTATGTACAATAGTGTAACGCTCTGCAAACCACCGGTACGTTCTGGTAATGTTTCTCATATAGCCTACTGGCAAGCCTAGTACTGTGCCTGGAAGTTACTATTGCAATTTAGGCATTTAGCACACTCTTATCCAGAGCAACTTAAAACCAAACACGATGAGCTGAATTGATGTCACACAGCAGTATATTTTTAGTCTGCTCACGCCAGGATTTCATTTTGTTATACGAAATGCCCAATAGACTATAAACTTGCCAGACAAACCGTTAATTCAGGCTATTATTATGTATTTTGCTAATCTACGTATTTGTTGATTGCCTACTTGTTTGTGTGTGTGTTTGTGTGTGTGTGTGTGGTGTGGGTGTGTGTGGGTGTGTTGGGTGGGTGCTCGCGTGCGTGCGCCCGTGCACGCGCTTGTGCATGTCTTCACCTTATCACCCATTTCCATTAGCCGTTTATTTGTTGAAATCGGCTGGCATGTTCCTCTTTAGTGGTTTTGGAACATAGTAAATTGGGTTTTGTATTGTGTAATGAATATTTTGTGCCCTGGTGTTCCTGTTGTGTAATGAGGACATGAGCCTCTGCAATAATGGGAGGGAGGAAGGCAAACGACTAACATCAAGGTTAAGATGTTTTCAGGGGTGTCTGAGTTAATATTACAAGATTTCTTTGGGGGGGGGGCAAGTCTTATTTATGGAGGTTAAACCATGAATGTGGCTTAACTCTGAGTTACACTCACTGTAACTCAGACCCACAAAAAAATGTCTGGCTTGAGAGGAAGTCTTAATTCTTTTAAAAGAATAAGATGATCATTTGGAAAGTGCCATTCTGAAGGAGATATTTGCCATCTAAAGAATTTCACACCTATCTTTGAGTTTATTAATTCCTACGTGAGGACTTGATATGTCTGTAAAGAAATATGCACTAAAGAAAGTACAATTGTAAAGTATTCTGTGCCTTAAATAGTTTTACCAGAACAAGCAAGCGTCACTTGTTTTCAAATGGTGGCACATCTAGAGTAATAAAGTGCATTGACCGGGATGGAGAAAATGTTCTCTTTTTAAATCAGTTTTGGAAATGCCTTCAATCTATAAAACAATCTTATATGAGGTTTAAACTTTCTCTTGAGCTGATAAGAGCATTTCCTTCACAAGGCTTATTTTTTTGGCAGGAAGTGGACTGATGTACTATGAGTGCAGTACCATTGATTTCTGATTTATTTTGATGATGTTCACTTAACTTACTTCAGAATCAGAATGTTAATTGACCCAGTATGTTCACATAAAATTACTTTTACATGGTACATTGCTCTCAGACTCATAGGAGAAAACAAATCAAATCATTCTTCTGCCACATAGGTCATGTCCTAGTATGAGCGAATAGGGGAAGGGAATCAACGTCACGTGATGCCTTTGTTTGGCCCGGCAAAAACTCGGATGTGTCTCAAAGAATATGATTATTGGCAGTATCGCATAACGTTCCGAATATTTTCTGAATATCCCTTTTTAATTTTTCACAAGATCGGTGGTTGTTGCAATGACCTGCATACAATACTTCACCACATGTTGCGCTATGACGAAATAAACCCTTAAAATGTAACAACGTGTACGTTCCGTAATGCAATTCTAATGGTGAAAGCGGTGTTGTTTCACTCTAAAAAGTAATGGCGGATTCGACCACACCCCCGAAATACACACACACACACACACACACACACACACACACACACACACACACACACACACACACACACACACACACACACACACACACACACACACATGCTCGGAATAGCATCATTTACATTTATTTTCATTTTTGTCTCCACTACCCATATCTGCTTTAATTAGTTTACTACTAACATTACAGCATCTTACATTGCTGTGTTTAAACTCATACTGTGTAACATACATTTTAGTCCCTATTTTTTGGGGACACCTCTTGTAGCTCCGTTGTCCACGCCAAGATATTGGTGTGGTATGTACTGGTATGTAATGGTGTGACTGTGTAGGCAGTTGAAGAGGTGACTGTTGATTACTATATTATATACACAGTCTGAATGCTTTCGGCTATAATAATAATAATAATACATTTTATTTGTATTGCACTTTACATTTGAAACAAACCTCAAAGTGCTACAGTACATAATAAAACAGATAATGAAAACCATTTGCAAGAGAATCAAAAAATCAAAAAGTCTAAAACAGGATTAAAACATGTTTAAAACAAGTTTAAAAAGGAGAGACAGGGTTATTAAAACCGGCTTAAAAGCTAACCAAATGCTTTGTTAAAATGGTAGGTTTTTAGTGCTCTCTTAAAAGTGATCACAGATTGTGGAGCTCTGAGATGGTCTGGGAGTGAGTTCCACAGCCGGGGGGCAGCTGCATAGAATGCTCGGTCTCCCATGGTGCGGAGGTTGGTGTGCCGTTCCTTGAGTTTATTAGTGTTTCCTGAGAGGAGGCTGGGGGTGGCGGTCTGTGGTTCGATCAGTTCCTTGAGGTAGGGGGGGGGGGGGGGGGCATTTCCGTAGATGCACTGGTGGGTTAACAGGGTTATTTTGAATTCTGTCCGGGAGGAGATGGGAAGCCAGTGTAGTGATTTGAGAATGGGGGTGATGTGCTCGTATTTGCGCACTCTCGTCAGGATCCTAGCAGCGCTGTTCTGTATGTATTGGAGCTTTTGAAGGCTCTTGCTAGGGATCCCGACGAGAAGTGCATTACAGTAGTCCAACCTGGAGGAGACAAAGGCGTGGACCAACTTTTCGGCGTCAGGAAGAGTGAGGGTGGGGCGGAGTTTAGCTATATTTCTAAGCTATTTATCTAGGCTATCTAATGAAATGTCTGCCAGGACAATGGCTTAGGCCAAATGGAAGAGGACCCAATGAATTTGAATTCCAGCTTTGGCTGGAGTACATGTACGTGACTACACGGTACCATTCAGTATTCCCAGGGGGAGACTCACTTAGCGTTTGGTTGCAGGTTGTTGATTACTGTCAAATAAAACATGAACACACACAACCTAAACACACTTGGAAACAGTGATATTGATTTGATTTGATTTGTCATTTCTAGCATTGAGTTCCTGAATACAAATAACTGGGTGGATAAAAAACATTTTAAATTCTCTATCGATAACCTTGCCTCCAAGCTGAAAATATGCTTCCTGTACAGACATGCAGTAGATCCAGTTTCCTATTAGGCTGTAGGAAAATGGGTCATGGAAGCAGTGTTCTTATCAGTTGGAATATGGTGACGTCTATAGGAATGCTACAGACTCAACCATATTGCACCATAGGAAACAACAGAAAAGGAAAAAGAGAGGGAGAGAGAAAAAAAAACACATCAGCTCACTGTTACCATCCTCCCAGATGGAGATGGGCCTCTCAACTGTCAACTGTCCCCTGAAACTGAACAACAGCTACCTCCTCCTGCTTCCATTATTGATGGCACGAATGGAAGTAGGTATAAATGAGAATTTGTACTACCTATTGTTTTTAGTTGCAGGGGTCTTTAACCGTTGGCCGGAATTATGTGTTTCTTTAGTTTATGTTAGGTAAGATACCTGTGCTGTGCTTTGTTTTGGGTTTGGTCAAAGTAAGCATAGGTTTTCTTTTAGTTAAGTATTGAAATTCTATGTACAGGTGCCCACCCTGAGGTAATTTACCCATGTTTTCAATCTTGTTAATAAACCACTGTACTTTGGATTTTAAACTGGTGTTGGCTGGCAATGTTTGGGAACTGGGGAGGAGGGAGTCCATTTTCGATGTTACACCTAGTGACCCCTAGCCTAGGTCGTAACAGTTGTCATGGAACAATTTGAGCTATTTTATAAGATTATTTGATGATTATTTGCTGTTACATAAGTTCCCCAGGTTTTACAATGACACCGGAAAGTTCAAATCTTTGATTACACATTATGTATCTGTCTGTAGCTGCTTTTAGTATTTTAAATATTTTATTTTATTTCTGGTTCAAAGTTAATTTTTTATACATATATATTTTCTCCTGTTTATTTTACTGATATTTCTGCTGTTTGTATAATTATTGTTCACTCATCACTGCAAATCAGTGCCTATATCAGGGTAATACAAAGTGCACTGTCTATTCTTTATTTAAAAAAGAATAACCCTGTTTGTCATGTTTCCGGTTCCATTAATCTAAATATGCTGAATGAATGTTTATTTTGTTTGAACTGTTATCTGGAACTCCATGGAGCCTTCGAGAATTAGGATTTTTTTCATGACAGCAAGTGAGTCATATATTTGAATAAATCATTTGGTTATCAGCCTACTTGACAATAATGCTCTGTTGTTGCTTTGGTTTGTCATCACCTCGGAGGGTTTGTCGAGATAGCAGCCGTGATAAGAAAACTCAATGTTGAGATATAGAGACACTGACTCTCTCTGTGTTTGGCTCCCTGACCCGGCCCTATCGCTCTCATTTTACAGGACCCATCTTGAATGTGCTGTAGTAATATAGTTTTTAAGCAGTTCCCGTGTTACAGTTGTTGCTATGTGTCAGTTGGGTGGTGGTGTATGATAAATGTACTATTTAGCATAAGTAACTGCTATTCATTCTAAAAACAAAATGCAATCAAGTAGTAGTTAATTAATAAGTCAAATTAATTAGTCAAATGAAAGTAAATGAATGCCCTAATTCGTCATACTACAGGGTCACACAAAAAATAGCCAAATTAAACGATCTACAAGCACACAGTGTGCTGCTAAGCGTTGTGGGCTTGTAGATCTGCAATTTTTTGAAAATGGCTAGGTCTGTCTGTGGGTTTTATAAATATTGAACCAATGACGAGTATTAACAAGAGCTTGTGACTAAATAACTAAATTTATTCTACTATTTTTTCCATTTCTTGAAAGGTAACCGTTTTGGGGAGATATATTGTTTTCTTTCTTGTGTGAAAAAAATGTGTGTGTGTGTGTGTGTGTGTGTGTGTGTGTGTGTGTGTGTGTGTGTGTGTGTGTGTGTGTGTGTGTGTGTGTGCGCATATTAGTGCATAATTGAGTATGTGTGGGGGTGTAACTGCCATACTGTAAGTAATGCAGTATAGATTTGACATGTTTTGAATATTCTTAGAGACATGTAAATGCTTTCTAGACTGAATCAAATTGTATCTATCCTATGGTGTCCTTAATCCTACTTTAAATGCGCAAGGTCTCTGTCCGTCTGTCCATCTGTGCATGCATGCGTGCATCTGTAGCTCACCTATCTCGAGAACCATCCGACCGAATACAAGAACGCTCAGCCCAAAAGCGCACCTCTGTCGTTGTAGCTGTTTTTTGCCTAACTGCTCAGTTCATAACTTAATATTATAGGGGCTGTCTGTTCTCACCAAGCGGGCCGAGTGGTCCGCCTCATTGGGGGCAAGCGTTCCACGGTAAGTGGGGCGAGTGGTCCCCCGCTGGGGCGAGCGTTCCGACCCAAACGGGGCGAGTGTTCTGCCGCTGAGAATGCCTGACATGAAACTCCATATGTGGGCATAAAATGGACACGGACAGACAGATACAGAAATATATGGGCATAAAAGGAACACAGACAGACAGACGAGTACAACGGGTACTCCCTCTGACAATGGTTACAACACGTATTGCATAAGTGGGTGGGCCATGCGCTCCCAAATTGCATCGTTCTTGACTTGCATCATTACCGAGTAACAGGCACCTGTCTAGTTATGTTAAATACTGTATGTAAGACCACTGCAATATTTGAATCTTATGCTGAATGGTTTAATTGGTGAATTCAAATTGTGTGTGTGTGTGTGTGTGTGTGTGTGTGTGTGTGTGTGTGTGTGTGTGTGTGTGTGTGTGTGTGTGTGTGTGCGTGTGCGTGTGCGTGTGTGCGGTTAGTAGAGACCTCAGGTGCAACAGCAGCTCTGAGGTGGTGAGGAACTGCTCCTTGTGGAGGGTGGTGACCATATTAATCTGCACCACAACAGGCACCGAATGCAGTGTGAAATTCAGCAGGAGTGCTTCTTTCAGGTTCTGCATCACCGTCATAGCACACACTCCCAATGGTGTGGTACCATCAACTCAGCGGTGTCAGTCTGGCAGAAAAGAAGGTGTGTGTGAATGTGCTTTGTGTCTCTGTGTATCTTTATGCTGAACATTGTTTTTGTGGCTCACCTTCCCTCTCTTTCTGTCTTGTGCCCTTTCGTTCTCTCCCTCTCTTGCTTTCTCTTTCTCTCATCTGTCTCTTTCGTTCAAACTCAATTCCTTCACTTCTTCGCTCCCTCCCACCTCTCTATAATTCTCTCTCTGGCAAACACACACACACACACACACACACACACACACACACACACACACACACACACACACACACACACACACACACACACACACACACACACACACACACACACACACACACACACACACTCTCTCTCCCTCTTTTTTTCTCTGTCTTTCTCTTTCTTCCCCCCTTTTCTATCTCTATGACTATTTACCTCTCTCTCTCTCTCTCTCTCTCTCTCTCTCTCTCTGTCTCAGTGATGTTGGACCGAGTGAAACTTGGACCAGTGCGGTCAGTTAGAGGAAGTCCTCTGTGTCTGAAAATAACCTGGAACATAACATCGCCTTCGCACTTCGCTTTGTCTGAAGAAGAGATTAAACAAGGACAGCTGATTTCCCAGATTGAGTATTCCGCACAGGGGCAGGTCAGATACCACATGCCTCTGCACATTCCTTAACATGTTATAACAGAACCAAATTACACAGAACCTCACATTCCTACAGAACCTACTGTATGTAGGGCGGCAGGCTCAAGAGGTAGAGTGGGATGGGTCAAATGGAGAGAATGAATATCCTCATGGGGATCAATATAAATGAACCTAAAAAATTATATATACACATCATACTCATACAATACACACACAAAATAAAAAAAAATAAAACATCTTAAATATTTTAGGCGACTTGAGGCAATGCTCTCAAGTCGCAAGTTGATGATGTAATCTGCCCATGTGTGGTCTAGCCCTATGGAATTTATGGAATGCATGTGCAAAAAAACATATCTAAAATATTGATTTGATGCTCAGATTAACCTTAGGAAGTATTAAGTTGTTTTTTATTTTCATATGCATTCCATAAATTCCATAGGGCTAGACCACACATGGGCAAATGACATCATCAACTTGCGACAGGCATTGCCCCTATTGAATGAAAGTATTCCAAAATAAATACAATATTTAAGGGGTTTTTAATTTAACATTTTAGTTATAGTTATAGAGGACAATTATAATGTATTAAGGCATATTTGGCTTATTAGCCAGGGAACCTTTTAACAATGTATTCATGTCCACATAATGGAGAGTATACAAGGACGCAAATATCAAAGTTACAGTTAAGGTTACATTCACAAAAGTGATTATAAGTACGTCACGTTGAAACGTGAAAATTGAATCGTAATCAAATTGAATTGTGAGGCCACTGAAGATTCACACCTGTAATATAGAAGCTCCCAAGTTGATCCTCAATTGTAGGTGCACTTGATCTGCTATATAGTTTTAACATGTTTTAATTAATTTACTAATAATGTTGCTATTGTTGCTTTTGTGTCTTAGCAAGATTGTAAATGTGGGTCCTCAGCCCTCAGCGTGTTTCTGTGGACTTTTAAATAAATAAAGGTTACTAGATTATTAACTAAATCCTTCCTCTTCCTGTATCCACTATACATTGCAGCCTAATGCCCAGGTCAGTAATGTGACAGTAAATGACAGCAGCTTTGTGGCTTGTGGCTTCAAACCTGACACCAATTATACCATCAGACTTCGCCACCGTAAAGCCAGTGAAGCTACCCCTTGGAGCCAGTGGAGTGACCCCGACCATGGGAGGACAGAAGAAGCCGGTGAGACGAAGGACAATGTCCAGCAGAAAAAAAACGTGACGTGTCTTACAGTAGAAGGACAGTGTCCTGACCAAGCCCCCAGAGTTGCTGAGAAACATTGAAGCCGCCATCCCAGTGGCCAAAGCTGGAACTGCAGGCGGGGAGAAATACATGCACGAGCAAAACATACTGAGAGATATTTATATATATAAATATAAATATGTAAACATATTATACATAAATACATATGCATTTACATATAAATATGCATCTCGAGTGTATTTAATAAATATCTCGCATTCAATCCTTGACACACGGGCTGCCGTAGAACGCAGAAAGGACACTAGTGCGCATGATCATAACTCTATGGTGTGTCCAAAAACGACTCAATAATTCTACTTCCGGCATACTTCCGGGTGCTTCAAAACTCCACTGAGCACATTCATTGAAATGATAGCTGGGGGGCGGGGCAATCCGCCCTCTAGTTATATTATACCTCTATGGTCCTGACCTGTAAAAAGACAGCATCCAGTAGGAAGACAGAGTTCTGTAGGACAGCATCCAATAGAAGAACAGTATCGTAGAAGGACAGTGTCTTTCTCCAATAGAAGGACAGCATTGTGTAGAAGGACAAAAGCTACTACCACTGTAACTACTGCCAGAGTTCTGGGTTCATGAATAAGGCCAGGCTAGTCAACCTTTTGTCTTGTCACACAATAAGTTGGTCATAGAGCATATCGCCAAGAAGTGGCCCTCTATGCATTTCATGTGTAACAGGGTTTTCTATCTGTCTGTCTATATGTATCAGCTCCAGCTGTAGCACCACAACTCTGGATTCAGATGAATGAAACAGACGAAAATGGATGGAGACACGTCGTTCTGCTTTGGAAGGTAGTTTGTGTGTGTGTTTAGTCTAAATGACTGTGTTCAGTGTTTAACGATTTCTTCATGCCCACCTGAGTTTAATAACATAATTTAAATGACTTTTTAATCATCTACATCTCTACGCTGTTTTCATGTTTTCCTGGAATTGCTCTGTGGTATTTTGTGGTAGACGTTTTTTTTCCAAGCTGGGACCAGAAATATGACAGACATACAGTCAAAACAGACGGACAAAGAGTTAACAAAGGGGTTAAAGGCTGTGTCCGTAAATATCGAAAGCTTGTGTTCTTGAAAGCTTGTCGCAATATTGTTTAAGTTCTTGTGTCATAGCAGTCACCAAGGCCTCATTTACATCATATTTGTTTTTGCGATTTGTGTTTGCATCATACAGCCCTTGGATCCCTCTCTGGCTAATGGTTTTGTGCACTCCTACAATGTGAGGTGTCAGACAAGTAGTGCTGCTTACATACTGAGTGATCATGGAAGTTGCAGTGTTTTGCGCCATAACAGGACGTCCTGTAGTTTGTCTCTCCCTCCTGAGAGGTGCAAATGCTTTCTTACCGCCTCCAACTCTGCTGGGACCTCCCCGGAAGCCCTTATATGGCTACCTGGCTCGACTGAGACAGGTAACTGCAGGAAATTACTGAAGCTGCTTTGCACTTAAAGGGATATTTAACTTTCGGAAAAAATGGGATAATTTTATCGTCTACTCAGGCTTTTGAGAGCCCCCCGGACAGTTTTTAAGTTGCTTGATTCAGTATTTAGATATTTGATATTCATTTTATCAGACACGCCCCCTTCCTATACAAACCCACTGTAACTTCAAACTCCATTTTAACCATGTTAGATTAATCGGAAACACCCGTCCTTGGTTCTGATGACTGATATTGTCCTTCTAATATGTGAGGAGACTGTGTTTTTTCAATTACTTTTTTCATTTATTTTTTATATATTTTTTTGAAAATGAAAAACATTTAATACAATAAAAAAATGTAATAAAATAAATGAAAAAAGTAATCGAAAAAACATGGCCCCCTCATGTATTAGGAGGGCAGGATGAGTCACCAAAACCAAGGACAGGTGTTTTTGATTAATCTTACAAAAGGAGTTGGAAGTTATAATGGGTTTATATAGGAAGGAGGCATGTCTGTTAAAATGAATATCAAATATCTAAATACTGAATCAAGCAACTTAAAAACTGTCTGGGGGGCTCACAAAAGCCTGAGTAGACGATAAAATGAATGGAATGTGAAATATCCCTTTAAATACTTATTTTTGTTACAACTTTATATTTATACTTCCTGGCTGTCACCCATTGATATTGTTCTTTGCACAATGTTATTGTCTTGGTAATTGTTATTGTCCTATGGTTTAATGTTCTTACACTTTGAGCAAAACCAATACATCTATGTCCTACATACTGACATTGCTTCTGAAAAGAGCGAAGATAAATTCATGTCACCTGGAAAATATGTTGCCTATTTTATGTGTTCATGTCTACATTTGGACCTTGAATGGATGCTTACATGGTCGTATGTTTTCCCCTTTCGGTTCAGAATTCCCACCCATTAGCCAAGTCACTGTTATCTCATTGGATGACAGCAGACTGGATGTGCGATGGACAGCTCCAGATGACCAGGTGGTGACTGGCTTTGTAGTGGAATGGTCTGCTGTTGCAGAGCAAAACAACAGTAGTCTACAGTGGAAAAGGCTGAATGGTTCCTGCAGACAATTTATCATCACAGGTAAGACAACAATGACGCAGCCCATAAAAATTCTTTGTAAATCCCTAACATAATTATAAAATGTGCAATATTAAATTCACCCCCTGATACTCACTTAAAGGTATTGTAAGTTATGGGTAGGGTTAGTTTGTTTAGAATAAGGTTAGAATAAGTATTAAAAAGCTCTATATTCTGATAGTCTTCGTTGATAGAGTGTTTGTTCAGTAATGGGAGACTCCCTGTCTCTCTGTCTCTGTAGTAAATAGAAATTGTATTTTCAGATGAGGACACCAATTTTATCCAATCAGGAAAGAGAACTCGCGCAGGATACAGATTAAACAAGTGAAATTGGAAGTAATGACACAAAGAAATGAGTAGACAAAATTGGAACTGGAACACTATAAAATTGGCTGAAAAATTGCACCCCCCTGAAAATGTATTTTATGTTTATTAAAGAGCTGGTACTGAACATACACTCTATAGCAGTGATTACTATCAGAATATACTGCTTTAACCTAAAAAGTTTTGTTTTAACCAAAATATATCACTTCCCCTACCTTTAATAATTCAGGGGGCCTTGACTACACCTGTATGGATAATTTTCAAAACAGATATAACTCATTGAACACGGGAGTGCATTCCCGAACAGCAGCAGATCAGGAACGTGCCTATGTGTTAAATTCGGCACAAGCTGTCAAAACCCAGATTTCTCTGCTCTAAACACGTTGTTTTGCTATGCTGATCAAATGCAATTTTTTCATTGATTCTGTGACTAAATAAAACTATGTGAGATAAACAAATGATCACCACCCATGCATTCATCCTAGCTCTCGGTCATCTAAATAGCATCACTAGTATATGATCTATCAAAAAGTGCAGCACAGTTGGCCATAGATGTGTTTACTGTGTGTATTGTTTCAGGGGGAGTAGAACCGTTCGTTCGCTATGCTGTGACTGTCAAGGCGTTGCACGGTGAACAAGGAGCAGGGCTGGGCAGGATACATCATGTTTACACACGTGAAGGAGGTACACCATTCTTATAATAAGGCTTTTTTTTTTTTCATTTACTTTGATGCGTTGTTATGATAACAGCACTCAGAAGAATGGCTGTGAAAAAGGGGGAGTTTTTTTTTTGTGAAGGAGAGAGAGTGTAAGACCAATGGAATGCTCACACATTAAAATCCTCCGTGTTCATTTAAAAGGGTACAAATGGACCTTACTGGTCCATTTACAGTGATTTTACAGTGCTGTGTCCTCCAACTGTGGCAAAAAAAATAGAACACACATTCAATAATGGAGGCCAGGTGCAAGACAAAAGCATACAATATATTTGGAAAGGGAAATACCGCAAAGTAGCTCCCAAATTGGTTGACATTATTACATTTAAGTTTATGTTTGTTTACATTTATATAAGCGTTGCATTGCTCACTGTAAACCCAGACATTTTTATCAAACTTACCATTTGTCACGGTTCGGACTCGGAGTGTCCGAAATATAATTCTCTTTATGATTTACATATATTCTTCAGGAACAATTTGCAGGAAAGATTTATAAGGAGGAGATTGGAAGAAGTCAAAGCTCAGGGACCACGTTCGAATAAAAGAAGATTACTTTACAGAACATGATATAACATTCAATTTAAAAAGAGGGCTGAGGTCCGTCACATGTGCTCAGTTAGGAACTGGAACCTTAACACAGGCAATTGAGGTAGGCAGATACTGTGTAAATGTATTCCTGAAGAGCTGCGCTTATCTGTTTTTGTGATCTTGGTGTTATCGTGTTGATGTTGTGTTTCACTCCTTCGTGTACAGTGACTGAGGAATGACTTATTTGAAAAGATTCAATTGAAAGATCCTGTTTTGTTTTGGAAGGTAATATGTGGAATGTAATTTTTAATGAGGAGACTTTTGTCTTAGCAACAAAAATGCATGGCAATTAGGACACTGCATCCAACATAAAAGGACCTTTCTGTCATGGAAAAGTTTTCGTAACACTGTATATTATGATTTGTCAGTCCTAGCTATTGTTGTCGACTAATGTCTTGTAAGCTCCTACTGTATATGCTAGGCCACTCAAATAAACACATCAATCAATCAATCAATCAATCAATCAATCAATCAATCACCTTGATGCACTGATTGATACTTGGCTCACCTGCATGCATTCTGTTAAATCACCTGCTACTGTAATGTCAAGGTGTCTTGTGTGTGCTGTCTGGACTACTGTCTGAGTGTGTCTTGAGGTTCACCCTTTCTCTTCTACTTCCTCTCTTTCTTCTTCTTGCTCTTCTTCCTCTTCTTCCCCTTCTTCTTGTTCTTCATCAGCATCACCATGATCAACATATCTATGTCACCATGTAGAATGTAGAATTTGTGGCAGTCTTGACAATTCTTAAGCAGCATGCTGCCCTCTACTGGTTCATAACTACCTCAGTAAAGTTCAGTCCAGTTTATTGTCTTCATTGAATCAATAATATTTCACTGGTCAAGCAATAAGCCCATTTGTAGAAAAAGAGCAAGAGAGATGGAGAGAGGAACCAGTGAGAAAGAAAAATCCTGTGTTGTGTCTAAACAGTAAATTGTTGCTTCTTCAAACAAAAAGATGGTTGATGACCAGGCAATTGTTTCTGTCTGTGCAGTGCCATCTGCTGGTCCAAAAGTGACAGTGCAGGAGATATCTCCCAGTTCCAACAGGGTGGAGCTCAGCTGGAATTCCATACCTGTTGAGCAGCAACATGGTTTCATCCGAAACTACACACTCCGCTACACGTACTCAGAGGGACACACCAAGAGTGAGTCTCAGAAACACACACACACACACACACACACACACACACACACACACACACACACACACACACACACACACACACACACACACACACACACACACACACACACACACACACACACACACACTCCGATTGATTTGACAGAACCTGAATGACAGTTATGTCTGACTACTGGGACACTACAGTTGAGTGTGACGAGCAGTGTTTCCGCACAAAATTCCACACATGTGCATCATGCGTATCATATCCCATGTGCACACACGCCCACACAACATAATTGCTGTGTTTGTGTTGTTTTCCAGGAGTGTTCATACCTGGTGATGTTCATCAGTACTCTCTAAGGAATCTGTTACCTGGTGATTATACCATCTGCATGCAGGGGAACACTGAAGCTGGCACTGGTGTTGAAGAAAAAAAGGACTTTACTCTAGGTGAGGTGGACAGCAACGCTAGCCTGGAAACCAGACGAATCTGCCAGTTTAAAAAAAAAGAAGCCCTCGGCAGATTAGTCTGGCTCGCTCGGTTATGATTGGATTTTGCTGCCCCGAAGTTGTGGGGCTCCAATCAGGGCCCAGTATGCAAATATGAGGCGGGTTAACCAGAGGCATTTTTTTATCCGCCCCTTGGAAATGGAGGTTCAACACAGAAATTCCAGACTAATATCTACGCAGTGATATTAGTCTGGCCATGCCAGGCTACAGCAACGCACGCACGCACATACACAAACTCTTAAACAAAACACGAATAGTATACTGTACGGTAGGATAAATCTACATCACCCAAATATTCATTGTTTCCCGAGGTTATCCAACCGAGCTGCACACAGCCGCCCCGAAGGTCGTTTACTGAGGCCTACAACGAATACCTGGGTGATGATTTCTTTATCTCATACCCATAGCCTTATTTAGTCACATGGTCAATGAGAAAATAGCATTTGATCAATGTAGCAAGGTTATAGCAGGTTCATAGAACAAAAACGTGTGGCCAGTTAAAGAGTGAAGGAGTCTCATAGATTGCAAACATCCAAAATGTAATGCAACCTTTGGATCAAAAACAGGCATACATGTACAGTATGCTTGATACATTTCTATGACCAAAACATTGCAATGGATTTTGGAAGTTTGCAAGTTACGGCCAGTGTTCAGGACTCTTCATTCAACATAAAATAATGGAATGTAACTTTAACTCAACTTTGAATGTATGTGTATGTGTGTCATGCATTTGTGTGTCCGTGTAGGGTCTGATAATGCAGATATACTGATGATCATGATCCTTGCAGTTGTCCTGACTTCAGTGGTGTTTGTGCTGATAGCCTGCCTGGCACATAATGAGATGTAAGATTTTGCACACACACACACACACACACACACTGCTTTGATTTGCACATATTGATCATTCCATATCCCCTCACCCTACCCCTAACCATAATTGTTCTTACCCTAACTTTAACCCTAACAGATACTAACACTAACCTTGTGAAACTGCAATAAAATAAAATGACATATGCCCATTTCTCCAAAAAATGTGGCCTATGTCAGGAATACACACATGCCTGCATACATACATTTTCCCACTTTTATTTATATTCACATATACGAAAAGTAAAAATGTGATGTTTTATCACTATGTCTGTGTGTGCATGAGCACGCATGCGCGCACACACTCACACATGCATGACTGGGGACCCTTTTGGATGATGCTAACAGACACTGACCACAGATCAAAGCCTTGATCTTAACCCAAACTAACTATTACCTTGTAGGGTGAAACAGACGCTGTGGCAAGACATCCCCAACCCTTCTCACAGCAGCCTGGCTCGCTGGACTCCTGAGGCCCTCTGGGAGGTGACGTTTAACACCAGTTGGACTCTAACCACTAAGTGTCCACTAATCTCTATCCCCTCATTCCTGCTCATAAGTGCTTCATCTAAACCTGGCTTAAGTGCTAAACTGTTAATTGACAGTGAACCAATTGATGAATGTATCTGTATTTATTTAGTAGATAGCACTTTTAGTTTTACAATGATTGATGTATTGAATGGTTGATTGATCAATAAGCGTGTGTGTGTGTGTGTGTGTGTGTGTGTGTGTGTGTGTGTGTGTGTGTGTGTGTGTGTGTGTGTGTGTGTGTGTGTGTGTGTGTGTGTGTGTGTGTGTGTGTGTGTGTGTGTGTGTGTGTGTGTGTGTGTGTGTGTGTGTGTGTGTGTGTGTTATATATGTACATTCAAGTGAATAGTTATCATGTCCAATGAAAAACAAAAAGCACAACAGTTAATTAAAAGCAAACAACCATTACATCTCACAGCTGAGTTTTGATCTTTCCCTTTAGAATTTGAGTGTTCTGCTGAAGGCAGAGACGCCCCACATCCAGCAAGTGGTTTTAGATGATGAAGCTGCTGATGAAGCTGCACAGCAGAACTCTGGCCCTGTTGAAGTCTTCAGCTATCACACAGTCCAAAGCCCAAACATGCATTCCTCACACATGAATGCTCCATTTTGTCCTGCCTTGGTCCACACACCACATGCCGCCACAGCTCCCCTGGATGAGCTGCTCCCGATTGCCCCGACTGAGTCCCCCGTCACCTCCGCTCCTGAGGAGGACAATCATCCTGAATCTCTCCTTTCCCCTTGTGATTCCATCTATACCCAAGTCCTCACCTCTAAGCTGCCCCAGACTGTTTCTCAAGCTCTCCTCCTGTCCTACTCCGACCATGGATTTACGGACTGTCAGTATACCGCTGTTGGCTTCCTTGACTGTGAGTTGCAGCTAGGTGGAGACAGTGAGCCACACGGGTATGAGCAGGGTGAACATGTCAGAGGATCAGCTTTACTTCCGTCTCAGGCAGACAAACTGGAGAACCCTCCCCTTACCCTGGCAGAGAAGAATGGCCTCATTCCTCTCCTCTTTCTTGCTCCGACCAGCCATGTCAAGCCCCTCCCCCTTTCTCACTTGACCAACGTCTGTCACTCCTCTTCCTCCCTTTCTCTATCAGGTGAAGAGAGTTCACCCCAATGCTATGACTCGCCCCCTTCTGCTTTTTGTCCGAGTCACTTTATCCCGTTCCCCTTTTCCTGTTCCCCACCTGTTCACCTATCAGAGCCTGAACCTGGTCGTCTCTGCGCTTTCCCTGCTTCTCTGCCGAACACTTTCTCTTCAGCTTTCTCCCCATTTCGTCATCATGACATGAAAGGCCTATTGTCCTACCCTTTCATTTCCAATGTATTTTCTGAGGACTGTGATATGTACATCTCCGCTGCTATGTAGTATTTGGTACCGTAGATGTATGTTTCTTCTTGCGAGTGGTTTTTGTTGGTTTTGAGTCTTCATCAGTGAAGCAATATTGTGCATTCATGGCAAATGTTTTGCCATGAATGCCAAGGAATGTGAAATGCCTGCTGACTAGACATTTTCTTGTTTGTTAAAGTGCGTGTGTGCATGTGCTTTGTTTTCAGCAAGTCTTCAGTGAATGTAATATTGTGCAACTGAAGCTATTCAATATGTTGACGTGTTGTTGCTTTTTTTCAGATGAGAATTTTCTAAGCTGTTTAAAAAGTATATTTTTCTGGATGTTGAAATGTAGATACGAAGCATATGCAGCTATAGAGGATATCAGGCATGCATATAGCTTTTGATGTAAGTAATGGCTGTTTTGACTAGGCTACTGTCATTTACTTATCCTTTTTACTTATTTGCTTGTTTTTTCTTTAACACTTGAAGCCCAGCATGTCTATTTTGGGGGGAATACTTGCCAAAAATAGCCGATCTACAAGCCCACCGCTTTGTGGCGCATTGTGAGCTTGTAGATCTGCTATTTTTGGTTTAGAGATTTTAGTGTACTAGCTTATAACTCAAAGAAATTTGCAGGGAGGCAGTGAAGTGGGTTCAAGAGGACTGCAAAGGCAGGATTCTTTACCTGAAGGCGAGAGTAGATTCTATAGGCAGGGCATAGGACGTCATGTGCTTTGTTAAATTATTATCAGTGGAAGCTGCATTCTGTCTATCGGAGAAGGCAGAGTTTTATGTATTACAAAACACAGGTCATAAGGGCTGTATAAACTATTTAGACGAGAACGTGTCTTTTAAACTGGACAGTTTTTGACTAATACTGATTGTATAAAATGTATTTGCATTTGATATTACTGTAATAATTCTCTCTGCCGAATGCCCATTCTCCACCCCAACACACACACACACACACACACACACACACAAGCGCGCGCACACACACACACACACTATTGACATCTTTATTATATATCCTTTGAGTGTTGCCTAGTGTCACTAGGCAACACTCAAAGGATATATAATAGAGATGTCAATCAATCAAATCAATCAATCAACTGATTGTTTTGTTTGGCACATAATACTTCATGTTGGAAAACTTGTAAGCCATTGCAGAAAGACTTTTCCATCCAATGAGCTATCTAACCTCGCAGGAGACAACAACTCTGCACTTAATTCCTTATCACATCTTTCTTGGCGTTGGTTACCTAATCTCAGTGGTGGAAAAGTACTAAAAAATTTTACTCAAGTAAAAGTATCAATACTGCAATGTAGAAATACTCTGTTACAAGTAAAAGTCTGTAATTAAAAATGTACTTGCGTAAAAGTACAAAAGTAATGACATCAAAATATACTTAAAGTACCTAAAGTAAAAGTGCTCATGCAGAATGTCCCGTTTCACAAGGTATATATATAAAATGTATTAAAATATTTTGAAAATAGCAGACGCAATGCATTGTGAGCAATAATAATACTATTATTATTTATAATTTGCAATAATAATCCAAATCTACAAAGTAACTAACATTAGTTACTTTGTGGATTTGGATTATTATAATTCCACTACAATTCTAATAATTGTAGTGGAATATTTGCCTGTAGTGGAGTAGAAGCAAAAGTACTGAATATTGGTATACTCAAAGTAAAGTACAAAAACTCAAAACTTTACTTAAGTACAGTACTTGAGTAAATGTAGCTTAGTTACTTTCCACCACTGCAACTCCTCATCAGGGAGGAGGAGGGATCTCTGGAAGTTTAAATAATCTGTCAAACGTGGAGGAGCGTCTAAATGTGTGGACAACACGGCCCACCCTCATACCACCACCATCATACCACCGCAGTGCATTATATACACCACCACCACGTTTGTGTGCGTGAAGCAGGACGCCACTGTGTTGCTGTGAGGGAAGCACGTCCTCTACTGCTCACCTAGACGCGTGATATTTTTTTTATACAACTAGATTCTGCCAGGGACAAGAGTAAACACAGTAGGACAGGTAGAGTAGAGGAGCCGGAAGAACGAGCAGATCGGGTTACTCTCTGACTTTTTTTTTTTTTTTCTCACCTCGTTCAAATGTGGCTTATTATATAACATAGGCTACACCTGTTGAGACCGCAGATCTCCTTTTTTTTTAATGCGATTTCTTTATTTATGAAAGTGTAAACGGCAACACTACATGAACCATGACAGAGCAGGGAAAGAGGAGTATGTTGATTGTGGTGGATGTTCTTTGTGTCATCGTTGGTAAGTAACAGCAACCTTTTCTCTAGCCATGGTTCACATGACGCTTGTGTGTTGTATCATGTATGACAGTCATGTTTCAGGGCTACCTTTTCTCCTGCTGCTACTACTCAACATGGCTGAGATGTGATTTCATGCGTGTCTTCTTGGCAACGTGCGAGATCATGCTTATTTTTTTTTAAATAGGCTAATTATGTCTTTTAAAGGAAATTTTACAAACTTTGCAGCAAAATTGCAGACAGACGATTTAGCCTCATAATGCTGTTGCTTTATGAGTTATGAGTTATAGGCTACTAACTAGTTGCATCTTGCAAGCATTCCAAAAGTGATTCAAGTCATCTACCTGTCAGTATAAGTTAACGTTTTGGACTTTCCACGTGATAAAGACCTGCTACTCGCAGTATGCTATGGGGTCAGGAGGACAGCCGCAAGCAACTCTTTTAGATCCTATTTTTAATATCTTTTTAATCTAGAGTTGCAATACCAACCCTTGACAGCCCATACATCCAAACAGAAAAGTCCTATCTGACTGTATTAAACGACGTTAAACTCAAACATTGCAGTTGCAGGGAAAGCTTGAATTATGCTCTTTCTATCTGCAACGTTTTTTGTTTCATAAAAATCCACCATAGATATGTTATTATGAGCTACTTTCTGTCAATAAATTTCGTGCAGGTGATTATTTTTCTTGGTGTTGGCGTTTGGAAGCGCTCGTTTTCAATAACTCAACGTCCTGCTGCCGCAGCCTCCCGCATTAGGCTATGTGCACTTAAGAACTGAGGACCTGAGTGATTTCCAGCAAGCACTTCTAAACATGTATGTTTTGATGTATGGGCTGTCAAGGGTTGGTGGTATTGCATTTGCAACTAGATTCCAGATATTAAAAATAAGATCCTAAGGGTTTCTTGCGGCTATAGGGTCAGGAGTGGACATAATATATCATATTATGATAGACGTACTAGTGATTGAGCGCTTAGTAACACCTGTACTGAATATTGGGTGTCAGTCAGCATTGCTCATATCTTGTTAAAACAGGCCACTGTCTGTCTTTCACAAGAACCAAATCGAGTGAGTGACATGAAATTGCTGTGGTGTGTGTGTGTGTGTGTTCACCCGTTCACACCCAGAGCTGTGGCAAGAATGTTATTGATCATCATCAGTAATGATTTGTGACTGAGTTATGCTGATGTCATCAAGGAGCAGGAGTGAAGATACAGTTGGATGGTTCAGCCTGATGACGCATCTTCTCAGCATTGAAAGTCATTTGGCAATATGAACAAGCCTTCAGCTGCAGCTGATGTGTCTTATGAACAACTGAGATGTATGAGGGGCTTGTTACAGTAGCCTAAGCCTACAGTGTATGTATGTAGCCTAGATTAAGTGCCCATCTCTGAACCAGTCTGTCTGTCTGTCTGTCTGTCTGGTTATTTGGTAAAAGGAAGTTGTGTACCACATGTAAACAGTCCAGTCATTGTCCTCATGACCTCTTTTGCATTGTTCTCGTGACCTCTTTTGCATAATTACATGTACCCTGTGGCTCTTCATGTGTAAGACTTTAGGTGAGCTGTGTGTGTGTGTGTGTGTGTGTGTGTGTGTGGGGGGGGGGGGGGGGTTGTCATCACTGATCTGTTCTAACTTGCCCAGGAGTTGAAAAACTGCATGTTTAGGACTTGCTTTGGGATGGACAAAGTCTCTCCACCTTTCTTCGTCTTTACACATCTTGTACCTTCTATCCGCACGATGTGGGTGATGGTAGAGGTGGTAAGGATTTTAAAAAAGTGTGAATTGTTAGCTAAACTTTCTATAAAAAAAATGTAAAAGCAAAAGATTTGTGAAGTGAGATGCTACTGTAAATTGTGCTGCGACCTGCTATTGTTTGGCATTTAGTGGGCTTCTAACTAATACAGGTTGGTATAACATTTCCACCGACTTGATTTGTGAGTCACAGATTCTATACAGTACCTTTTAGAAAACTGTGGAAGGTCTCCCAGAAAGGTACTGTGTGTGTGTGTGTGTGTGTGTGTGTGTGTGTGTGTGTGTGTGTGTGTGTGTGTGTGTGTGTGTGTGTGTGTGTGTGTGTGTGTGTGTGTGTGTGTGTGTGTGTGTGTGTGTGTGTGTGTGTGTGTGTGTGTGTGTGTGTTGTGGAGCCATCTGGTGAGTGACAGGGAGGAATGATAATGGCTACCCTTTCCTTTATCTCCCATGACTGTGTGTGGGCACGCGTGCACATACATGTTTGCATTCGTCCACTTCCGCTCATGAAAAGAGTTCATGTGGAAGAAGAAAAACATGAATACCCAAAGTCCAAATCTCTGTAGGATCCAAGATGAAATGTATCAAACTTATCCTCTGTAGCCTATTTGACCCATTCGTCCGTCCGTCTAATCTATTCAATCTTGTTTTAACCTCAAAAATCTATTGAGAGGAAGCTCTCATTTACAATGACATTGAGAATATACTGTACATCACATAAAACCATAAGAGCTGAGCCTTACTGACATTTAGGAGCATGTTATTTTAATGATATATTTTAATGATCGTCAATCAATCAATCATCGATTGTGTTCCGGCCTGGATCAATAGAACTAATGTATTATTGACATTATTACTTTTATATTATCAATAAAATCATAGTGTTTTGCCAATATCCTCATGGCTTCAGGTTGAGAATCACTGGTATAGTACTGTATGTCCCTAACATGCATGCCTTTCAGTGTAGTATGTATGAGACAACTGGGTCATCATTCGTCTCAATTTCCCTAGCGCATATTAATTATTGTAACCGCCATACACCGGGGGAAATCGAGACAAATTATGATATAAGGAGGAGGAAACTGGAGCACTCGAGGAAACCCATGTGAACAAACTCCACACAGAAAATACATTGTTTAATGAACTAAAGATTTAAGTTACCAACTATTCTGTTTTTTGTAATTAGTTTTAATTTGGTCCCCTCAGTCATATTGTGATAGAAATTAAAACATTTTCCCCAAGTGGTGAAATATCTTGTTTGATTGGTACATAGTTATGCATTCGTTTCATTGAACATACAACTTTATGACTAGAGAAAAAGTGAGTCAGACATTGTATAGGATTACACAAGTCCCGTCACTGATTTCAGTTAACTATATGTCCTTTTTTTTAGTCAATCCATCTCCAACCACTTAACCACACAAATGATCTAAATTATTTCAAAAATAAACAATCTGCAAGAGCTTTTTTAATATTTACTATACTATTTTCAAAAGATTTTTTTTTGTGTATTTTTTCATTTCACCTATAATGACATGCCGGAATTGGGACACCAGAGTTAAATTGGTTAAGATGTCTTCCTGTCCCATGACGCCCACCTACGCCCTCTTTCTGTTAGTGTTGGTCTCCCTTGGGATTGATAATCTGCTACGGTCTGTAGGCCTAGTTTGTGTGGAGGACAAACAGGTTTGATCCCCGCTTTATATATTGTGTGTGTGTGGGTGTGTGTGTGTGTGTGTGTGTGTGTGTGTGTGTTCCTATCTGGGTTTCCTCACAGTGTGGCAGCAGATTGATATGGATGGAATGTGCTGAGTTTCCAAATTGTAACTGATCTCTGGAGCACACTCATTCTTTTATTCCAATCCCCTCCCCTCCCTCCCTATGACACTCTCTGTCATTCTCTTTTGTCTTTTTCGCTGTCCTCTTATCCCCCACTTCTCTGCCCTTTATGTAATTCTGTCCCCATACTATTTTCTCTATCAGTGTAAGTCTACACTCTATTTTTCTGTCTCTCTATCCATCTCTCTTATTCATCAGCTATGTGAATATATTTCTATCACTTCCATCTCGCTTCCTAGCTGCTGACTCACCTTTTCTCTCATTCTTCTCCCAAACCGTCTCCTTCGGCAGTCCTTGGCTGTCTGTTTCTCACACTTTTTTTCTGTGACATTATTTCTCTCATTCTGTCTTTTCTCGCTCTTCTCCACACATCCCCCATCCCATATCCCTCTCACTCTCCTGTCATCTTTGTTATCACTGCAGGCAACAGTGTTTACGCACGCACGCACGCACGTACGCGTACGCGCGCGATAAAGTTTAGACACAAAGGACGGACGCATAAACACACACACACACACACACACACACACACACACACACACACACACACACACACACACACACACACACGCACGCAGACACATGTTTACATCCCTGCACATAATGTAGTTTATACTTTTGACACAAAGGATGCTTAAACACATACATACACACACACACACACACACACACACACGCACATATGCACCACTGCACATAAAGTTTAGTCTTTTGACACAAAGGAAGGATGCATAAACACACACACACACACACACACACACACACACACACACACACACACACACACACACACACACACACACACACACACACACACCCCGTATGCAGGGGAGCAGCCCAACTGTTGCAAACAAATAAAATGTGCTCTGTTCAGGTGTCTGAAAGGATTCTCGGAGGGCTGGCCTTGCCTTATAGGGTAACTCACTGTTTCCACTTATACCGAGTTCAACCGTTGGCCATTGGCCTTTACCTGCATGTTATCTCCTCTTATTACATTGAAGAGCTGCAATCTCTCATCAGACCACAGCTGTTGCTGCTTTTTGTTTCAGGCTTGCTGAATTAATCTGTATCCATTCCGTTTCCATCTTTCAGCTGTTTCAGTTGACGATGACCACACGGCAGCCATTTTGCTCTTACGTCATTCTCAGGGCGGTGGGGGTTATGACACAAGAGCATAATGGTCCTAGAGTCAATGGCTCTAGGGTCATTTACACATCATCCACACCTCAATCAGATTTGCGAGTATTAGAGGTCGATGTGGATTTTTTTAAGGCAGATACAGAATCCGATATTTTGGACATGTGAGGTCTGTGAGGCTGATATCATGACCCAGTTTTCTTTCTCTCTCTCAAAGGTTCTGATATCCATAATTATTGAAGTGAACTTGGCATCTTCTATCTGGGCACATGCCTTTCATTCTAGGCAGGCATGTTTATTCTTTATCCTATATTATATTTTAAGCACTTTAATCACTCTCATTGTTTACAGTAAGAGTAGTGAGAATCAACAACTTTTATCAACTAACTCAAACTGAAACTACAAGTATTTGAGAAACACATCTGCCATATCTGCATCCTTAGCTGCCTATCCCGATACACAAATGCAAACACTATCCTGACTTTATCAGTCAATCACTATTGAGTAGTTCCTGCTGTTGGTTTTGATTTGCTCGGGGTGCCAGATATGTGTGTGGCAGTTAGTTATAGCATCTTATAAAGGCAGATAGTGTCAGGGTGCATAGTACCATCATATACCTCTAGAGAAGGGTTTGTTTGCCAATTAAACCTTCCAGTTTGATTGTCTGTGCCGTATATAGTCAACACCATCCATAAACACACACACACACACACACACACACACACACACACACACACACACACACACACACACACACACACACACACACACACACACACTCTGTAGTTCTGATCACCTTTGAAATCTGTTAAAACCTATTGTGTGATTGCAAACCTCCACATGCATCAATATAAAAATGAGTGCACTCTTGGTTTCTGAAAAATGTTTCCTTCTAGGCCTCTCAGCCAGGTTAACCAAAGTTGTCGGTTCTTTTACGCCTTCCAGACTCTGCATGCTGACACTGGTAAACACCAAATATGCTAAAGTCAACTAAGCTCACGCCATCGACACATGTAATCCTAAACCCTAACAAGCCCATTTGGGTCCATTTTACACTCTCTGAGTTAACCACCTAATTTTAAAACTTTTTTTTAAATGTCCAAAATAACATTTAAATATTTGCCTGTAATGACATGTCAGAAACAGGAGTGCCAGCTTAAAGTGGTTACTTAAATCAACACAGGATCAGTGGTGGACAAAGTATATACTCAAGTAAATACGAAAGCTGTGAGCTTGTAGATCGGCTATTTTCACTTGAAATGGGGCTTATAATAAACGTTTGGGTCTCAAAAGTCCCTTCCTAGAAACGTTATGTAGTGGTGTCAAAAGTACATGGCGGAGTGAAAAACATGACAAAAAAGAAATCTCCAAAAATGTAAGTACAATACTCATGTAAATGTACTTAGTTACTGTCCTGCTTACGATTTCACTGTGTGCAATTCCTACTTACCTACTGCATCCAGCCACGTCATGTGAATCACAGCAGCCGCAACATGAGATTATGCTTTTGCGATGTCTCAACACTTGTATATACTGTTGTTGCACCACAGCTGGCCGGGGACGCCAAGTCAAGGGACATGGGGACACAATGAGGGATCGATGTCACCAGCTGCTGCACTTTGTCCCAGGGGACTGTTATTTATGCGCTATTTGTAACATTTTGCTGACATGTTTGAGATGCTACTCTCCAACTCTTTTATTGACAAAATGTGTGCGCACACACACACACACACACACACACACACACACACACTGTCTCTGCCAAGTACGTGTCAGTGTGAAGTGGGAAGTGTTGTTGACTTGTGCTCCCTTACATTCCTGTGTGAAAAGAGATGGAGGGAGGGAGAGATATATAGAGAGAGAATGGACAGGCTGGCTGCTTAGAGGTAGAGTACCCTGTGCTCAACAGCACAACTATGGTGTGTGAGTCAGTACATTTGGGTGCATGCATGGTGAGAGGAAGGTTACATATAATTATGCCAGGGGACTTCATAGGGAGCATCATTCTCTTAACTCATTTAGACCTGAAGCCGATTTAAAAAAAGCCTTCTAAATCCTAACCTAAGTTCAGAAAATCTTCAATTAAAAAAAAATCAAATTATTATTTTTAAGAATTCCTTTTGCTATATATAGTATGGCTTTAAGCCAAGTTAATAATCTGTAGCATGATGGTGTTGTTTGCTGAAAATTACCGATTTTCAGAAAGCGACACTGTTGTGCGACACACATAAATTAAGCTTTACTTTCTCTGTTATCTCCTTTTTTCACTGATTTGAGGATTTCAAGCCGTAGTAGAGTTCACTTCATGAAAAACAAATACCCAAGGAACACAGAATTACACTGTTCTTTTTCCTTTCTCCACAGAGTGTCCAGGAAATTCCCTAAAAAGAAACATTCACATAAAAAATGGGCGATCTTCCAACCAAGCTGCTAAACCTTGATCAAATGGTGTTTACTTGGAAATGAGAAACCAATGGTTTTAGAATTCTTAAGACTTTAGAATTTAGTCTTTAGAATTTTAATATTTGATGTTTATGGGTTGTTGATTTTCTAAACAACCTCAAAACAAAGACACCTATTTTAGAACAACACTGACGTAATTCCTGATTTATACTTGGTTGCGCGCTGTGCCGTACCGCTAAAATAGCCGTGATGCGTTGCGAGCTTGTAGATTAGCTATTTTCGGTGTGCAACACTGGCATGAAACTACATATATATATATATATATATCAGGCTTAAAGGAGAGATCCGGACATTTTAAGTGTTATCTTTGATGTGTCGCTAAGACTCACCAACATTGAAAGGGACGTTGAGTTATTCCAGAGAGTCCCCTGTCGTCCAGTCTGTCGACCCCCTCCGTTGGCATAATGGGAGCCCGTGTAAGAGTGAAAATCGTCTATTATAACCGATGAAAAGTTAGTTTTTTCTCTACTACTGCTCATCGTGGAGTCTCATGATACTCAAACGTGCACTGAATGTCGCGAACGAGCTATCGTTCGTGCAGAACGAGATGATGCTGGTTGCTTGTTTCTTCCACAGAACCTGGCATCTGTGGAAGAAATAAGCAACCAGCATCATCTCGTTCTCGATTTTCACTCTTACACGGGCTCCCATTATGCCAACGGAGGGGGTCGACAGACTGGACGACAGGGGACTCTCTGGAATAACTCAACGTCCCTTTCAATGATGGTGAGTGATTAGCGACACATCAAAGATAACACTTAAAATGGGCGGATCTCTCCTTTAAGATGAATTTGGAATAACCACCTGCCTGCGTGTCGAAGAGTCCTTGAGCAAGACACACTGGGACGGCAGTGGCTCAGGTCTTGGAATCGGAAGGTTAATGGTTCGATCCCTGGCTCCTCCTGGCTGCGTGCCGAAATGTCCTTAAAAAAGACACTGAATCCCTAACTGCTCCTGATGAGCAGGTTGGTGCCTTGCACGGTACCCACTACCTTCGATGTGTGTGAATTAGAATCAGAATGTGTGCGTGAATGTGAAATGCATTGTAAGACGCTTTGGAGAAAAGCACTATATGCAGTCCATTTACCACGTAAATGGAGTCCATTCACTCGTTTCCCAAAGCGGCTCAGCCTTGGCGACGGGTGGCTGTGATCAGAGAGGGTCACAGTCATTTGCTGTTGTTTCTGTTGGATGTGGCAGCTTTGTGACAGTGGCGACGTGGGCCAACACGTCTTATCTCAAACACTTCAGGAACTGTTCCACTTCCTGTCAGGTCAGAGGTCAAGGGGAAGTTGTACTTGTGTCCGATCCCAAATTCCACCATGTTTATTTTCTCATGGAGGAATCAGACACAATGCTGCTGCCAGAAGCGATTGTGAAAGTGTAAAACAATACTTTCTCTGCTTCCTTTATCTGCTCTCTGGCCATCCTGTCTGTTTTGTTTCCAAATAGAAAAACTGTGTATGCCAGTGTGCATGACTCATTTCCAAGGAAAGAACATAATTATTCTCTACAGTGTTTGTCAATCTCCAACTTGCCATTGTCAAACGTAAAAAAAAAACGTAATTGTTACAACGACACTGGAATGAAATAAGAAAGACATATCATTTTCCACCACGGGACACAAACGTTTCCCGCTGTCGTCACTACAAGAGTGTTCCATCTGAGAGAACGCTGGGTATCTGTCAGGAGCTTGATCGTTACTTGTGGTCATTTTCTTTGATCTGTGCCTCTCTCTCCTCCTGGCCTTTCTCCATCTCTACCAGCTCAGCCCAGCCTCTTGGGGGGGGGGGGGGGGGGGGGGGGGCGCTGGTGGTTTATAACAGAGGCCTATAAAAACATACCAGGCCCCATAAAAACAGGCTGTTCCACTAAGATAATAGGAGCTCTCTATGGGCTCTGCCCCCAGAGAGTACACCAAAAGCGATGGCACTGGAGCGTGGACAGTATGAAAGGGGAATTGACTTCCTTGTAAATCCTGTTGTGAAATTATTTTTGTGCATCACACGCACACAAGCGCATGTGTGTGTTTACGTAAACAAGCGTAATGTACATGGTAATGGTGTGCGTGCGTATACGTTTGTCCATGCATGGACGTGTGTTATGTGTGCACATCTGTGTGTATGTTTGTAGTGTCACGGCCTGCCTCGGTCCGCCTACACATCCCACCACCAGGGGACCTGTGTCAAACAAGCCATCTCTTATCTAAATGTTATCCTTGCACCCTGCAGAACAAACACTAATTGGCCCATACTTCAAAGAAGAGCATGGCTGACCAGAGACATGGGCTGGTTCCACATTGGTGGTACATTTTCGGGTTGTGATACCAATTTTATCCAAGCAGCAGAGAGAACTCATACAGAATAAAGAAGTGAATTGTAAGTGATTAAACAAATAAATGAGCAGACAAAGTTGGAACTGTATAACACTCTACATTTAAGCTGATAAATGTGTACTCTTGATGGGCTGAAATTGGCAACCCATCTGCACTTATTTTCTGTTTGATAAAGAGCTGGAGAGATGGGAGACCCCTGTTACTGAACAAACACTCTATAGCAATGATTACTATCACAATATATAGCTTTAACCTTTTTAAGGCCCTGACAGATACAAAGCGCCAATGATGCGAGCGCCACTGATGCACGTCAAGTTATGCCACTTTACCCTACCTTAAACATCTACATGATGGCAACGGTTGCCATTTTTATTGATGCTATGGAACATCATCTAATAGATTTGCTTTCGGCCACACACTGCCACTAAATAAGACTTGGTCTTGCAGGGGTCCTGTCTGAGAAGACAATCTTTTTGGGATTTCCTTGTAATGAATGAAACATTAGCGAAATGCAATTGATTTTGACTGGGGGCCGTCTGGAAGGCCTTTGGGCCTCCGTGAGAAACCCAACTCCATGTTAGGCCTCCTCTAATACGGGTGAGAACTATATCCTGTATAATCCCTAGAGAAAAGCATCTGTGTGTTCAGTAAATTGCTTTCGGTTGAAACTCAAAACCACGATTTAGTATTTGCAGGATTTCTTTGTAACGTCGGTGGAGAGGACTAACACTGAGACACGGCCAGAGGGAGGAGGGGAAGTGGAAGTGGGGAGACTTCAGTATAATGGTCACAGTCACACCTGATTCTAGCTAAAACAATGAGCTCAGACTTAATGGGAACTCCACACATAAACACACTTTTTAATGTCCTCACTCTACATCAGTGACATCATGCTGGAATTTTCTTGCTAAAATTACCTGTCTGGAACATGTTTACCCGCGCGTGTGTTTTTAAGTTTTCCCTTTCACAGCAGGTGGCACATCTCTTTGAGGAAGGAAACAATCTGTTGAGAGCCTCACTGTGGCACATGACCGAACAAATCCACAACTCACACTCTGACCGAAAAACTCCAGTGCTCACACTCTGACCGAACAAATACACAGCTCACACTCCGAAGTCACACTCATTAACTGACAGCAGTACAGCGTATAGTTCTTAAAAACAGGAACGCTATTTAAAGGCTTGAGTGTCGAAAGTTCCTGACATCAAGCTAGTAGAGCTCGGCTATTGTCCTGTTCAGATTTAAGAGACAGGTTTATGTTCGTCTGGTGCCACTGTGCCAGTCTGGACCTGAGCTTTTGTCCTGGCTCCCTCTGCGTCACTCTGAAACTTGGGGGCGTTCCGCGTTCCCGTAGTGAGACACTCACTCATGCTAATCGGAGAACTAGGGTTATGCAAGTAACCTAAAGTTATCATCTTTCGATGTCTCTGCCCCCCCCCCCCCCCTCCTTTCTCCCTCTCCTCCTCTATTTGTCTCTCTCCTCACATGCATGTGAAGAAGATGGGGGTGGAGGAATTAGAAATAAGAGGACCTCTTCCGTGAGAGCTCAGTTTGAGGGAATTTCACATGATGACACTATAAATACATGGTTATCCTGAACCCCTTACAGCTTCACTTGTATGCGTATGTATACATGTGTGGTTGGTTGGACATATGCATACACACTGTATGTGTACATTTTACATGGGGAAGAAAAAAGAAAGCAATCAGCTCATTTTGAGAAGTGTGTCTGTGTCTACATTGTGTTTGTGTGTGTGTGTGTGTGTGTGTGTGTGTGTGTGTGCGCGCATTGATGGACACATTTACATTGAGGGCTGTACATCCGTCCGGTCAAGTTTTTGGCTCCCAGGCCCTTGACTCTGTAAATGCTGCGCCAAGGTCATAGGTCAAGGCTGTTCTGCCCAGCAGTGTATCCATGGTGACAGGAGCTTCCTCTGTGGGGGGAGATGGGGGGGATGCGGCTTCTAGAGGCCGAGCCTTCCTCACTGAGCTGTACTGGTGACAAACCCTCTCTGTATTGTTGGGTACAATGAGACCTTCTGCCCCGTTGACCAATCGATTATTTTGTCTGTCTCTGGCTGCTTCCTGAGCCTCTGTCGTGGGTAGAGTGGCACATGTGTAACTTGTCAACGCAGAGCTGATGGATCTGCCCTGAACTCTGCTCTGCCCTCAGCCGGGTGGACTTCCTAAGGGGCTTTTGTGATTTTGCAAACAACTATATTACTGTTACCCTGACTACTACCTGTTGGTACCACTACTCTAGCCACTCACACCAGCCTAAATCAAATGTATCTGAGAAACGGTCTGTAGCCTGCTATTTGCATTACTACAACAGGGTATTTTTCAAGTAGTACATGGTGTGTGTGCGTGTGGGGGGGGGGGGGGGGACTAGGCAGACTAGTGCTGTAACTCCTTATCGTTACAGCTGGCGCGCTTCGCCGATAACTACACGGCAGTGTCTTTTCTCCAAGTTTGGCACAGTTTCACAGAATATCCTGCTGCTGCAGAGATCCCCAATTATTTTGAGGTTCTTTATGTGGGCATGCCAGTAATATTCTGCTGACACCGTGCCAGTTTGACTAATCCATGACAGCCTTATCTAACTAGCAAATGAATGTCACATCCCTCTTTATTTGGAGAACAACATTAGATTGGATCGTGCTCACAGAGCAAGTTAGAGCGATACATTATTTGGTTGTCCCGTTTCATGAGGACATCTTTTTAGTCCTTTAGAGAGCCAGCCAGCTGTACCGATTCTGCTGCTCGGTATCAAACATTCTTGTTTACCACCCTCAAACTAGAGGTCCTTGAGCTTCATGGTAAATCTGGTCTCATTGTGTGTCAATGTCGAGTCTGTCAATGTTCTAGTCACGGTGGCTGAGTGGAACCGCTGATGTTCTGTTCTGTTCTTCTCCCTCCCTCTCTCCAGCGGGCCTGCCATCAGTCATCCTCACTCTAATGTTCAGCCCCTACCAGAGGGGAATCTACTGTGATGACAAAAGCATCAGCTACCCATACAAGAGGGACACCATCTCCCATGGGGCCATGGCAGCGGTCACCATTAGCTGCTCCATACTCATTGTGAGTACCAACACCTACATAGGATAGTGTAATGCTGGACCCGTAATTACTGAGTACTCAGCCTGGTGTCGTCATTTTCATTATAAAGGATTTGTAATGTGTGTAGCTCTCAGTTGTAAGAATGTAATGTGTTAACAACCAGAACAGGTGTTCTGAAGTAAGTTATGAATTAATCATTAGTAATTGGAATTAGAAGCTAGATAAAAGGTGAAAAAATTTACCTCTAAAACTAAAAACAAACATAATAGACAGTAAACATTGCTTAGAATGGTTAATGGCTTTATTCTGACCAGAGATAATAAAGTATATAGGGAAATTTTATTGTGCTGAGTGTTGGGAAAATAAGGATAGCAACAATGGCATCTGTTATTATCACCACTCCTATGTGCATTTTCGGTGCTTATTCAATTCACTCCACAGATCACAACGGGAGAGGCGTACCTGGTGTACACCAAGCGACTTCGCTCCAACTCCCAGTTCAACCAGTACCTCGCAGCGCTCTACAAGGTAGTGGGCACCTTCCTGTTTGGTGGCGCCGTTAGCCAGTCGCTGACTGACCTGGCTAAGTTCACCATAGGCCGGCCCCGCCCAAACTTCCTCGCCGTATGTGCTCCAAGCGTCTGCAATGGATACACGCTGCACATCAATTGCACCGGCAACCTCCGCAATGTTACCGAGTCCAGGTATGACTTCATCACTCCATTGATTCAGAAGCAGAAACAACTGAAACTTTCTATACCCTAAAACGACAATACTTTTATGGAGATGAGCGTGTTTGCTGGATTTTATAACAACAACAATAATCACTAGAAAAAGTGCTCCTCTGAGCACAGGTCTACGCCAGGTCTGGTAGGTTATTGTGGGACAGCAATGTTGATGGAATATGAAGAATCGGACAGATCCATGTTGATCACATGACTATAGAGATAATGTGTACCGATTTGCGTGATGTTTGGACAAAATCTGTAGGAGTAATATAAAATAATCGGCCTCCTGGTGGCGCTATACCAGGCCGATGTGAAAACTTTGGGGAAGAGGTTCTGCTCTGGCATCCAGGTAGTGTGTGTGCACAGTTTCACGTTGATAGGGCCAACGGTGCCGG
This sequence comes from Gymnoscopelus braueri, assembly GCF_963280865.1. Taxonomy (NCBI): domain Eukaryota; kingdom Metazoa; phylum Chordata; class Actinopteri; order Myctophiformes; family Myctophidae; genus Gymnoscopelus; species Gymnoscopelus braueri. The sequence continues at coordinate 28,002,218 of NC_137621.1, read as the reverse complement.
AGATTAGCTGGTCACAGACGGACGGACACACACAACGATGGACGGACAGGGTCCAAAAATAGTCTTGGCCATGCCTTCGGCCTACGGGAGACAATAATATTAATAAAAATATGTATTGGTATAGTGCCTTTTTATACAGGATGTAGCTCACGGTGCCAGAGCTAATAAATACAAGACGATATAAAATGTGAAGAGTTTCGTGTGTGTGTGTGTTTATAGGTGATATTAAAGGATGGGATGTGAACATGTGGTTAGGGACAGCAGAGCTGAGAGTTACCTCAGCTGGGCTCAAAGTTCTTAAAATGTATTAGTATGTATATTAAACATTCTGTGACCAGAAATAATGTACTCAAGGAACTAGAATGTTATTCAAGTACTGTATATATGAAGAGCATGGAGAAACACTGATCTGTACGCGTACCGTTCCATAGTTACTGTAAAGATAATGTATGGTCTCCCATCTTTACCTTCCTTCCTAGGTTATCATTTTACTCTGGTCACTCCTCATTTGGGATGTATTGCATGCTCTTTCTGTCGGTAAGTGTCGCATCATTTTGACATATTTAAAAAACATTTTACTGTTATGGGTTTGTGTGTTGTGATTGCACAGTAGGAAGAGCCTTTTTTTCTCTATGCCATATTTCCCGTCTCTTCGCTGTCCTAGTAATAGCCTTGTCTAATAAAGCAAAAACATTATGTTTTTTCTTCGTTTTAACCACTTGAACCCTAGCATCCCTATTCTAGTGCGAAAATTTGTGGAGAATAGCATATCTACAAGCTCACAGGTCGCAATGCAACGCATTGTGAGGTTGTACATTGGCTATTTTCAGTGAAGAGATTTGATGTAAGGGGGAAAAGGAGCTGGCCAACTATAAATCCCTAAGGGACCCCAGTCAACTAAGTAGGGTTTAAGTGGTAAAATGACTGATCTGTATCATGACGTATTCAAAATATATGGGTGCATGTTTGTGTATGTGCAGCTGTATGTACAGGCGCGTATGCAGGGCAAATGGACACGCCTGGTCAGACCCACCATCCAGTTCTTCCTGGTGGCATTTGCTGTGTATGTAGCATACACACGAGTGTCTGACTACAAACACCACTGGAGCGATGTGTTGGTTGGAATGCTTCAAGGAGCCCTCATCGCTGTGCTCACTGTGAGTATAGGGGTGTAATATAATGTATGTTTAATTCTGCCCCAAAAGGGTTTTAGGGTTAGTAATTTATTTCAAATTAATCTAGACATGTAACATGTAAATGCATTTTATTGTGCTTGTAGTTTGCCAAAAAACACTCTATGCTCAGTCACTGCCACGGTTATAAAACTTCAAAATAGTAACTAGTAATCAAAATGTACTGCTAACTGAAACTATGATGTACTTAAAAAAAACTAAAATGGCGTACAAATATTCACAAAATATATTTTTTTTAATTTGTGAATGTTGTCAAATTTGTCAACACAACAAGCATGAGAAGGTATTGTGCATGTGTTCATGAAGATGTCAACTTGCCTGTGGTGTTTGTATTGCACAATACCTATTCTGAACTTGTTAAATCTTGCCCCTGACACATAACCGCCATCGTATAATAAAAATCGAATAGTGAAACTAATAAAAACTAGAAGTGCGCTCCTCAGAGCACAGATTTCCGCCAGGCTGGGTTGCCTACCCAGGGCTGTGTCAGTCATGGGGTATAGCCATCAGGACACGAGTTAGCTATGGGAGAAATGAGTTTGTACAACAGACTGCAACTTTTCACAATTGTGATGCCCCCTATGGGCAAAAGTGAAAGCACTTTTAGAGGTGTGCTCTTGAGGGCCCTCCAATTTAATTAGTTATAAGTTGTTTTTTAATTTGTTCTGTTCATGATATATGGCGGGTTATGGCGCCCACACATTTTTAATGGAACTACAAGCAAACAATATAGTATCAAAACCCTGTTTGACGGTCATTGTCACATGGCACACGAGACCATTTATACCTAATTTGGTGAAAACAAATTATTTCTGCAACAAACTATTTCTGTAGCATTTGTGACCCGGTGGCACTGTTGTTTCAAATGAGTCCAATTAGGGTCCGGGTCTGTCTTTTTTTTTTAAAGAAGCTGGGTCCACTATGATCTTGGAAACAATTTGACGGGTCCATACTGGTTCGGTTCCATTATTTGAAAAGATTCTTTGAACCAATTGGGTCTTGGAACAAATACCATGGGTCCATTAGTGTTCTGGTCGGTCATTTTGGATCTGTGAAGAGCTCTAATGTTTATCACATGACTCCAGAGTTAATATGAAATAGGAGTTGTAGCAAAACGTGAGTTGTGAAGAAAATGCGAAATGGTGGGAAATTTGGTTGGGCAGAAATGGGTAAAATACAAACCTTTAATAACCTTGCTCACTGCTAGGGTGTTTTTACTCCTCTCCTGTCCTCTCCTCTCAGGTCCGTTATGTCTCAGACTTCTTTAAGCAGCGGCCCCTTCACGGGCCTTCTCCACGAGAAGACCCGCCCGAGAATGAACACCTGGAACGTAAACCCACCCCGCAAGCCCCTGACTCACAACAAGGAAACCACTACTACAATGCATGAACACATTACTACAACTAAGAACAGCTATACGACAACACCGACTATGTGCACCACTACATCTACGATAACTTGTGGACTCATAAAGACAATAACCACTAGCCTTCAATCGTGGCACACACCATCCCTGAAGATATCTTCAGAACAGTTTTACAGGTATCAAAGCTCAGATAATCAAGGCTATACCAGAACAAATGTTCTACTGTGTATGTGTCTTAAATGTCTGAGTTCTACTTGGTTGAGCATCGTGTCTCACACGGAAAATAGCAGATCCACCAAGCTCACAACTTGCCGTGCTGAGATATAGATAGAACGGCTATTTTTGGTGTGAGACAGCACTACACAACCAAGAATAAATCAGGCGTCAGAGTGAGTGTGTGCACGATACGTCTGCATGAATGTTGTGGTCATGTCCAATGTGTGTGTTGAGTATTGTGTTTATACCTGTAGCATTTATATAAGTTGAGTATGTTCAATATTTGACAGTGAGCAACCTTTATAATCTTTTGCTATGTTTTTCTTAACTCTGTGTTGTTTTTATACACAAATAGTTTTAAGCTACTTGATAGTCATTTTACAATATGAAGATAGGATGTCAAACTATGAGTAAACTGCCAAAGACAGCTACACAGTAAAATCCTGTGTTAAAATAACACTTAAACATCCATTTGGTTACATTTGTACTCTCTCAGAGTTAAATTAACACTGAGGATTTTTAATGTGTATTAAAGTTCTGCAGATTTCAAAACCATCTCTCTGTCAGTAGATGGTGGTCAGATAAGAGTGCAGTTATTTTATGAGCATAGTGTCTACACTGGAAATATATTGTAGCCTATTTACTTATCCCTGTCACTTTAGCTTTAGCTTTTATTTTCATTTTCTGTGCCATGTCTGAATTTTACTGCTTGTGAGTGATATATATGCCTGTGTTGTGATGGACTGCTGAAATTATCACATATGTGTACCATTATGTACCTGTACAGTACTAACAATTTCTATTTTATTATAACGATCTAATAAACTATTTTTAAGTATGCATTACCACTACTTTGTTTTGACTTTGTATACTAAGCTTTTAGCTTGTAGCTCTCCACCCCTTTTGGAGGACAAGCGATATTGCCTTTTCATTTAACAGTTCAGTACAAGAAAGGCAGAGGAGAAAATGGTCAAAATTATTGTTGAATGTGCTTAGTGAAAGGTTTAGAGCCTTGTTTTCTTCTGTAGATGTAGGTGTTTAAGCTTAATGCAATTCCATACACATCCACAGCAATGTTCTTTTGTTAAGTGTGCAGATTATTCTCGTGACAAGATTCAAAATTCTGTCATGTCTGTATCCAGCTGCTTTGCACATTACAGCTCTGTTTGCTCAACTCTTCTAATAGCCAATTTACACTTTGTCGAAAACAAACGGAGGATAAATTTGACATTAGGTGGAGGGGCTTCTTTTTATGTGCCGCCTCAAATGCCCCTGGGGCTGCACACTCACTGGCATGGGATGGCTGGAACATGAACAACATGAACCAAAGGCTGTACAGCCTTATCAACCTAAAAGCTCAAGCTAAAGAGTCACTGCCCATATTTCGCCGCAGGCTGAAAACCCACCTCTACAGGAAACACTACCCTTCCTCTCAGCCTGACCTACTTGTTGTTAACTAGTTGTATGAACGCTTGTTTTCTATTGTTGTATTGTTTATTGGATCTTGTTTATTCGATACACTTATTTGTTTTAGCTCATGCTCATTTGATTTAGCTATTTTGTCTCATTAGGAAATAGGTAGCTGATATATTGCACTTTTACCTTAGCGCTAGGTATACTCTTGGTTGCTTGTTTTTGCAGAAAATGCACTAAAGACTTCTGGTGATTAGTAGTTTTTGTTCCCTACCTATGTTGAATACACTTATTGTAAGTCGCTTTGGATAAAAGCGTCTGCTAAATGACTGTAATGTAATGTAAAAGGACTCCACTCCTTTCTCTATATATTAATGTTTTGTGTGCAATCCACACGTCATATTGCAAAAGCTATCCGTGTGTGTGCTTGCGTGATAGAGTGAGAAGGGGGAGGAGATTGCAGTTTGTTGGTAAACTCGCAAAAAGATTTTTATTTGTGCTCACTCAACAACCCGTGAACTCTGTGTTCTGTTGAAAATGTGCTCAACACATACAGACGTTGTTCATGCCTGGGCCTGTTGTTGGGAGTTGTGGGATTCCTCCATTCCTGCCAGAGATGAGACTGCCTCCAAGACCTCAGAAGAAAACAACAACTTGCTCTTCAGATATCACTAGGCTGCAAGCTGCTTACCTACAACATACTGTGCAGTGCCACCCTTTAAATTCAAACAATGGCTGTTTTTCTTTTTACTATTTTACCAGGCAAATATAGCTTTTGTTAACCTTTATCTTATGTGATCTTTAATTCTTAATAATAGAATATGATTTTCCCTCAAATGCCAGGCCTACGGGGTTAAATAAAAATTTGATGTACAAATGGGAATTGAACCTGGGTCTCCCGCACAGGAAGGGACACCAAAGCCAAACATCTTAACCACTAGCCTAAAGGCAAATTTTTCCTTTGTCTTCAGGCAGAGGCTCTGAGCCACTCTGCTACTTCAGCTGTATGACCGTCCACGGTTATTTCTGACTCATTCTCACTATCATAGAAGTGAGTAATCTAAAGGGAATTCTGCAGCTCATCATAATTCATTACTCTATTATTGCAGTGAAGGTTTGGCTTCTCAAAGGCTGACTCAAAGCTATTAAAAGGGAAAATATATGTGAATCACTTGAGTCACTTGGAGAAAGCTAAACGTTTTCCCTTAATTTGATGCATGGTTTACTTTCTGGATGGTACAGTGGCCAAAGTAAAAACAAGCCAAAGTAAAATAAACTAGAAAAGGTGCTCCTCGGAGCACAGGTCTCCGCCAGGTCAGGTAGTTTATTGTGGCCTCCTGGTGGCGCTATAATAGGCCAATGTGAAAAGAGTGCCATTTCTTCTTAGGCCTTTCACAGCAATCATGATTTGAGACATTTTGTTCCAAAAATGTGTTTTGCTAAATTAGACCTGCTGGTGGCGCTATAACAGGCCAATGTGAAAATGGTGGCATTTCTTCCTCGGCCTAGTGGGAATGTGTGTGCAAAACTTCATGGAAATCACACACTGCGTTCATGGTTTGAGGCATTTTGTTCAAAACGGACCTCTCCTGCAAACTTTGGAGGCCAATGTTAGCCAATTAGGATGGAATATGAATAATCGGACAGACATTGAATCAATATTGAATCTAGGTTGTTTGACAGTTGTTGTTTTTTTGGGGGGTGGAAGGGGGGGGGGGTTGAGATCAGAACACACACACACTGGAACACACACGTGCACGCACACACGCGCGCGCACACACACACACACACACACACACACACACACACAGTTTACGTATCAATCAACCTGCAGTGAATTGATCCAAGTCTGCTGCTTTCAATCAACGTAATGAACTCATTTGCATGAGGTCACAACCAGCCTAGCCTCGGAAACCCAGGCTTTTTTTTTTGTTACAAAAGAAAAAAAGCCTGGGGGAGCGATGCAAGAACGATGGTCTTGGACCTTGTTATCTCCTAACCAATCAGAGTGCAGAGGGGCGTCGCTCTAAATTTGGTGACGTCAGCGTGCTCCGTGCACAGGCCGAGGGGGGGAGGGGAGGGGAGGCGGGGACATAGATTGGTGAAGCAATAGGAAGCCACGCACAAATCCAGGCGGCTGTGTTTGGGTCCGCCCTTCAAGACCATGGATTGAGCTCGTAGCCTCAGGCTACAACCAGCCTGGTTCCAGACTAATCTTCATTTTTTTTGCCCTTGGCACATTAGGTCTTAAGCCTTAAGGCACCTCCACACATATGTACATGTTTCTTTTAGTGCTTTTAAGTGTCGTTGCTGGATGTTAGTCTTCAAAACATGCTTCACAGTAAAGGAGCAGGAGGACTTGAACCCATGGCCTTTGGATCATGTAGTCAGACAGTGACTTAAAGGGCAAGACCACTTTGGTAGAGGTTTGGGTTGTGTAGTTACCTTGCCATGATGTAACTCCAAAGGTGGACAAGAAATAAAAAATAATTGCTCCATTGATTAGAAATTGATAGTTTAAAATATGCTCCTCATTGACTTACATTGTACGATAAAACAGTTATCAAAGTCACTCTTTTAGCACGTAAACGAACGCAAACAAAGTTGATTCAGACAATATAGAACATCACCAAACCCAGTACTGTTTTTTTTTTAAATAAAAATGTCAACTTCCTGTTGATTTTGCCATTTTTAATAAGTAAAAACCTGGACTGGATCCGCGGATCCGGATCCAAATCTTCAAATAGTAAAATCAACAGGAAGTTGACATTTTTATTAAAAAAACAAACAGTACTGGGTTTGGTGATGCTCTATATTGTCTGAATCAGCTATGTTTGGGTTCATTTATGTGCTAAAAGAGTGACCTTGAGCGCTGTTTTACCGTACAATGTAAGTCAATGAGGAGCATATTTTGAATTATCAATTTCTAATCAATGGAGCAATTATTTTTGATTTCTTGCCCACCTTTGGAGTTACATCATGGCAAGGTAACTACACAACCCAAACCTCTACCAAAGTGGTCTTACCCTTTAACACAGTGACCTGCATGCTGCCTGCTACACATCTGTTTTCCTCCTGTTTTAACTAACAACAAACAACAATACAAACAAAATATATCAAGATACGCAGTTGCATTTATTTTAGTTTTTATATATATCGTTGTTTGTTGTGCAGTTGCTTTTCTGGATTGTTTATGGAGAAGTTTGGAGCACAAAACTCTGGCGTTTTTGTGATAAATCCACTTTATTTAGAATGTATGCTTTTTTTAAGAGTCAATTCCAATTGACACTCATACTTTTTTAACCAAGAGACTTCTCAGTCTAAATTTTGAACACACAATCTCTGCTCTGTAAGGATGTCTATCTTACCACTGTTTTGAACTCATAATCCCTGCTTTACAAGGCAAGTATCTTACCACTGTACCACTGTGGTTACTCACATACCTGCCAACCTCAGACCGTCCGATAACAGGAGATTTTTTTCCCCAGAACATTTTTAACAGAGTAGATGTAATTTCCAGTATTCTGGTGGAGTTTGACACTTTTATCAGGCTTTACTTACACAGGATCCATTAAAAAGTTAAAAGTAGCAATAAAAGAGCCATATTTAATAATAACATTTTGCTGGGGACCCCATGGAACCCCCCCCAAGGACTCCTGGGGGTCCCCGGACCCCACTTTGAGAACCAATGCATAACGCTTTTTGAAAGTCCTGGGAAAAAAAACAAGACTCGCGCAACAAAAATCGGCAAGACACACCATCTCCAGTTTACTTCCCGTATCTGCGTTGTCTCGCGTCTCACGTAGCTATCTGCGAAGTGGGCGGATGCCTTTTTAGGAGACCGGAAGCAGGTTGGCATCCGCCCACTTCACGCAGATAGCCACACGAGACGCGAGACTATGCAGATACGGGAAGTAAACCGAAGATGGTGTGTCTTGCCAAATTATGTTGCGCGAGTCTTGTATTTCTTTGTCGATCTGCTGTTTTTGCTATTTTAGCATGTTTATGCTGAAAATTAACACTTTTGGCCATAATGAGGTTTCCGCCCGACAGACAATATATTTATATTTATATTGTACATGCAAAATTGCTGCTATACGAAAACGTATTGTCATGGCACTGTTTCTTATTTTTATTTTCATTTGTAATAAAATGTCACTGACATCACAAGGTATTCTTCATTTTACGTATGGTCCAGTATTATTATTGATTCATATCAGTCACTGTATTCCAGTGGGGCAAGGCAGCCTACTGTAAGTCTTAAACAAAACATATAAAACATAACCCTAACCCTCAACAGTGGGATAAAATCAATATGGTAACGTCTTATGCAAATGAGCCATGCGGTCGAAGTTGAATGTAACACAAAACAACGCTTCAAAAGTACAAAGAGACTAATATGAGTGGCTGAGAGATGGTGTAGTGGTCTAAAGATCAGACTCTCCGCATTGAGATTGCGTGTTCAAATCCCAGTCATCCCATAATTCAATGTTGTAGTACTTTGAAATTTTCAAGGCCAAAATACAAAAAAGCAAGTCAAGATCACTAGAAGACACCTGCTGAGAGATGGTGTAATGGGATAGTGGCCAAAATACTAAAAACCAAGTCAAAAGCAAAAGTATGCTATCATAAAGGTTGCTGGACAATATATTGAGGATGAAATGCATAATGTATTAAATAATATAAAGGTAATATCAAATACATTGTAAAAAATGAGATACACAACGCTTTATTAGCAAGACAGTCTTTTATCATATTATTCCTCATTTTGCTGGTTTCCCCTGAAACCCCTTTACTGTTACAGAGTAGAACTGCCTTATTATCTCTGCTGATGATGTGGCCATAGCTGAATGATTAGAGAGCCTGCCTGGCAAACCATTAATCCCAAATTCGATCCCAGGCCTCAACAATGTGTCAAAGTGTCCCTGAACAAGACACTTAAAAGAATACTTTTTTTCTATCAATTACACAATCCATGAAGCCTTGAATTCATGGAGATTTTTTTTGTTTTTGACACATTCTTGAGCACAGACTCAGACATATTGGTTGGATCGGTGGTGTCACGTAGGTGTGAGGATAGCGTAGCGGCCAGAACCTGAGCCTAGTAGAACATAATCACGATTCAAATCCACTTTTAGCACTATTTAGCACCATTTTTGTTTGGTGTGACATATGATCTATAGCCTGTAGACTACAGGCCATTACTCAGCTAGTTCTATTGCGTGCTCTTCACTGAAAGATTAGAGCCAGGCACAAACTTGGAAAAAACGTCTGAGTTTTGAAGTCACAATCAGGCATTTATCTTATCACTGTACCACCGTGGTTTATACTCAATTAGTTCTTTTGGCTGGTCTTCAGTGAAAGACTAGAGCCTGACACGAACTTGGGAAAAAAATACTCCTCATAGTGCGTGATCTTTAGTGAACTATAGAGCCATAGCGTCAGTATCATGGTCAATGTCCTGGTGTTAGTGCCCTGGTGTCAGTATCCTGGCCAGTAGGGTCAGTATCCTGGTCAATATCCTGGTGTTAGTGCCCTGGTGTCAGTATCCTATAGTCAGTATTCTGGTGTCAGTATCCTGGTCAGTATCTTGGTGTCAGTATTCTGGTGTCAGTATCCTGGTCAATATCCCAGTGTCTGTCAGTATCATGGTCAGCATCATGTCAGTATCCTGTCTGTGAAGTACAGGCGTAGAGGCAGCTTTTCAACGATAACAAGGTCACTCTGGCCTGCACTCTCACACACAGTGGTAAATATTTTGGCTGCCTGCTCCAAACACCATGAAAAACACTCTGCTTGTATGATCAATTTATTCTTAGAAATTCCGACAGGGGTTACGTAATTTTTTACTAAAACCCAATGGTTGGAATAGATTCAGCACCCCCCAAAAAAAACGTATTAGACATCCCAAAAGTTCATATTGGCCAAATTGTATCTTTCCAGTTCTTTCGCCAAGGCCCTCCGGGCTCCCACAAGTTATTTTGAAAGTAATTGAGAGGTGTTAGTAGTAGACACCTATGAACATATTGGTGAAAAAAGCTATTGGTAAGCATCTATTTTGCAGATGGCAAAAAAGTTCCCTTTATTTATATATTTTTTCATTTATATATATATTTTGCTCACTGTGCAAGCTCTAATCTAAACGTTACCACCGTTTTGTACAGGACATCCAGGCCACTGTATGGTGTACCATACAGCCAATGCTTTATTTCCACACAATACACCACTGAAAAAGAGAAACTGTATTTTCCACCAGGTCTTTTATTTGTAAGGCACCAAGAGACGCTTCCTTACTGCTGAATGGTTCATTCTCTTTGAGTACACATTTTAGTTTTTAGGTTTTTTTTCTTGCCACTGTCTTTTTTCTTTTTCCAAACGAGGCTATGGTGTAATTTCCATAAACATACATTATAAACAAGTTCATGTTTGAAGTTTCGCACACAAAAAATAGTTTAAAAAAATGACAAATGACATTTACAAAGCGCCAAAAAAAAGGTTGTTACCACTTCTTTGTTACAGACAGAAAGAGGGAGGGGAGGGGGCGGGGGGTGTCAATATAGTGCCTCTCTTACAATAGGCAAGTAATGCACACACAACATCAAAGTTTTCCATGACACTTGCCATACATACATACACACATTAAAAAGCAGCCTTGAAACATACAAAAATGCTTTAAAAAAATTATATGTATATTGATATATTCATATATGTATATAAATTGGCCCTTCACGAAAAAAAGAAAAAAAAAGGAAAAACATACCATTCTTGTGTCTGAGTTTTGTGAAGTTAGAGAAAGAGATAAGCTTCAGCATAGAGTGCATCTCAATTACCCAACACAGCTCTGCTTTCTCCTACTTTTCAATTCATACTAATACACCCACTTCTGGCAGACTTTTTTAATTTTATTTTTTTTAGATCAAATAAAGTCAGGAATTGCTCAAAAACCAAACTAAAGTAAAGACAAGGTGAGGAACAACAAATAAACCAAAACACCCAGCACTCAACATGCACTAATACAGCCTCATAGCCTAAACATATTCCTTGTCAATGACACAATTATAACAAGTCACTATTTCATTTTGTTGAGCCGGGCTACTGTTTCCAGTTTTTGAAAAAGAGAAAAAGAAAAGTATCACTCAACGGCTAGCACAGAAGGAAAGAAAGCCAGAAGAGCTGGTGAGTATATTGAGACGCAGCCCAAGTGCTTTTTGAAGTTAATACAAAGAAAGGTAGGAACTCTCATCTCACAATCCAACATGACACACTCATTAGACATACAGGTGGGTTGCTAATGCTCTGTAGAGCACTCAAATTACAGTGGAATATACCGAGCAACTATCAGCCTGACAATCACTAACACACAGTCGACAAAGACAGACAGAATGCATTGGATGCATGAAGGTTAAACACTCATATAATGGAACAGGCATACATGCACCTTTCTTTTAGGTACTACAGCTTTTGGTTATGACAGTATAACGAGGACCAAGTGGTTTAGTGGATGAAAAGCATGTTACTGCCATCTGCTGCTCACAAGGTGGATGCCATTTACCAAACAAAAAACGGGGAACTAGAAAAGTGTTTTTGTTTTTTATTTACCTATTGCAATTTCAAAACCAACTATAATCATAAAAAAAAAGAAAACTAAATTTCATCTATAGAATTAAACCTCATAATTACAGTAACTGATTTTCTCTTCTGGTACAGTACTGTATGTCACCGAGTGCTGAAAAATCTATACCTTGTTCCAACTGGCAACAAGATACTGTATATATATATGTCATTAATCAGTAGTTACAACTTGGATTAAGTCATAAGTACAATATATATACTGTATATATGGGTGCAAGAACCTTTCATGAAAGAAGCCTGCTATTCTTAATTGAGGAACCAATGTGTTTGCCCTTGCTTATAGAGCTTTAGCAAGTCACCGATGGAACCTGTATTTCATCAAAACCAGGGGACAGTGAGAGGAAGGAGCTTCCCTTGACATTCACAAGTTAAACCAATGATAGGAAAGACAGGCTGATCGATAGTACGAACAAAAGTACTATAACTTACAGGAATACAGTACTCAGAAAAAACCCATGGCCGTCCATCTTTTATATCCATCTCTATTTTTAAGACAGGTCCTATTCAAGTTCATCTTGATCAGTTACACTGGAAAGGTAGGGGGTAGGGGCAGGAGTAGGGTCTGGGGAAAATACAAATGGTGCCTTTTTCCCACCATTACATTCATTCCAGCATGCACACAAACATTTCCAATGTTTAATTAGCCTGTTGTTAAATTCAAGGAACAAGAAAAAAGTAATTCAATTTCCAAAATGTTAAACATAGTTACATTTGAGGACCACATTATATTGGGTGGGTAACTCTCTTAAATCAAACACAAATTAACAGAAATGCACCGTGGAATACTATGCTTTTTTTTCTTGCTATGGTTTCACAATGGGGAAGAAAAAAAGATTTCCCCACTGACATAGGATTGAGGTACATCATAGCTGAACTCCTACATTAATTTAGTTTTGGATATGAATACAAATCAACACTAGAGGGCAAACTTTAGTCTAAATGCATTTGATGAGTGATTTGTTTACAGCATGTCCCATTGTAATTTCGGACAGTTAAAAAATGTAATCGAAATATCGAGAGAAAAGGGTTGATTGGTGGAGCTAGTATATTACTAAACAAAGATGGATAAAGTGGGGAAAAGAGATAAAGAGAGTTGAATTGCATGGGCTAATACTCCTCATTGCATTTAGCCACCAGGAAGTACCACTGGTACAGGAGGAGAGGCCAGACAAAAGACACTGGACAAAAACAAAAAAACAAATAATCATATACAAACTGATTTTATATATTGATTACTGGTACAAAAAACCCAAAACAAAATCAAGTGCGGGGCTTGTGAATAAAGCGCAAGGAACATGTGATTTCACTTCAAGAGGCAGGACCATGCTGAGAGAAACTGCTGCTGACATTCAACCTTAAAGCTCACGCCTCACTCTAAATTTCAGTCAAGCCTAACAACAGTGGCTCACACTAAAATAAGCATCTATTTTAAGTCTAGAAGCCTGAACTGAGTCTATTACCTCTACATATGATGGAACCCAACCCCCCGCCCGCCCACCCTCACTCTCGTTCTCGCAGTCATTCATCATCCGAGCACCTGAACTGGTCCTCCACTTTCACACCTGCCAAAGCCCACTTCAAGGAACAGTTTACCTAGATCATTTCAACACCCAGTGCAACTTGATGTCATCATGATTACTTTCCACCCTTAACACCCCCGCCCCAGACACACACACACACACACACACACCACACCACACCCCTCTACAGAGAGCGAACCATGACTTGTATCCATCACAACTTAAGCTAACATCCCCACCTCTCCTTCTCCTCTGCTCGTCTCACCACCCACATCCCTCCCTCCCAGTCGTTCAGTTTGGACTAATCTGACTTCTCCCCGTCCTCTTCTCTCTGCTCCCTTTCCGCAGCTTCTCTGGCCTTGTCCTCCTTAGCCAGCTGGGCCTGGGCATGGGAGTGGTTGGCCAGGATGGAAGAGAGGGAAAGCAGGCCGGAGCTGGAGGACACCGCAGGCATGCTTGGAGGGGTGAAACCCAGGGGCAACGATGTCATGGGCAGAGCCAGGCCCTGGAGCTGGGACAGCTGGTGCACCTGGAGCTGTTGCTGGAAAAAACAAGATGCACACATGTGAGCACAGATGTTACGTATATGCACATGAAAATAGATGCTGTACATGGATACATATAAACATGTCTGCATGTTATGTGTGTTTATGGTGTAATGTAAAATAATATTTAACAATACAACAAATGATAACAGACCTTTAAAAAAGGACCACAAATGTGGTCTCGCAGGACTGTTTGATTCATTTCATTACAGTGTCATTACAGTCTTGAAACGTGCTTTGGATATAGGTAAGCCAACATGCTAAATAAAATTGTGCCTTGTGTTATTCCTTGGTCAGAATTACATTAAATTATGTTGCATTTTAAAGATCAGATAGATTTGGTAACATTTTAAAAACATTTGACAAAATGTAAACAACCACCTTACCCGTATGATGGAATTCATCTCAGGGGGTGTGACTTGTTTGGCTCTCTCTATGGCACCCAAAACCTGCTGCTGATGCTAGAACACAAGAACACACAATAAAATGAACCACACTGACATGCACGCATCATATGTGTGTGTGTGTGTGTGTGTGTGTGTGTGTGTGTGTGTGTGCAAATATATAGTGCTTTTATCCAAAGCGCTTTACATTGATTGTGCCATTTACCCATTCACACACACATTCATACACCGATGGCGGAGGAAACCATGCAAGGCGCCAACCTGCTCATTGGGAGCAATTATGGGTTCAGCGTCTTGCTCAAGGACACTTCGACACTAACTCTGGGGGAGCGCCCCAGCCCGGGATCGAACTGGGAACCTTGCGGTTTCCAGTTAACTCTACCCGGCCACTCTACCCCTGAGCCACTGCCGCGTGCGTGCGTGCGTGCGTGTGTGTGTGGAGGTCTGCCGTAGAGAGATGATGACTTCTACCTGCTCACTCACTGTCATTTGCTGTATATAACAGCGCCAGCTAAATGACTGTGACTAAATGACTGAAATGACTAAAACAAAATTACCTCCTGTGATAGGTAGGGGAGAACCTGGGCACAGATTCCATTCAGTCTCTTCACTATTTCTGCCTGCAAAACAGACAGAATAACAGGTTAAGAACAGCAGAATACTAAACCCAAGACAAAGAGTTGATAACTTGTATTATTCCTAATACAGCCTTTATTTGCCCTATGTGAGAGGGTGATAGACAGACAGAGAGAGTGATACGCTTGCACTAATTTGCCAGCTCAGTTAAAGCGCCATCACACACTGAACCGTCACCACCAGCGACCTCGCTACTGAGGTAACTCATCATGTCAAACATGGACGAAACTCGACTGCCAAACAGGGATGCTGCAAATGTTTGGTCAAATTTACGGTGAAGTGCCACTGGAGCGCAAAAGAATCAAAACACATGACAATACAGAAAACTGCGACCTTCGGCGGTTCACAGAATGGCTGCATGTTTTCAGCCAAGTGCATCCCCATCCTGTTGGAACTACCATTTTGGGGGCAGTTCCTTGTTGACAGTAATGTTAATCAATTATTTCTACTAAAGTGATGATCAAATGGTATTTTCTTTATGAATAAATAAGGCAAAAGTTGTGTGTATGTGATAAATTACCCAACTTACACTGAATGACAGAGACATTAGTCTACATCTTGAAAGGAACAAAAAAGATGACATGGCTACATTAGAGAAGAAACAGTCATTAAAGTTTACCTGTTTGTGCATTTCAATGTTCAGCCCGTAGGACATCTCATAATACTAGAGTAAGCGCAGGGAGAAAAAGAAGACAAAAGTCACATATTCATTTAGCAGTGGTGGACCACCACAGCAAGACAATTGCCACCACTGCTAAAACACAAACCATTGTTTTACGACATTGACTGCCATTA
Source organism: Gymnoscopelus braueri (assembly GCF_963280865.1). NCBI lineage: Eukaryota > Metazoa > Chordata > Actinopteri > Myctophiformes > Myctophidae > Gymnoscopelus > Gymnoscopelus braueri. The sequence goes on along the minus strand of NC_137621.1, from coordinate 27,986,498 downwards.
ACGTCTATAGAAGTCATTTCAAATTCAACGCTTGACTGCCATGGACGTCTACAGACGTCAGTTAGACTCTTCAGTGATTACGATAGAGGGCGCTCTTCCGCAACCTGGGACTGATCCTGGGACTCCCGAAGAAGAATACACCTGGAAATCACGTGATCTAAACAAATCCCAGCCCGTCCGGACTAACGTTATCAGATTTATAAAAATACATTTATCTCTGACTTTTCCCAGATTGCGTTTTTGGTGAAAACAAGCTATATTCAACTGCTGGTAACTAAATAACGGAAGATTGCGGTTACAATTTTTCTTTTCCGGATGATATAGAAGAGACCCTCATCCTCCCCCCAGACATCTGATGTTTACATCTTTGAAAAGACAATTCTGTGCGTCTCGGAAGATTAGTAAAAACGCTGACGGTGGTGGATAGTGATGAGCGGGTCGACCCGTAACCCGCGGGACCCGCGGGTCAACCCGCGGCGCGGGTAGGTCGAGTCAGGATTTCAGAGAAAATTATGCGGGCTGAGGGTGAGCGGGTCAGCCGCTCTCCACGAAAAAAAAAAAAAAAAACCCTATTTTGACCAACATGCTTGTTTATTCAGCCCATGACAATGTTGTGCTACTGTAGACATTTAAAGGGATTTTGGGTACTTAAAAGAGCGCTATATAATATATATATATATTCCCACCGCGGGTCGCGGGGCGGGTTGAGCCATAGATTTATATATGGGTTCGCGGGGCGGGTTGAGGCGGGTCGCGTTCCGTCGCGGGTTGGGGCGGGGCGGGTCATGAAAAAACCCGACCCGCACATCACTAGTGGTGGATGAATTAACTAATTAATTCCCGGCAGTCAATGTGTTAATACTTTAGTACTTCTATCATTCACAAGTATGAAAATGAGATCAGTGTTTGCACGGTACAGAATAAAATCAGGATTTGACAGTGTACCCTGCCCAACAATAAAACTGGAGATCAAACAAAAGACAACCAAAATCACTCCAAAAGACCATAACAGAAAAACTAAATCAGATTTTTATTTTATTTAAACTTGATTTATAATACAGGTAATCTCATTTGAGACCCGAGTTCTCATTCTCAAGTGAGACCTGATTCGGACAGTAATAATCATATGGATCACGTGGAAATCAAGATCCACATACAGTAGGAGCGGTGTGGCTTACATGTGGACCTGTGACAGTATCTATGACATATCTATGACGCATGACTCCTAATCTGGGCAAGGTTTCAGCCTGATCCGAGCCCACAATCTTCCATTATAAAATTAGAGTTCAATATTTAAAATATAAAACATATGCCTACCGGCAGCGTGCACAAGAAATGCGGTGCTGATCGGCCCAGCAGTTTGCAAGATTAGCTCCAGATACACAAACACACATACACACACCTCTTCTAGACAGCTTGCCTCCAACAGAGCCACTGTTTTCATCAATATAGTATATATCAAACAGATAAAACCAACCAAGTACAATATCACTCACCATGATGTAGTGACGTTGCATCTCAGACTTCTCACTGGCCAGTTTATCACACTCCAACTTCAAACTGATTCCAAAGAAGACAAGCACAAGAACTTTATCTTTAGGAATATCTTCACCTTGTGTGCAAGAGTCATTTTCTGATACTGCAACTTTGGACATGTTTATAAACTTAAGAGGATTACATATTGCAGGCCTATTAAAAAAAGGGGACAACTGACATGTGTTTTTGTTGTGCTTAATCTTAGATTAAGGGCATTAAAGGGTGATTTATACTTAGTTTTGTGCCGATGTTGCGCAACCAAGTATAAATCTGGCATTAGGATAACAAAAACATCATCATCATACAAGTTAATTCGACTTATTAGGTTCAAATGAAGATTTGTTTTACTACATTTGAGTGAGTTTGCATGCAGTAAATAAATACCTGTGGTACTGTGCTTGGAGAAACTGGAACTCATCCTTGATGCGGTCACAGGAGTCTGAGGTGGTGAACTTGAGAGGCTGACTGGACTGAGAAGATGCCTGGATGAGAATAGCAAAACAACAATTTGAATGTAATGTAATCGAAGGCACACGCATTAGTCTAATGCCGATACCCGACTGTAACCCGGATGAAAATAAGTAGAGCCCGAACGATATCTCAATCTTATTTCATTTTTTCTCACGACATCGGTACGGGCAATTGTGCAGCCGATGTGTCCCGACTTTCAAACTGCCATGCCTATTTTAGGCCTGTCATTCTTAGTGAAAAAACTAATTTGTTTTTTAAAAATAGGGCGTACGTGTTTAAATTTAAATGAAATAAATTCTAGTTAAATGTTCTCAAATAGAACATAATGTAATATAAAATCTTTGAAAGTTTTTCAAAGTTGCACTTTTTGACAGAATATTGGTCAAAATGGGTAATTGGTGGTCTAGGACTCCCCGAAATCGAGATCGTACTCAAAATTCTGGAATCGGTCGGACTCTAAAAATAGGCATCACACAAGGATCTTGGTTCATAAAAGCTTATCTCTAGCTTTTCCCAGAGAAGCCCCCCAGCATATGGTATGGAAGCCATGATACGTGGATTCTGACTCATTGCTTATATAGGTCTGGAACATGACTTTCCCATCCCAACCTTACCTAACCAATTTTACCCACAAATAAAGCAAGTTAAACGAACATTACCTGGCACCGGCCAGGGCTGAATAGGAGTGTTTTAGGTAATGCTAGGCTGAAGATGAGGGCATGTGTGTATTTTGGATGTTTAGTAACGGCAGAGGATAGAAAAGATGTAGATTGCTACATAGGGATGTGAGCTTGTCCGGGAGTGAAAGAGAGACCGGAAACAGTAAGAGAGACAAGATAGATGCGGCATAGAAGAGAGAGAGTAGAAACAGAGAGTGGGGAGAGGATACAGTATTGGAGAGAGCGCGAGATCTGCCAACTTAGCTACTTAGGGATGGAGAGGATCAAAAGTACCTTAATCATTCAATACTAACCTAAACAACCAGAGTGTTCTTTAACAGGCATTGCTTTTGTCCTGGCCAGTAGGAAACGACTCACTGTCACTGCAAAACCATCCACAGGGCTCTTTCAAGAAATGCCGTGTTTACACAAGGCTAGATTAAAGTGCTGACCATATGCGAGAGGTATTTAGTTGATGGAATCAGTCTGGTTAGGTACAGAGATGGACGACACGCATAACTGCCAGACCAAAGCAGTAATCCAGGGTTTAATCTGGTCTCCTAAACCTTATTACTCTCTAAACAAGTGGCACAAGGGCAGTGGGATTATGAGACTACCGAGAAAGAGGTGCCCTGCTTCACACACACACACACACACACACACACACAGTGGTCAAATCTCTGCCTCCACAGTGTAAGCATAAAATGCAAAACTGCAATGCTGTGATATATATACAAATGTCATGCTCCACAAAGCACAGTGCAAACTCCTGACTCAGAATACCATGAAACTCCCCATTAGCCCCCTAAACTGTTTTGAAACCAGATAACATCATCAGTGGTGGACACTGATATACACACCATGAATTGAATACATAGGACCTCAATGGAAACAAGTCCACAGGACTTTTTTTTATGTTATCCTTTAAGCCCAAGTGTATGACTGTACTCGTGCCGTTTGCATTTCTGTCTAATAAAGTATTCATTCAATCAATCAACCAACCATACAGTATGATATACAGTATTTTCTGTACCACATTAATAGGCCTCTTCCTGGCAGTTGTATTCTTTCTCAAGTTATCATCGGGTGACACGCTATATATATATACACACACACAAATGCGTGCAAACAAAATTCAGTCATAATAACGCAAAAATGGTTCTATTCTCCCCTTTAAAGGAGGTGTGTGTGGATCTTTGTCTACAACGTGGGAAGGGGGGGGGGGGTCATGAAACCGGGGAAGCAATTAACCCATTAAGACCTGGAACTGTGTCATTTTTAGATTTGAGCAAAAAAGCATTATTTTACACTTTGGGCTATTCAAAAATAGCAGATCTACAAGCTCATAGCGCGGCACCGAGTGCCGCGCTACGAGCTTGTAGATCTGCTATTTTTGAAAATTCCTGAAAATGTGTGCAAATCTTTGAATATATATATATTTTTAAGCGAACATTTTTAACTCAAATCTTTGCTTCTGGGGGTCCCTGGAACAAAACATTTTGATGGGGGTCCGCGACCAAATACATATACTTTTGGGGGTCCTTGACGTGAAAAAGATTGAGCACCACTGATATAGAAACATACGTTTTTCAGAAAAAAGTTGAGATTTAGGAGACATGTAGAATCGGCTTCAGGTCTCAATGGGTTAGAGGGGCACGTTTGCCCTTTGCCCCTAAAATTATGACGCTGACCTAAAAAGCTAACGTCGTTTAACTATTGTTAGCAAACATGATAGTTACAGTAAACTGGATTGGATGGATGGGGTGGCTTTAACTCACAATTAGCTAGCCGCCGTTGCAGATAACATCCTTTATTCGTTTGTTTTTTTAATGTGTGTTCCTTGTTTAAATAAACTAGAGTCAGCGGCAAAGAGACAGTAGATCCTACTAGAGAGACGCTAGCCCTGTGCTAAGTTGTTGCTAACGCTGCTGTGGGAGATCCCACAGCACAGCGTTAGCAACAACTTAGCTACAACTCGCTTTCGCTTCATCTACAAACCTGGACCAAAGTCTTAAAGTGCTCTCGACTTACCGAGTGTCTTGATTGTGGAAACATCATGTCAACAATGGATTTCACCGTGTTTCCCTATTAGAACTGCTCTATGGCTCCGACAGACACGGGCAACACTTTAAGCTAAAGCTAACTGACTCTCTCTCGGCTTTCTTTTAAAAATGACTGTAAAGCTAAAAGAGGGGGGGGGGCTGTGTTGTGTTTTCACTCTGTCATCGTTGAAATAGCGTCAAGCTATAGTAACACCGCAGCGACAATGTTGTAGTCTAACGATCTTCGCGGTGTAAATTAAAAAAAAAAGAAAAAGAACGCCGTTCCCCCCGGAGATAACAAAGATTAAAGCGTCATCAAAGGAGAAGGGCCATCGGGTTATTTAGAAAACGCCTCTGGAGGGATCCTGGATGTTGACATATGAGCCCCTGACATTCCTCTGTCTCGAAAGAAGAGCGACTCTTCTCGCTGGATAAACCCGGCCGTCGAGAAACGGGCGCCCCCGTGCGGTGTAGGACAGAAGTGGTCAGGCTTCTGCTTTGGCCTCACACCTACAAACCAGTGGTGGAAAAAAGTACTCGAATGTTTTACTTAAGTAAAAGTATCAATACTGCAATATAGAAATACTCTGTTACAAGTAAAAGTCCGGTACTCAAAATGTACTTGAGTAAAAGTACAAAAGTATTGGTATCAAAATGTACTTAAAGTACCAAAAGTAAAAGTACTAAAATGTTTGAAAATAGCAGATCTACAAGCTCACAACGCGTCTTGTAGATCGGCTATTTTCAAATAGCCTAGGTATAAAATAGGGCTAAAGTGATTAATGTATGTTTTATAACGTAACAATTTATATCTACAAAGTAACAAGTAACTAAAGTTTTCAAATAATTGTAGTGGAGTAAAAGTACAATATTTGCCTCTGAGATGTAGTGGAGTAGAAGTAAAAGTACTAGAAATTGGAAATACTCAAGTAAAGTACAAATACCTCAACATTGTACTTAAGTACAGTACTTGAGTAAATGTACTTAGTTACTTTCCACCACTGGCGGTGTAGGACACTTCTGTCAGGTCAGGCTACTGCTTTGGCCTCACACCTACAACTCATCTAACCCCCTGCTCATTTTTGCTCGGGTGGGATGGCTCAGAGGAGAGGACAGAATACAGCAACTCGCAATGGGCCTGGTCTGCAAGATACACTACACCACAAAGACACCCATGTACATGTACCTGTCAAACTACTTCACAAACGTCAAAGATGTCCACAAACACCCAGAGGGAGCTCCACAAATCACGTTCAACCCAGATTTGGCTCAAACAAGGGGTTAAATTAGTTCTACTGCTATGCCACCAAAATGTGGAATGCCCTACCAACAGTCATAAAACAGTGTGAATCCTTACTCTCCTTCACCCCCCCCCCCCCCCCCCCCCAACATGTTTTTCTTTTTTATTACTACTCATTTATATGATGTTTTTGCATAGTATTGTATATCTGTCACTAAATGTTTCGATTAATTGAATACACAGGACCCCAATGAATGGAAACAAGCCATAGTGCTTTCTTGGGTTTAATCCTATTTAGCATCCCTTTGTATTGAACTGTACTTTTCTGTGCTTTTTTTGCAAACTGCTAAATGAAGTTTTCAATCATTAAATCAATCAAGTGCGACAAAGACGTTCCTTGAGAGTGTTCCAAATGGACCCTTACAGGTCCGTAACTCTGACATGCACTGACTAACTAATTTAGGCTTATCCTCATTACCCAGACATATTTGACATCTGGCTACAGGTAGGTTCTGAGTAGAGAGGGCCTGACCTGACTGGACACCACTGCAGACTGGAGTGGAGTCTATAGCAGTAACATCCAGAAGAACGGGAGAGGACAGGTGGTGACATTTGGATGATTTGGACATAAATGACAAGTCCTGGAGTTTAGATGGTCTCGATGGTAAGTGTAACACGTAGGTTACGGTGTGTCCATCAAAATTGGAGGACAAATGCAGTCGGTCGACCTCTGACTCCAACAGAGTAGGAGTGTATCTGGACTGGCCTGCGCCTTCTGGCAGTCTGTCCTTGGCTTCTATGGTCTCCTATGACACTGAAACACATCTGCACACCGTCCACATTGAACGGCTCTACCCTGTATTGGATTTATGTATGACTCATAATCCTCATTATCTCATGTGGAGATTATGTTTTTCCCCCTGTCCGTTTGTGTGTGCGTGCGTGTGTGTGTGTGTGTGTGTGTGTGTGTGTGTGTGTGTGTGTGTGTGTGTGTGTGTGTGTCTGTCTGTTTGTGCGCATCTAATCTCAGACAACACTGGACCAATAGGTGCTAAACTTTGCGTGCATACTGGAAGTCAGAGGAAGTCAGATTGGGCTGAAACTTTGCTCAAATGTGGAGATGACTGACATCATAGTACTACTGACATCCTATACTGGCCACATGAAGTATGAGATCCAAGATCAACATGGAGGCCATGCAGTTTTTACAGCATGGCTCTGTAGGAGGCAGCGCCATCTAGAAGAGTGTCTGTCTGTGACTCTGTGGTGTCATATCATGTCCATATATGGATCCTGAGATATTTCGTATTGGTTAGCTGGAAGTGGCATGTGTCCTTGTCACTGCACTAATAATCTCTCAACAGATTCTGTCAGCACCACTGCCCTAAACACGTAATGTTGTCGTTAGTAGCCTAGGAATAAACACAGAACCACCCGTGAGGAAGTGGACTAAGAAAGGGGAGGAGCCAAACCGAGTTCCTGTTTCTACACAAAAAAGGAGGTGGCGACCCCAGAGTAAAAGAAAAAACAAATATATATATTTTTTACCGAATGGGTTTCCAGTTTGCTGCACTGGCAACTCTGAATTTACATGATTTATTTAGACTCTACAGACTGAAGGCCATGTAATTTATGTCACACTGCAGTTTATCCAAGTGCATGACACGCACCACCCCAATGTTGCATCTTGTGTTTAACCTCAGCAGTTTATCATATGGAGTCCAAACAACATTGTTGTTCACCTGACATGACATCCTGAAAAATCGAATCCCTGTTTCTTTTACATAGCTACGACCATGGAAGACAAGAGGAAAGCATAAAGATGCTTCAATGTACTGGATTATTTGTCCATATTGTAAATTCTGATGTTTTGTTCTTGCTATGCAGCACTTTGGGCAATCTCTGGTTGTATGTAAACGTGATCTATAAATAAAGTTTGATTTGATATTAGTTACCTCTAAAAAAATATTTCTCCCCGGAGGAAGCAGAGACTAACCGATCAACAAAGCAGCTAACGACTAAAACATAAACCATGAAACACACTTAGACACCATCAGCAAGTATAGGAACAAATTTATTTCAATTTAAAACAGATACCTTGTCATTATGTTTCTCTCTTAGAAGGCGGCAATGATCATAAGTCATGTTCATGTTTGAATGAGGATCAGGCAACAGTGGTTGAAACAAATACATGAAACACATAAAAAAGAAATATGGCAAGAGTAATGTAAATCAATGTTCGATAATAACCAACCGATACAACCCTTTATGCAATTGCATCAATACATCCAAGCCCTCACTTCCAACACAAAATAAACAGCACATGCAATTATAATTACAATTTCTTAAAAAAAAACAAAAAAAAAACAGCAGATTATCTTTTAAATCTTTAATCTTAAATACAGAATAAAGTATTTTGTGTGTACTTAATCATCTATCTCTTGTTTAGTCTCTGGTGTGTGTGTGGTCTTTATTTTTTATTTATTTATATATATATTTTCTAAAGGAGACCGTCTCAGGCGGCAGTCCTTTCGTAATCACCACCACAACGTTGGCACTTAAAAGAGAGCCTGGCTCTAGAGAGAGTGGGGTTGGCACACTCAGTATTATACATCATTTACATTTGGTATACATACAAAATAAAGAAAAGAAAAAAAAAACAACAGCATTTTATACATCACTACACGTTTGACCATCAGGTTTCATTAGAGTAAATAAAAGAAAGAAAAAAAATCAAGTGGTCCTACAATACAATAGTGTTTCGGTAAAGTATTCTTATAATACAAAGAGGAAGAAGGGAATAAAATTAAAAAGGTGCCCCCCCCCCCCAAAAAAAAGCGTGAAGTTCTGAATATTCCATGTTGATCTATAAAAAAAACTACCGTGATTACACTAATTGGGATACCTCAGAGTACCCATCGGAAGTTGTATCATACCCAATCATCCATTGATCAGATGGTATGCTAGCCTAGGTATTGGTACCAATTGATCACATAGTATGCTAGGTATTAGTAAAGGGCTAGCCAGGCCCCAAAACAGCCTTCAACATTCAGTTTAATTTCCTTCAGCACCACAAATTAAAAAGGCAAAACAAAAATGGGCAGTTACAGTGAAAGAACAAAACAACAAAACAAAAAATAGTCCAGTCTTTTCACTGGTCAGTGCTCAAAAAGAAAAAGGTGACAATGATGCCACTGAAGAATGAAAAGGGGATCAAGTTTGATGTAGATTACCTACACAGTAACATCCAGAGTTAATTTAACTCAGAGTGTACAAATAGAACCAAATGGAACTGTAACTCTGAGTGTGTCTATTTGTACACTCAGTTAAATTAACACTCTGGATTTTACAGTGTAGTCTCTTTACAGCTCATACTTTAGTGTGACAGAAAAATAAGTTATCAACACATTGTGCAACAGGGCTGTACCAAACCAATGAACCCAAATAATCAGCCAGTCAGCCCTTAACTATGTACCTTGGAATTGTAGTGCTGAGTGTGATTGATGGTGACTGGGAAACACGGTCATGTTTCTCAGTGTGTGCATCACCATTAAAAGTGAGTAGCAGTCCACACAAGGTACATTTTCACACTACTGCAAAAACAGTAAAACACCTGTGTATTTATGCTGGCACATCATCCATTCCAATTTAATACTGACACACTGTAGAATCTCTCTCAGACAGGCATCTCCTCCTAGCTGACTGCTTGTTCAGCATCAGACTAGTGTAAATTTTTAGCAGGACAACTGGCAGTCAAGTTCTGTTGGCCAACATCTATGACTCAAACACTGAGGTGAGGGTGGGTGGGTGGGGGGGGGGCAATACTTTGTGGTGTCATGGTAGTGTCTCCTAAGTGAAGTTAGCGTTTACATACTCCGTGAGGTCAAGTCTATGCAACACCATGAAATCAACGCAATGAGGGAATTAAGGAACACTGGAGGCTAGGGTGCATTAATGCAGAGACTAGGTTGAGCTACGTGAAAAGAGAAAAGGTTTGCGTGTAATCTCTGTACACAACCTAATGGTTTTGCAATAGCATCCTGCCCAAAAGTCTTAGAGCACTTAAGTAGTGTCCATCTATAAAAAGCAGCAGTGGATGACTTGGGGTCTCTGTGTGGTCCTGCACTCCACTCCCACTGACTGCCTGATGCAACTGTGATAGCCCTTAATGACAATGGAGGATACATCGCCTGTAGAAAAGGTCAAAGACCTAAAAGGGTATCTGCACGTCACTGGCACTATGAAAGCAAGATTGGAAATAAAACAAAAACTGCAAATTAACAATGAAAAAAGACACACACAGCAAGCATGAATCATGTAGCCTTCAATTACTGATAAAAATCCACTTAATTTTTGTATGATACATTTTCTATGTATGCATTACAGCGCTGCGTCTATCAACCAAGAGGAAAGACAAGCTTTTTTTTCTTCTTTTTAAACATCCAACAAAACCAATGTGAGGGCCGCTAAAGAAACCATGTGGTATTATCATAGATGGAGGTGTAATGGCAAGTACAACTGGAAATGTCTTAAGAGAAATATAGAAAGTAGAGATAAAAGTCCATACTATACCAGACGTCTTTTTTTTTGTTTCTTTTGTCTTTTACAGCAGTTTAGACTCAAGTAGGCTCCCCCCATGAGATAAGGAGCACTTTAACATGACAGAGTCAAAGCAGTGAAATTATCAACACCTTCAAACCTGGTCCATAAATTACATAAATTAAAAAAAACATACTTAATATTTTTTTAAATCATCTCGTCACCATATTGTGAAAGAAAAAAATCTTACCAGCCCTAGTTAGTGTTACTGTGGAGCTGTTGCAGTTGTTAAGGGTCTTAAAAAAAGAAAGGTTCTTGTGGGGTGGAACCTTTTTTCTCCGACTATTGCTCCGGATCTATAGCCCCCCCCCCCCCCCAATACTCAACACAGCTCTGTGTGTAGTACTCTATCAATCAAGTGAACAAAATCCATAATCACAGTATCAATACTACCGTAAATTCATAAGAAAACAAACAAAAAGAAAACCAAACAGTACACTACTGAAAGAAGTCGATTTTTTGTTTGCCAAAGATGGTGTACCACAGAGCCTTTTGTACAGGAGCATTTCTGTGTATATGTATTTACAAACATAAATATACACAAATAATAACGTTTGCAGACCTTAAGAGTGACTGAAAGAAAGGTCATAGTTCACCTCCTCTCATCACTCAACAGCAAGCAAAATCTTTTTTTAAATTTTTATAAACAAAGTGACTATACAGTAAAAAAAAAAAAAAAAGGGGAAATAAAGAAGTAAACAGAAGCACGTCCCGTGTTGATATAATGGATGTCACCACGTCACTGTCAGGGTGTGCGTCTGATTGGACGGCAGAGTGAAAGAGGCATGACATCATCAGTGTTGTGCTGCCTGTATTGTCTTCTCAGAATGAGGTTTAACTTACAACTGACAGTTCTGATTGGTCAGTAAAGCTTTTTTGCATTCCGTTTTGCCCAGGCTATTAGTTAGAATGGGCCCCCTATTCATACTTAATGGGCTGCCACACACACTGATGATATCAGGTCCTGTGCTACCCTCCGCACCCACCTATGGTAATCAGAGCAGAACATTTGTCAAATGGCAAGTGTCATCCGCTCCTAGTGTAATGTAGTGTACTGTGTGTGAGTGCACATGTATTAGTGGAACCAGGTGGTGTGAGTGTCATACGGAAGGTTACAGATCGTCTCTGTGATTTCATACCGAAAACATCTGGAGGAGGGAAGCAATGTGATTAAGTGTAAAAAAAATAAAAGAATCCACATAATTCTGTAAAGGATACTTAAGTCAAGTAAATTTATGGTTACTTGTTTTTAGACATTTTTCTGTAGTTTTCTTTGCGTATTTTTAAAGATTTTGTATTTTTCTTACCCTTTGTTATTATCAACTTTCAAATTTGCCATTATTTGTTAAATAGAAGTAGACATAGCAACAAGTTACTATCATTAAAAATGTTTAAAAAATCTCAGCAATGAACAGAGATTTCAATTAGGTTTTCCTCTCCCTCTCGTGCTTTTTGTCTTCGTGTGTATTACATATGCATTTACTTTACAATATATATTTCATTTTTTTCTTCATTTTTTTTTGCGATTGCAACGCTCACGTTGGAGGGTACATTCATAGATGCAAGATGGAGACAGAATCCTTTGCCCCGCCGCCTAACTTCCTGAGTGCAACATCACATCCTGTCTGTGTCACGCTGCCCCCACCCCTCGACTTCAAGCCCAATGTTGCATTATTAATTCCATTATGTACTGCATCTCAGGTCCATGGGTTTTTTCTTAAAGGAGATACAGCGCTGACTTCCTTAAACACCGTCATGAGGTCAAGAAAAGGAGACGAATCTCAGGATCCCATCTCACACCACCATGGTTCAACTCCAGAGGGTCAGGGGCTTAAATCCACAATTAACCAATACATAGCTCCTTACTAGTCCTTGTTGCCCCAGACACATACATAGACGCACACGCGCGCACACACACACACATACACACAAACACACACACACACACACACACACACACACACAACACACACACACACCAAAATCCCCTCCAAAGTCACTATATAGCCTGTGGGACACAGCCTGTGTGCCAGGTCAGTGTGCCAGAGCCAGCTGCCGGCCAAATTTGACACATGGACCAGCTTTGGGTGGAACCAGGACTCTGACACAATAAGCTGCCGAGAGTAGGAGGAAGAGGGCGAGCTTTGGTGACAGACAGGAGGATGTATGCAGGTGGGAGAAGAGAGGGGGTGGGGGTGGGGGGGTATCTGTGAATCCACTGTACTAGATGAAAAAAGGAAGGGTTCTTTTGGTGTGTATGTATGCGGGCGTCATATGCCATGTGATGCGTGTGTTACCGAGCGCACCCTCTGTAAAAGAGGTGTGTTGTTTGTGCAATGAGGGGGCAGAGGTGTGCGTCGTGCGTGATCCCTCAGACCAGGTTGTATTCTTTGAGGTTGAGCTGTAGGATGGTGTCTTTAACAGCTGCAAACACAAAACGGATGTTCTCAGTGTCCGTGGCACACGTGAAGTGGGAGTAGATGATCTTGTCGCTGTCTGGGTTTAAGTCCACAAACATCTTCAGGATGAACTCCCGTGCCGCCTGGGCATCCCGCTGCGGACCTAACGGAGAGAATGAAACGGAACCGCAAATCAGTGGTGTCTTGCCTGTCAGCTTTTGCCCTGGGCTGCACTGTAATTGAACAGATAAAGACGAGATGTGCTAAATACACGATCGCACACGACACCATAAAAAGAGACCGCGGAATATAGACGGACACGGACATACAGGAATCAAGTCATGCTCCAAGAAACTACCGTCATGGCCTGGACCGCTGGCGTAGCGGTCCAGGCACCTAGGCTCAAGTGTAGCCTGACAGCGTGTCGCGGGTTGAAGTCCTTTGCTGCATGTCACTCCCCATCTCTCTCTCCCCATTTCCTATCAGCCTACTGTCCGATCAATAAAAGGCATAAAAGCCCAAAAATAAATCTTAACCCATTAAGACCTGGAACGCATCTGTGTCACTTTAGATTTCTTTGGCTATTCAAAAATAGCAGATATACAAGCTCATAGCGCGGCACTTGGTGCCGCGCTATGAATCTTGAAAAACGTTTAATTTTATTTTTTTCCAAAAACTGTTAGGATTTAGATTTATTTTAATAATCGCCTCAGGTCTTAATGGGTTAAAAAAAGAAAGAAACTGCTGTCATGTACTCCACACCAAAAGGAAGTGACCCCACAGCGGCGCTCGGGTGGTGCAGTGGTAAAGTATCTTCCCACCATAGTTTGAATCCACCGCAGCGCATCTGGCTTTGTTGCGAGTCTATACGAACACAACTGGTCTGTGTTAAATATGTGGGGAGGATTTAATTGGCATAATGACTAAATTGGGGAGAAAAAAAAAGGGGTTAAAAACAATTGGCTACTCAAGAAAAATGAAAACAAAGTGACCCATAAAGCCTGAACAGATCTCCGATGGCCTTTGAATAACAGACATGCACTCATCTGATGTAAGGGCTTTCACTGATCATGACAAACACTCTCCATGTGTTTGCGGCAACACATCTAGAATATCTGTGTTGCTTTTTAAAGATAATTATAGGTAAATTACTTGAAATGGGAAAAGTTTGCAATTAACTGCCAATCAACACCAGCGTTCTGATCTGTTGCACTCATTGACAAAAAAACAAACAGATATTTATAAATTATGTAACAGAAGTCATTGTGTGTATGAGTGTATACCTCAGTGAAGAGACAACAGAGTGACATGAAGTGAAAGATGTTTTTCAACATGACTGATAAGTGTGGCTGTTTTACCCCCTTTCTTTGGTGACAATATTGATACATTAGGCTACATACTCATTTGTAAAGTTAGGGTTTGTACCTTAATGTGCCTAGAGTTGGTGTGCCCATTTTCAAACCCCCAAAAATTGTAACTGTGCAAATGTGTGATCATGCCTGCAGTGACCAGCAGCTGTATGTGGCATAGTGGATTCAGTAGGATGTAGTGTTGTATATAATTGCAGCTACATAGCATGTAGAGTGCATAGTGTCATCATCATGGCCGCTGTGGTAAGGCTCATGGTTGAAACTAGGTCTCTACTGTGTGTGAATTTATAGTGCACGCATGAGGTCTCATGATATTTGGTTGTTTGAGCTCGTTAATGTGTGTGCATGGAGTGTTGTGGTACACAGACTGGTCAAATGTATCTACACACAGCTTAGTATGGAGCCTGGAGTATATGTCCGTTAAAATGTCAGTAAAATGTAGTGCCCCAATCTAACCTTGATAATGTACTGCAAATCTCTTACTTTATCCCTGAGATTTGCAGTGTTTACCTTAATGTGTGATATAAAAACTCCACAATATAAAAACAGTTTTTCCAATGTATTCTAGCCAGTTTTACGACTATGGAATTAGGAATATTACATGTAGTCTGTTATAAACTGTACGCATGTGGCCTGGTGAACCAGCCAACAACAGAAATAGAGTTTTCCAGCATTAGCAGTTTAGCACTCTCCTATGTGGATGTAAGGACATTGCTGTCACACCCAGCTACTGTACACGGAGCGAGTCGTATCGGCACAGTACTACGCAATGGCATAGTGCGATTATTGGCCAACCATCGGCCTAGTGGATTTGCCCGTTACCAGAGAAGGCTCTACATTTTGTCTGACTTGGATGCCAGCTACCAATGTATGACGCCTCATCACTAGGACTGGGGCGCCAAAGCAATATCATAGTTAAGTACTGAACGGTTCCCCAGAGTGTTAAATTCTAAGCCCATATTCAGTACACGTATTCTAATGAGCACACACACACACACACACACACACTCTCACCATCAAACTCAGGGAAGTAGTCAACCAAGTGTGAGTATGAAATCTTCTCCTCCAGCAGGTCTTTCTTGTTGAGGAAGAGGATGACAGAGGAGTTCTGGAACCATGGGTAGGTGATGATGGTCCTGAACAAGGCCTTACTCTCCTCCATGCGATTCTGGAGTGAAGGGGGGGGGGGGGGGGGGAGAGGTAAGAACAATAAGCCATTGAGCTTGTTTTGTGGTAAATATCATGGATACAATGTCTGCATGTGTGTTTAATTGGCCCTCATACTGATGTATTTTCAAATGCTCACAAAAGGAAGAACGGGGGAAAGCTAATAAGTATCACATATAATAATAATAATAATAATAATAATATGGCAAGGGAAATCTTAAGGGGGAAAAAAATACTATGCAACCTTGTTCTCACGTAGCCAGATAATGGGAGACCTCTGCCTACCAATACATCTGGTGGTGACATCTAAAATCAATGTAGAGAATAAAACTGTGTGGAAACAATTGAGAGATCTAAAAAAAAAAAAGCTCTGAAGAAACAATTCAAAGACTTAGGAGCGTTCCTTCCTATTAGGGTGGTGATATTTTTGATTTTCAAAGAAGTGGGCATAAGTTTGTCAGTGTAGGATTTGTCCATGTTCTAGCCCCCACTTTGGATGATGTATCGGTAGGCGGAGATCTCAGATTGTCTTGCTATGCGAGACTAATGCAACCCTAGAATGTGTAGTATGCGTTTACGAACCTCGTTGTCTGACTCCACCAGTACTTGGTCGTACTCACTGAGCGCCACCAGGAACATGATGGAGGTGACGTTCTCAAAGCAATGGATCCACTTCCTCCTCTCTGACCTCTGACCCCCCACATCCACCATCCTGAAGAGAGGGAGGAGGACGTAGAGGAGCGAACAAGTGGAACATCCCAGGAAAACCAACAATGTCATTAACATGTTATTTAAATGTATGTTTTTTATATATCTATATATATATATGAGAGACACATTCAAAATCAGAAAGACAATGTGGCACAGTCCTGGACTATGGTTAAATAAGGTCATGTCTTTCTGATTACGGTTTTGAATCCATCAGTGCAGTCCATTTGTTTAAATGTAGCTTTGTTTCAAATCCAGCAATATTGACTACACTTGATATGATAACATAGCAATTCTTAAATATTATCAGAACATGGCCCAAATGATGTCAATCTGGTCAATCTGGGACCGAGACTCATGCTAGCATTCTTTTACCCATCATGTGGGGACAAAATTAGGCCTGAAGTCCATAGCTTAAGAGAGCATACTCTATTGTACGATGAAGACCTGATGGATTCAACACCTAAAGTACAGTTAGAGCAGTGCCAAAACAAATTCATTCTCCAAACATGGTCATTCCACAAATGTAATGTGAAAAGTGATACACTGGAACAGTTTGTTGAACTCTTGCTTTGTCAGTGGCAACGGGTAAGTCCAAAGACAAGCAGGAGACACAAACAGGTTACATGTAACTGGTGCAAGTGAAGAAGTAAGCTGTGCCCGTCACCATCCACAAAGATACAGTAAGTTTCCTTTTTACAGAAGGATCAATTGAAAGGGTGACACATGCCAGTTTAAGAATTCATATAAAGTCCAGGAGAATCCAATAATATTTACATAAACAACAATACCACAGCTCCCTACAAAATATAAAAGCCCAGCTATGACTCTGTATTGGTGCTAATGCTAATCTGCTGACAGTTAATGTTTCTAAAACTCTAAAGAGCTTCTAAATGGAAGTATTCTCAGAATTTTATAGCAGTGTTTCCCAAACAGTCCCATTTGTGGGTCGCGGACAAATTTTTATGGGTCGTGAGTAAATAGCGCTTTTCTTTCGCTTCCTACAAAAAGGATCAGAAATAAATGCTGAAATAAAAAAAAGTCAAATCTTTTTCAAAAGAAATTCATAAAATCAAAGAAATGCGGTACAGATGTACAAGCTCACAATGCGTCGCGAGCTTGGGGATCTGCTATTCTCACTAGTTTGGGTGGGTCCCAGGGAGACATCAAATTTCTCTTCAAGGTCTCGAGCTAAAAAGTTTGGGAACCACTGTTCTACAGAACATTTACCCATATCCCAACAAAATATCCTATCTTCGCTACTGTTCATATCTATGGAGTAGCCCAAGATTTCACACCTACTGTCAGCACAAAATTGTTCCAGGTTCCTGCTTTGTGAGAGACTATGGATACTTATAAATATATCACGGTCCTAGACTACAGGGAACATATAGGAATTCTTAAACTGAGTGGTGCTCTCTTTTAACCTCCCAATATGACATTAGGGGTTTAAATTGTACATCAGATGCTAGATCAGTCCAGGCAGTAACTTCTACTTGATTCATACCACACGATAGGGCAAGAGGAGTATCATAAAGCATCCGTTTCTCTACCAGCCATTTTCCTGGTGCAAGTGTATGATAAAGCATTGAACTAGAGCAGTCGTGAAGCCGTTCAAACCCGTGTGGAGGAGACAAATAGTCAGAGAGAAGGAGGAGGGGCTAAGATGAAGGACGAAAGGATAAACAGAATAGATGGAGAGGAGGACAAGAAAAGAAGAGGGGGGAAAAAGAACAGCAGAAAGTACAGGAGACAGAGAGAGGAAAACTGACAAGTAGGAGAAAAGGAAGACACAGGAAAGAAGAGGTGAAAAGGAAACAATTACAGAGTGCACCTCCTCTAGTAAAGGGATCCCTCCGATGGTAGAATGATGCGGTCCTATGTCATCTGGCCACTACGAGCTGAGAATGATTCATCTCACAAATAAACAGGACTTCAAAAGAGGACGCACTTGCACGTGATGTGTAGAAATATTTGGCGCCCAACCTTTCACTTTCGTAAACGCATTCCAGCAACAACCTTTCAGCCTGTTCATTCACGGCAATGGGAGCAAGGTCATCTTTCGCGTGTATGGGAATTTAGGTCCCAGTTTCATTAAGCGTTAATCTGTGACAATTGATGCAGTAAAATCCTTGAAAACCATTTACTTTTCTATTCAAGCAAGTGTGCGTCGCATGTCCTCACATGGCCTCTAACCCCATAAACCTTGCGTACAGTATTTTGCCCATTACAAGATGTGCACGTGAAAGCCTCTGGTGGGGGTGCAAGATGGGCCTCTCATCGAGCAGCACAGATCTGATCCACTAATTTCGCTTTGCAAGAGCGCCCCCTGGCAATGGCCCAGTCCACTGCAGTCCACAGAGACCCGGGGCCAATCAGGGCCCTGCAGGACCTGCTGCCCAAAATAACACTCCACCACGGAGAGGACGACCTCGTTTTCTCTGCCAGCCAGAGAGGAAAGGAGGAGAGGAGGAAAGGAGGAGGCGGTTGAGAGAGGAGAGGAGCGAGGTGACCCATTTACAAAGACTGGGCTCCAAAATGTAGGACTTTGGGCTCACAAGGGTGTGTGTGTGTGTGTTGTGTGTGTGAGCCATAGTCGTGGTTGTAGGCTATAAAACTGTGATAGCCAAAGTGTGCATGTTTTTCTGTGAATGTCTGGTGTGGTGAGGAGGGAGCGGAGAGGAAGATGAGTGGGCTCTGGGTACAGACAAGCTCAAGGCTTAACTAAATTCATGGGGAGACACAATGTTCATAAAATATGCATATAATTTGGGGCGAAGACAGACACACAGTCAATGAGTTACGGGTTAAAGACTTCGATGAGCAACCTAGGGGTGACTTAGTAACACAGAGGAACTGAAAATGTCTCAGGCCGATAGAGGCGTCTTTTCTACCTGAAAATGATGCTCTGCAAGTCGAAGGGGTACTCTATGATTCCAGTGGTTGGGATGCGCACCCTGAGCACATCCTGTTGGGTGGGAAGATAGTTGGAATCTGAGATACGATCCAGATCGGTAAGATAACTACAGACAGACCAGTTGAGAAGGAGGAAAGAGAGAGACAGATAGGAAGAGAAAAAAAGACAGAAACAACAGTTATATAAAGCGTGACAGGCAGTTACCACAACCCCCATGCCATTCCAGGAAGCGTGGATCAGTCCTGTGGAAGAAGCTTCGGTGAGAACACCGTATATCGGAACACAAGGCTGTTAGTGTCACTGGTCCACCACCTCATCACATCCCTGAATCCTTCACATCTACTCTCCAAGATTTGTGTTTAGCCTGTAGCTACAGCTACATGTACGCATAAAGATCATCTATTCTAAACATCAAATTATCAATGATAGACACTCAAGTTTCAACATGACCTGAGGTCACAAAAATCATTCTAGGCGGTTGGTAATGAGAAAATCTTTCAATTTGCAAAAACTATCTAGGACTTGGCTGTGAGAGTGCACGTCCCAGAGAGAGTGCTTTATGAGGTCTTGAGTGTGTCTGAAGCAGACAGAGAAGGTGAGATGGGGCATCAGTGACAGTAGTTGAGGTGGCCAATGCAGCAGAAACAGAAACCACCTGGGATGAGATAAAGAGGATTTATACAGATTATGTCAAAGAATCCAGGAAGCATATTATTACGTATTTACAGGAAGACAAGTAATTTCCCTAATTCCAAACAGTTTTAACTCCTCAACTTTTCAGTGCATTTCTCCTTGTATAATGGCACTCAGATTACTTCCTGGAGAATCTCTGACATATCTGTCCAATGCGTCTCCATCTGGTGCTTGGTGGCAGCTGCCGTCACACTCCAGCGCTGAGTGGCGAGCGCCCAGCTTCGGTCTCTATCTTGCCACCCAGAAAGTCTGCAAAAGTCTGGCTGCAAACCACCGAACTGCCGTCAGGTTACCCTACTGATTTGAACATCGCAAAACTATTATGTTCCGTCAGTGGGACACCTGGGATCTATTCAGGGGGGGGGACAAGGTCTATAGCAAATTAACTTGAAATCTGAGTCTAGGGCTTGGTTACATATTTTCAGCCGGCACTTCTTATGAGGCAACTGGTGCCACCAACACGGCAATACTTCAATTCAAAGAAAATCCCTCCCCCTGTTAATAGCTCTGGGCGAGGCAGTCCTCTACCAACTACTAGTAAGCCCGTTATATAACTCCATAACTCCTGACAGCCATCAGTGGTTTGGGCCAGCCTCTAGCTGCTGCGGGGCTGTGGTCCTGGTACCATGGGAAGGTACCTGAAGATGACGTTCTCCAAGTCAAAGGGGTACTCTATGATGCCCGTGGTGGGAACACGGACCCTCAGCACGTCCTGCTGGGTGGGAACGTACCCCTCCGCAGTCACGCGGTCAATATCGCTAAGGTAACTGGAGAACACACATGCACAATGCAGGGTAACATTGAGATTGACGAAATGTAGGCTTTACATTTACTCACGCTCTGGAGACTTGCATGCAAACACAAATACATACTGTAGTCACTCTTAGACATAACAATGACATAAAGGCACACACAAACATACAGCCTACACATCTCACATTAACATGCATGAGTGCGCGCTGCACACACGCACAGCAATTGAAAAACATTACACTGTAATACATCAAAACCACAACCAGGGGGCAGTGTGCTGGGAGTGGAGCACTTCAAATGTCCCTGGGCATTTAGCCTGGACCAGCACATTGGATCTACTAGGAAGCAACAGACCTGGGTGTAAAGGTATTTGTGAATAATTCTTCGCATTTGTTTTAACTTGCCTATACTACCGGGTGCTTTTTTTTTTTTTTTAACATAAAGACAATTCAGAGACTGTCAATTTCCCAATCACAAAAGGGTATAATATTTGATTCCTGGTGCTAATAATGATTATTGTTGCAAACCCCCACCCATGAGCACATAAGCAGACAAATAAAATAAACCAACAGTATTTGCAAATGCTATTGGACAGAGGTCTGAGCATTACGGCCATGCACTTTTTGTTCCTTGTGAGATCACAGATACTAATCATATTAAGGAGCTGCTGGCACCTGTTGAAAACACACTCTGGTTCTATGATTTCTAATTTTCTATGAGCCAATTTGTCACACTTTCCCTGCTCCCTTAGAGATGCACATTTTTTATGATGAGGGTACATGATACTTTCAGGTACATCTGGATCTACCTAATCCATTTGTATGTTTATAAAAAGTTTATGATAATCAGTGACCCAGTGATTTACTCTGTCAGCTAAATTAGCCTCCGGCATGATTTTGTGTATCATGTCCAGTGTATTAATGTGCCTCACTTAACTAAGATGCGGTCACTTCCAACAAAGAGTGGTACATTAGCTAAATCTGATTGCCATGTACATGTGGACACTACATCTGAAAGGTCCTAATGGCACGTTTATGACAAATGTATGCCGCAGCTAAGTCAGAGGCAAGACAGTGACTTGTGAGTCACTGTTCTGCTTTCAATTAGCTATGAGTGTTAAATGGGTGAGAGACCATGCACTCTGCATGCACTCTCAGGCTCCGCCTCTCTCCATTTATTCTTCCCATCAGCTCAGCTCTCAGGGGCCCCGGCGTCACATTGCACTGATAACTCCAATGAATATTTGACTTGTCAGTACAACGTGAGTCATCAGTGCAATTCAAGTGAGAAGCACTCATGGCATAAATTATCACTGTACACATTTGTGTTAGGCAATTAACACCAGCCACAACTTTCATCACATTTTAGGCATTTAGTGGATGCTCTTATCAGAGCCAGGAGGCCTTCACTGCGATCATGCTGAAAGGAAACTTTGCTGCCTGACATATCATTGTGGGGATCAAACCTGCAACCTTTTGGTTACAGGAGAACCCATCTAACCCATTAGACTAGTTTTTGAGTACTCTACCAGATAGCATAGGAATTCACGGTATCATTGTCACTCGTGAAACCAAACATGAGACACTGTTCACAACCCCCATACATATAGATGCAGCATCACCAAGCCAGCCAAGCACACCCCAACTATTACACTATGAAATCTGGTTCTCCTTGAGAACACTTCGGTCTCCTTGACATATATTACATTACATCCGCATGCACACCCAATTTCACTGGGACGATTTATATGCACACAGACACTCATGCACCTCAACTCCTGTCCCACACACACAAAAACTATGCATCAGTCCTGTAGACACAAGACATCTACCCACACTCAAGACTGTGTTTATTGGATGTTGAAACGCTCACATACAAACAGCATGCTTCAGTCTCGCCGCTCTCAGACACACACAGACATACTATTTGGTGGAGTCGGAGAGCTGGTACTCCCTGCGGCGGTCGTAGGCCTCCTGTATACCCGGGTCAGCCCACAGCGTCTTGATGGCTGTGATGTAGGGCTGGTCGAAGCCATTGATCTTCTCAATGTCCACCTCTTTCACCAGCATGGCATTAGACTGAGGATAATAGGGATGGAGAGAGGGAGCAAGTGAAGTAGAGAAGGAGAGACAGATGAGGAAAGCATGGACAGGGGAGAGGAATGAGGGAGATAGGGGAGAGAGGGGAGAGAGATGGAGAAAGGTGTAAAGGGGCGGTTCATCCATTGTGTGTCTATTTTCAGTTACTTTTCAATGATGAGCATCCGTTTAATCAGACGGGGCTGATAAAGTGTTTCCCTCCGCCAGATTCGTATCCGTTTTGATAGACATAAAGTTGAAGATGGCTACATCACATTCTTTATGAACCGATTCAGGCAATAAAACTGAGAAAATGGTCCTCAAGCATTTCTCATTTAGAAAAGCAGTGAGAGCCCGGAGGAGGCAAATGCTGTAGTCAGTAGAGCCCGATCGATGCCAGATTTTAGATTTCGATACCTATTTTGGAGAGTCCTAGACCACCGATTACCAATGTTTTGACCAATATATTGTCCGAAAATGTTAAGTTTACAAATCAATTTGAAAAACGTATATTTTTATTAAAGTTGATAACATTTAAACAAAAAGCAAGCAAATAAATATAAAAAAAAATATATACAATGTTTTAATGAATAAATCAAAAGTAAATTAAATCATACATATCGTCGGGTAGAAACCTCAAATCTCCATATTTCTACAGGCAGACCAGTTGAGGGTCATAAATGAATGCCCCATTTCATCATTACAAGAGTGTCGCAATAAGAGAGTGAAAATAGCAGATCTACAAGCTCCCGTTGAGATACGATGCGTTGAGCTTGTAGATCGGGTATTTTCAATATTTCAAATTGTTTTGGACATAGGTTTCCACCCAACAGCAACGATATATAGCCTATATGGTTCTGTATCAGTATATCAGTCAGTTTGAGCAGATTCCATTCCAATTGGCTACTACTCTATGACTGCCTATACATTTCACGGGCCTGGGTAGGCAACTTTTTTTTTATTTTATTTTTTTAGAGTAGCCAATCATTTTTTACCCCTTTTTCTCCCCAATTTAGTCGTTGTGCCAATTAATTCCTCCCCACACACATTTTTGTGTGAGTCCGCAGAGTACGTGCAATGACCGATATCACCATCCCAGCCCGGCTTCCCTCCCCCGAACACGGGCCATGTTCGTGTAGACGCCCGACAAAGCTGGATGTACCACGGTGGATTCGAACCCACAACCTTCGTGGTGGTGGGCAGTGACTTTACCACTGCGCCAGCTGAGCGCCCTGGGTAGGCAACCTGGCCTGGTGGGGATCTAAGCATGTTGCGCACAACAGGTGAACACAATTAACTTCCAACGAGGGAACTGTTTTGCAATTTGCACACCAA
This sequence comes from Gymnoscopelus braueri, assembly GCF_963280865.1. Lineage (NCBI taxonomy): Eukaryota > Metazoa > Chordata > Actinopteri > Myctophiformes > Myctophidae > Gymnoscopelus > Gymnoscopelus braueri. The sequence goes on along the minus strand of NC_137621.1, from coordinate 27,962,531 downwards.
AAAGAGGGGCTCAAACAATGTCAAACGGTCTGATTCTAGCTGCTGAAAACTTCCCATTTGGATCATTGTTGACAAACGAACAGAACATGGATGTTATTTGCAAAAGGATTATTATTTCTTGTCCGTCAAAGCGGTGAGGTCAAAACTTCTCTTTTTTGAATGATAGCCTAAACTTTTAATTTGTTTGCATTTTGTTTGTTATTAATTTCTATTGCTTGCTTGCTGGATATTAATTAATTATTAATCATAACTGTATTTTGTCACATTTATCAATCTATATTTTGTTGTTGATCAAACGTCGGGTTGTGTAGCCTGTTCTAAAAGACAAGAGTAATGTAAATTAATGAAGATAAAAAACATCATGCCATCGGTGAAACAATGGACGATGTCAGCTAAAAAGTACAAAAATGACCGATATATTGGTGAGACCAATGTATCGGTTGGGCTCTAGTAGACACTAGACAGTGCTTTCATTGTGCCATTTAAACTCAAACGATTACAAAGACAAGCACAATATCATGGGAGCTTCTGCTTTACATTGTACAGGGTTACTTTTAGGTACAAGTTAGTTATGAATGAAAGATAACATAAGCTAATTTTGAGACATGGTTATCGAATACATCCCCACACGGACCATTTTGCTCTTACGTCATACTAAAAAGGGTGGGCATCAACACCCCGTCAGGTCTAGGTAATGCTGCTGCATGCTGACATTAACATAATTCACATTCAGTTTTCCTTTTCTTATTCACTTTTTATCATATTCTTCAAAAACAGAGCTGGCGGTTTGCACAGTGAAGAGTGGCTGACAGATTTTGGGAAGAACTAGCTACAGTGGCAACAGGACAAAAAATATTGTGTTTCCTCTCCTAGTTCTATCGTGTGTGTCAAGCCAAGCTCTCACCCGGTTCTGTTCGTATTTATACGGGATCTTGAGGGTCTCTGTGGCGCGGATCATGGACTGCATGGAGGTGAAAATGTTCTGGTAGACGAGCCGGATGAAGCCCCTCTTGTCCTCGTCTGTGTAGCCCGTTCCATGGATGATCCTCATCTGCTTGATGAACGTGCTCTTCCCGCTCTCTCCCGTACCTGACAAGGACACACATGAAGAACATAAGAGGACATGGAGTGTCAGAAGTATATATATTTTTTGTCACAAAACAGAGCTCAGGACATAATGGGAAGATATACCCGAGCCAGGCGAGAACTGACAAGTTTCCACACACAGAGAATATAGACAGCTGAGAAGTCAGACAAAGAAGCCATGTAGCGAGTAGAGAAGATAGCTGTACAAAAGGAGAACACAGGACGGCATGAACAGAACTGAAGGAATGCAACAAAAAAAAACGGGGAAGAAAACCAGTAGTCAATCAGTTTTATTTTTACTGTGGGAGAGCAGTACATAATGTGTCGATCAAGGACATTCAGGCCTAAGGAGGAGATGATGGGGGGAGAGAAAGCGGGGGAGAGGGGAAGTGTTTGTCTGGCTGACAGAATGATGTGGAATTTGGGGAGGACATCTCGATTTGAGGAAGATTGACGTTCTTAAAAACTCCTATTTCGAGCACAAATGCCTCTCTGGAAAGTGAGTATGTTCACCCACTGCAATGGACGGAGGTAGAGTGTGAAGTGCTGGGCTATTTGTCAACACCACAATACCAGCATGATGACAACAAGCAGTTCTAAGCTCTTATTCAGCAGGGATTCTACATGATAGGCAAGGCACTGACCAAGTCCCTTGATGATTAATAGGAGTAAGAAACAATGCTGCCACTTTGAGGTAGGTTATGAGAATGTAATGGGACAATCTGCAGCATGGCTATGTCCGTTGGTTGGTCAGTCCATCCAACTTTACTTGCCAACCAGATCAACTCGTAAACTACTGGTTGAATTACCATTAACTTTGCACATAAGATAAAGATATCTTGTAAATTAATAAAAGGAAGATTGAGTAATAAAACGTTTTTTTAAATGTTTTTATTTCTTGTATATCAGCGAATCTACACAACAAATTCTCATATATATTTACTCTTAAATCGATTAGTCTTAACCACAGCCCTGTATTATACTTCGTTGTGCAAAAATAGCTGATCTACAAGCTTGTGAGACGTCTTTTTTCTGTTCATTTATCAGAATAGAGGCAAAAGTGTGAAATAACCGTGATAGTGATTTGAAGTCATATCGCCCAGCCCTAACCCCCATGGCTTTTAATAGTTGTCTTCTTTTAACCAAAACTTCCGGTTGAGTGTAAAGTATCATTCATAGTCGGACGTAAGGACACGTAACGAGCGACGGCGCTCGTTACGTTGTCGTTTTTGTCTCCCCCTCCGTCACCTACGGCTCCAGGATTTCCTTCCGTGCAGTCGACATTCACTGTCAGGCCGACGTGTACGTTCACTACGTTGCCTGTAGTACCACTGGCGCCCGTTGAAAGTATAAGGAAAAAAAGTTTTCCTCTGGCCCTCTTTCTCCAAAAAAAGACCCACGTTGGTGGAAGTACTTGAGTAAATGTACTTAATTACTTAGATGTTGATCCACGGTTTGCGACAAAATGAACCCAGCCATTCCCTAAAGTTAAACACACACACACAAATAATATAGCACAGTGCAGTAGGGGTCGAAACTCACGTTTTGTAGACAACCATTGTTTTTGTCTAGTTTGTGGACTAGTCTGTGTCTTTTATTGCGTTGTTTTGGCTAGATGCTACAATGGTAGCTTGAGCTTCATGTTGTTAGCTGCGCTGTTGCCAGGTTTTCTGAGAGAAATAAGCAACCAGGTCTATGAAAACAAGCCCAAAATAATCGACTAGGCCACATCACAGGAAAATAGCAGATCTACAATATAACTGGTTTAAATAATAATTGGCCCAAATAAGCAACTACACTTTAGAAACAAGCCCAAATAAAACCGCAACCACCAATAAAAAATTGCTTGTTTGTTTACAAGCAACTTTACAGAAAAATAAGCCCAAAGTCGCTTATAATAAGCAGACATGGCAACATTATGGGTACAGTACATCCTCTCGCAACTGCCATCTAGTGGATGAATAGGTGTATTACGCCTGTATAAAAAAATATACAAATATAAAATAAATAAAATAACCCCTAAATAACGTGAGCAACTATGCATGTGTCCGTAAAGAACGGACCGAATCCCTCACCCCCTGACGCACGTTTCAGACCCATCTAGGGACTTTGAACGGGCCTTAAAGAGCAGCACTCTGGGGGCTGTTCACTAAACTAAACTAGTAAGCTAGGAAACCCAGCGCATACCCTCCTTCAAATAGCCCCAGTACTGATGACATAATCCTTTGCCCCCCTCTGACTCTTTCAGTTGTCACAAAACCATGGGGGGGGGGTCTCTTGTCTCCAGAGAAGGAGGAGACGGTCATCAATGATTGGATAAGTTGCACTGCAGTACACTGGGGGATTTACTAGATGCCGGTTGCCTTGCCCTAAAGGTAACACAAGGGATTGCCGTTATGCATTATGTTATGAGACAGTGCGTGCCATTAGTCTCCCTCTCTTCTTTCGTCCAGGTCCTTATTGGGACCACCACATGACGTCTAACTTGTGGTGCGTTTCCAGACCTAACACAAACACATGGTTAAGGAGTTGAATAGAATCAGTCTCTGAAGCAGTGGCACCCAGGTAGGTCAATCCGTACATTTGTTGACTGCCATGTCCTGTCTGGGTTCTGATCTGTGCAGCATGAAGGGCTGGCCCTGAACGTCCGAATGTTTATTATATTGTGGTTTGGATTTCTATTAAAACGTTTGGATATTTGGTTATTTATTTATTTATTTTCTGGCTCACAACTTGCGTGGCCTGCTCACACTGCACTTTGCAAGCCATCCGAACCAATAGAGGATACGAAAATGGTCTGTGTGTGCATGTACTGTACAGTATGTGAGCACAGAGCAGTAAATATAAACCAGTACTGTGGGAAGAATGGTGATGTGTAAGTTTAATGTACAGGAATGGATATACTGTATATCCGGGAGTGGTCGACAGATTGAATCGAAGGAGCAAACATAGATTAACTGATCATCATACTATCGAGGGGGATTTAGCACAGACCGCAAGTGACGCTAGTTAGCTTAGCATTGCTTGCAGTGCTGCTAATGACAGGGCAGGACTCCATTAAAAGAAGATGACAAACGGTGATTACTGATGATTATGACAATGAAAATGTCTCCGTACTACCTACTGTTATAAAGTCTCAAAAAAGCGCCATCATGAGGCCTATTAGAAAAGAATGGGGTGGAGTAACCAGCTTGGCCTACTGGGAGTGTGCATGCAAAGTTTGACACCGATTGGTCAGCGGTGTCCGAGATTAGCTGTGCACAGTGACACACACGCCACACGGACAGGGCCTTTTTTTTTTTACAATAAATAAAACGAACGTTTGAACGCTTCATTCGGAAACACCACCGAATGTCCGAACCCTAATAAATGAATTTGGGGCCAGCACTAGCTGCATGTCTCTTATCTTTTCTGTCCACATTTATGTCTTATTTACCGTCGTGATCTTAAAGCTTTCATGACATTCAGTTTTACAACACATTAAAAGTGTTTGTCATGCGGGTGTCGCTGTTGAGGGATTTTGCCTGTCAATCATCGGCTCTGCTCCGCCCCCGCCCCCCAAAGGAAAGGATGGGGGAGGGGAGGGGCGAGGAGGAGAGTGGGTGGGAATAATGGACCGTGACCTCACAGTCCAAGGGCCAATCACAGATTACTTTTCAGCCTAATTATTCAGAAAACCCCAGACCACAGAAAATCCACTGAATGTTCAAAGTTTTGGGTGTAATTGACGTCATAAAACCCCCAAAAAAACATGAAAAATTTGAAAAAGATGTCATAGAACCTTTAAGCTAACGCAAAGAAGATCCCTTCACAACAGAGTAATGAACACCTCCCACCCCATTTTAATCATGGCACCATTTAGATCTACAGTGCTTGCCGAATAAATCCCAACTTGCTGAGGTGGCTGGCGGGCCTAACCCACATTTCACGCAACCCATTTCTGCCTGGCATGCCTGGAAACACCTCCCTCAAGCCAAAAATCTGCTGCCGTTTACAGACTTCTTCACATTGTTACACCAAATCAAATGGACTCCAACACAGATCCATAATATCTATTAACAGAGAGGGAAAGATAGGCAGGACAAAGTAAGAAAGACACACACACCACCTACATTCAAGGTTTTTGAAGAGCGGCCATATTACCATTACCATAGCAACCCCTCCCCTGTCTCCCTCTATCTTTTTTCATTCCCGTGCCCCCATCCCTTCTCATCCACCCCTCCTCTTCCACTTTCCTAGCGGATAGTAAATATAACTGCAGGGCCCTCAGGCTGGCTCTGTGCTCTTCATCTCTCTCTATAACAGAGAAGAACGGCCCTCTCTCCCCAGAGCCATTCAGAGGGGGGAGAGAGAGAGAGAGCGAGAGAGAGAGAGAATTAGGAAAGCTGGTCTAAGGTCAAGAGCAGGGGTTCCACTTCCAACAACCAATTATTGGAGAGAGAGAGAGAGCAAACAGACTTTCCTACTTTCCTTTTACATTGTAAGCATTTACATTAATTTAGCTGATTCTATCAAGAGCAACTTATAACAAGTGCACCTGTAATCAACTTAAATCCCTAGAATTGTGATCATTCAATGCCACGGCAATATCCGGATCCTTGAGCCATCAAGTAAGAGAATAAGTGCCAGCCAGGGCAAGAAAGAGGACAATATTTAAGAAAAGAGGCTTTTCTTTCACTCTTTCCAACAATCTGTCTGCCCATAGTGTTAATGTAGAACATCTACATAGACCCGATACAACATCTCTTACCACAAATGTCACATTTGGACAACTGAACCAAGATGAACCTACTGAATTAAGTCTGATCTTTAAACCCCACTCGTGGCACGTTTTCTTTTTTGTGAAGGATAGTAGTGGCTGTGTAAATGCACCGCAGTGAGCATTATGCTTCATAAAAAATAAATAAATAAAACAACCTGCAATTGCCTTGCAGACAATAGCAACAGTAAAGTGGAGGAGCAGAGCGTATTATTTGTGCCGAGGAGCTGCTGTGTCTGTCGGCGGCAGCGGCCTGACGGTGACTGCAGGCTGCCTCTGCGAAGAGAGATGGACCGCTCGCTCCCAACTAAAATGTCTGATTTATTTCTCGTGACCCTGTCACAAGATCCACTCTTTTCTCCCTCTCCCTTACTGTCGCCCCCCACCCCCACAATACAGCACACTACCAGCCTCTGTCTTGCTTTCCTCCTCCTGCCTTCCATCTACCCCCCCCCCCCCCCCCATCCTGATTCACGAGCCTAACCCACAATCACTAAAACCAATGATACCAATGCCATTAGCGATTCTGCTTACTGGTCCGATTCTTTATCGATTCCCTTAGTGATTCCGGATACATTTTCCGTGGAGAAAGTTGGCCTACACAGGTTTTCAACTATTTTAACTCTGAGCTTGACCACAATGTAGAAACGGTATTAAAAAAACAGCATGCATGTCTAATAACATTTGTGAACATCTCAAAATAAATGACAGTGCTCATCTTTACATGCCGGCATTGATTAAAGGAATTGATAAACTCAACGTAGATTCTTGAGAGTTCATGATTCTAATTCTATAACCATTCCGGTTCTCGAACCCCATCCCTAGTAGTCACAGAAACCCTTCCCTCCACCCCGCTCGTCTCCTCCATCCCCAACACCCCCTCCAACCCCCCGCAACACTATTCTTATCCACCTATCTGTCAAGAATTTTGGATATTCATAACTAGAATATCCATTCTTTTTCTAGTGATGACCTACAAAAAGGAGGTCAATCTTTTAATAGCTCGCACACCATTTGGGCCCTGATAACGCTTTCCTCTCCGGCTAACAGCGAGAGACAGATGGAGAAAGAAAAGAAGAGAGAAAAAGAATGGAGAGAGGTAGAGACAGAGAAAACAACTGAAACGTGAAGACGGAGAGTCAGAGATGACGGAGAGGAGAGCGCCAGAGATGACAGAGAGAAAAGAAGACAGAGATAAAGAATAGACAGCGGGCTCAGATGCCTTCAAAGCAACAGTGCTGGGTAACACCGCCCACATGCTAACATTGGGTACTATATCGACCCAAACCGAGAAAACACTACGGAATGGGCTGAAGAAAAGCCAGTGTAATCATGTAAAACACATAAGTAAAATAAAAAAGCAGTATATTGTGTGTATGTGTATATATATACACACTGTACATACATACATACACACACACACACACACACACACACACAATGTTTATTTAAATCCATTCTAAGACCACTGTTGTTCTCCATATATGCATTTAAGCTTTGTGATGACTCAAATGCTGCATTCCATTTTTATACAGATACCATTATCTATTACTCATCCCCCAAAGTAGTACAAGCCCTTGAATTCCTGCAGCCTGCTTTTCATTTTGCTTATTAACATTTAACTCACCTTAAGTTGGTGTTAAATGCAGACAAATCCAAACTATCCTCTTTTATACTTCATCAAACTACGGGTGTCGTGCAAAAATAGCCGATCTACAAGCTCACAAGAAATTTGGCACAGTGGCAACTGTAGGTAACGATTCATTCAACCCACAACTCGATACTATTCACAATAGTTTCTCAAGATTCTTTTTTTTTACAAAATGAGTCCAGATAAATTATAAATCATTATAATTATTTCTCAGAGAAAAAAGAGAAAATACAGATTTCTGTTTATCCCATCTTTTCTGTATCAAATTAAAGAATGGGTCAGGTTATGATCAATGTATTCTCTGTCATCGACGGTGTCGCACATTAAAAATTGTGAGGTTGTAGATGACCTGCTATTTTCAGGTCAGGTTCATCAACATGTATGTAACGTTCATTTCTGTAGTCTATTTGGTGACATCAGTGGTAGTTATCTGGTCATTACAGCGATCTGTTATAACCACCATTCCCACCAGCCAGTTCGAAATGAAACCGGAGGGACCGTCCCAAAACAAACACAGCATGGTTTGAGCTGTGGGGCTCTGTCCTGGCACTGCTTGCGGAGTGACGCGGACATTCCACTTCCACCAGATCAGAAACATATAAGTTCTAACAGTAGCATTTTATTCACAGTCATAAACTGTATACACAGTGCACTGCTGCGTTTACAACTTTACTACTAAAGTCCAATTTATACTCTGCAGTACGACATGCATACACGTGCGTACATGCAGTTAACAAGAGAACTCATAAGTCAAAACATAAAGAGTATCGGAAAAAAAACAATGTATTCACCCATTTAACACATTGACTGCCAAGGATGCAATATTGCATCATCTCAAATCCAACGCTTCACTGCCAAAGACGCGATATACATATACAATACCAAAAAAATTAAGATCGCTGGATTGTCAAAAAGACTCAAAATAAGTTGATAATTAAATAATCAATACCTGGCAATGAATGTGTTAAATCGTCACACATTTGAACACATTTTTAATTGTCTCGCGACGCATCAGTAGAGGTTTAGTGAGGTGGGCAAGTCTGCTTTTTCAGCCAGATTTGAACCAAGATTGATGCCATTACATGGACCCTCATTCATGTAGGCAGAGCCACTGGGGATGCCTCCAAGATGACAGGTAAAATTCTTCACCTGTACACTCTATTGCCCGGCGAGCTTTCACAAGCCTTTATGGAACATGTCAGCTCATGACACTAGTGTGGCAGATATGGTTGGACCCAGATTGCCATATTAGCATGTGTGCGTGGCGTGCATATATATTATATAGACAGACATTCTATATATATGCATGCATGGGACACAAGCATGCATCAGACTGGCCAGATTGTTACAGTATCATGCCATGTTGCACCCATAGACTGTATAAAAAGAATGGACAGCGTTACGCCCCTAGACTCTACAGACCGTAAATGAAGACGATTGTTCAGCAATTTCAAATCTGCCATCTTTCAATATCACATCATATCCTGATTCCTGCAGAATGACACCAGACCATTATTGGTTGTGTAGCTTGTCAATCAAATCATCCCGCCCCTCCTAGAGCATAACTTACTTTATCATCAATTTTAAAATAAATGGGACCATAGTTTACCAAAACGCATATCATGATGATTGAAAGGAGACTTTAAACTAGCGACTGGAAGTATATAGTATTTATGACAATTTTTATTAAGGTAAGAAAATCTAGTCTAAAGTTTGTCAAAAACCCATCCGCTTGTGTTAAGATAAATTCTTTCTGACACCAGCAGGGGTAAAACAGCTAAACTACAGGCCATTCATATGAACTGTCTCTTGCGTATTAGCCTCAATGTAAAACTCAAGCTGGGCCCTGGGGTTGCACCACATCAGGGCTCAGGGTCACACGGCCAGTACTTCCGGGGGAAACTCGGCTGTGCACAGAGGCTTAGCTCTGCCCTCTGGAATTGTTACAAAGCAATTTGTTGTTCTGAATCCATATCTGTATCTTTTACAGCACTACAATGGGGATACCTGCTCATGATATGACTTCACATCAATATCACAATTATTTCAAACTTTTGCCTCGATTATGATTAATGAGAGATTATTTTACAAAAACAATAGTGAAAATAGCAGATCTGCAAGCTCAGTCACAACGCGCAGCTATTTTTGCTATTTTCGTACAACCAAGTAAAATGCAGGGTTAAAGGGGTTAATCAGACTAAACGATTTAGTCAATTATAGAAAATCTATTATAATTTTGTTTGGTTGATTCATTCATATAAGAAAAATTATTGGTTCTAAATACCAGTTTGATATATTGCTGGTTAATTGCCCAGCCCTATCTGACTATGTACAAATGGTAAGGGTCCATTGGAGCTCCTGGGACTATCACTGAGCTCTCCAGGAGCAGCAACTTTACTCCTCCAAGCGTAGCTGGAGCTTACAACTAGTCCTGGGCCGGGAACACTGAGGATTTTACTGTGTGGAAGTTTTCTTAACAATGGTGTTTTTTTTTGTTCATCTTTTCTGTCTTGACACATTACTAGTTTTATCTCCGTTACGCTTGCCTCCCTGTGCAAGGCTGCTTTTGTGGAGGCAGGGAAATCCTGAGGTGGGTATTTGCATCATTGTTAAACTGCATGCAAATGCAAACGGTCCATTGGGATAAACTGTGCCGGCTTATCTCTGGGTTTATGACCGGCCCTTTCACGGCTCAGCCTTATTGGAACAGTTCAGCCAACATAAGGAAAATCAAATCTCAGCCCAGTGAACAAAATGTATATGAATAGCACTGGTAAGGTTTGTCTTTTTTTTTAGGTGGCTGACTTCTATCAGAGTACTCTCATCGGGCAGTAACGGGTCTAATATACAGTTCAGGCCTTCACCAAAACGTACGGGGGTTAAAGATACACAAAGCGACGAGTTTGAGCGAAGACAGCCTAGAGCTACACAACACATACACACCAGCTGTCTACCCAACTGTGGACACACAAAGATCCTATGGTCTACCTCTAGGCATGGATGTTACCTCCACAGCAATGGCCCACTTCCTCCCTCGCTCCCGCACACACACAGAGTGAGAGTTAAGAGTAAGAGGAGACTTCAGACACACGCATACAGACACGTGCACATAAACACACAGGAGAGACTCTCTCTCAGTTCTATTTCGGCTCGTCAAGCTAGTGTTGCTTGCCGTCTGTATCTGGGCAAAACGCACTGCTATGCGCTGGATGTCTCTCTGCATGTGTTGAGAGCACTGCTCAATGTGCGTGGGTGTGAGAGAGCTGGAAATTACATATACACTCTATACTGTATGCATGGCATGCGCCTCCCTCTCTCTCTCACACACACCCACACACACACACACACACACACACACACACACCTTAATTTGACCACCTTAGCATGGCTTTGTCTGTTCGTCACTGAGTATGCGCTGAGTGCTGCTCTGTTTGAGTGGGTGTGGGTGAGCAGCAAATCAAATACTGGCCTTACAACAGGGCTGGAGCCAGCAGCACAGTATCTTTATTCTTTAGTCTATGCTATGCTGATACCAACTAAGCAACAGCAGCTTGAAGGACAGTATGGTCTTGTTTGCTTGTGGTGGCACTTTTCCTTATAATGCAATGTTTGAGATTTGCTCTTCAGCATCACATTTTATTTTCATACACACTTGGCCTGAAAAATACCATCCCGATTAATCTCTGGCGACTACGTTTATTTACTTATCCGTATCCCCCATTCCCTGCTCTTTTTAATCTCTTTACATGGCTCATATGCGCATTGTGGCTGGACTGTGTCCAGAATATGTAGAATTTAGATCACAATGTGAGCCCCGCTACTTCCATATGTGGTTCTGAAGACACGCTCACAATGTGTCTGTACAGCAATGTGTCTGTGCAGCAATCATTTTTGTGCATCTGCCCATCGCACTTAATGCTTTTTGGTGATCGGATGATGTAAAAAAAAAAGACAAAATAATAGACTAACGGATGATAAAAACAAGCATGACCAGTGACCACACCTAACAAGCATGAAGAAGAACAGAAGGGGTTGGAAATGTTTGGGGGGAGTGGGACATCCCTATTCTGGGAAAGCAAGTCATATAGGCGAACATTCTGCAAAAATAGCCAAAGATTCTGTGAAAATAGCAGATCTACAAGCCCAGAGCTTGCACAAATGATATAGGGTTTAAGTTTAAGAACATAAGTGTGGACTTTTGGCGGGCACTCAGAATTGGTAGGAGAAAACAGGAACAAGCTACCCAAGTAGAAAGAAGGCCGAGTATATGTTGGTGAAACAGAAAGTCTATGGCGGCAACATAGCATAATAGAAAGCGTCTATGTCCCCAGTCCTGTCTGGGGACCAGGGTAACAGCAGTATGTGGGACAGTCACCATGTAGCCTCATTCACCCCCATTTCTCCAGAGAGCCACAAATGACCCCATTTAGGGATGTGAGAAAGAGAGTATGTGTGTGTGTTCTTGTTCATAGGCAGACATGTGTGTAATATGATCAACTGTGTAAAAGACACTTACGTATAATGTGTGTGAATTCACTGTAACCTGGAAGAGACGTAGGCTCGCTGTATGAGCCACTACTTCAGCGCCAAAAGTGAGGCTGGATGGATACACCCCATGTTCTATAAATGTGTGTGCATGCGACTGTTCGCGTTCGCGTGTGCGTGCGTGTGTGCGCGTGTGTGTGTTCAGTTTACTTCTGTTTCAAGACTGATGACATGAAAGCCAGCACTCCACAAAACTCAATTAGAATGAATGATTATCTAAAGAAATTGACTCAGATTTTTAAACCCTACTACTGTATCAAAATGTACCATAGCCTCACAGACCAATAACTAGCCTATGGTTGCATACAGTGCATGCTGCCATACTAAGACACTCTAATCTGGTAATGTAGGCTAAAAATACTAGTTTTCACAGGAGTAGTAGTGCTGTAGAGATGGAGATGTAATAACCGTTTTGACCATGTTCAAAATTTCTGACGGAAAGAATCAGAATTGTTCCATTGAAGCACGTTCTCAAGGAACAGTGCTACTGACAATAATAACTGACGGGATGGCATCACATTTGTTTGTGTATTTCAGGATTGTGTCATTACCTCATGACAGCAACGTATTCCGGGGATGGGATATGATTATGAACAAGAGTTCATATGACATGACAGAGGCAACCAGATCTCATAAACTTTCTATTGTAGGCCTGTAGGGAGATTCAACATAAATTAAAACGCCAAAAAGAAGACAAACGTGACCGCCCCGTATACAGAATATCAACAAAGCGTTCCAACTGTCTTTTGTGCAACACTCGCTCCATTTACCAGCATCAGGTCTGACAATTACAAAATGATTTTGGTAATGACTAGGAGCATCTCCCTGGCACTCTGATATTAACTGACATTAAGAATATGCACATGCACACACAAGACACGTGCACACCACAGAACAAACCACTAAGCAGCAGCTAAGAGGTCCACATTGCCTTATATGATCAAAAGAAGAAGACTTGGCAGAAGAGGGAAGGTCAGCAATAAGCACCTCAGTTTAACCCCGACAGTCTTCCTGGTTCAAACAGATGTAATTCCACCAAAAGGTTTCTGGACCAGGTAACAAGGGTTGGCGCAACACAAACATCTGCTCCATCCATTTACAAAAGATGATCAGCAATCACTCCAATCAGTTATGATTTGGCCATTGACAAAACCTTTAATGCAAAACCTTTAATGCTTATGCATTAAAACACAGCCTGTTTTGAGACAAGAAGAACAAAGCTAAATCACGGCCCACAAGCACCGCTGCCTGAAGAAAGATGTGCTACCAAGCAAGCAGCCAATAACAACATTTAAGCTACTGGATACTTGGATATATTTTTCGCCCCTCAAATAAGTCCCGGTTCTCTAATACTCTCTGAAATCCACTAATTCCTCAAATGACAGAGCAATGCCATGCTACGTCTTCAAGGGATGTTTTAGTGATCGCTTTTTGACTGGACACTCCACTGCTCAAGACACATTTTTAATGAAAAAGGCACGTGCCAATTGGGTACATCAAATTGAGCTACAAGTATTCCTCAGTCAGCATTTTTTGGGAAACCCTAGAGTGTCTGCCCTTGCCTCTCACTTTACTGACCATCCGTTCGCTCCAGCAGTTCATTTACCCAATGCAGCAAAGGCCACAGCTCCCGGGCCTTCTATGTTTTGACCAAGTAGAGGCAAACCAGCGGTCATGGTGCAGGAGGCTGTCTGTATGGCCTGATATGGCCCTCAGAATCAGCCAGCAGCCAGACCATGGGCACCGCTGCAGCCCTGGCAGGGTTGGCCTAATCGTTTCTGGCTACACGTGCAAAGCTTCTGTAAAACTTGTAACAGTAAAAGTTTTGCTGTAAAAATCAGAATATAAAACCGTAATTACCATAACTTTAAATTCACCGGAGACTCATGCCTCTGCCTAACATTAACCCATTAAGACCTGAGGCCCGATTCTACAAATGCCTTCTAAAAAAATCAGTAGTTCTAACACTTTCAAGATTTTTTCAAAAATGTTCAAAAATAGCAGATGTACAAGCTCGCAGTGTGGCACAAGTGACACGCTGTGAGCTTGTAGATCTTCTATTTTTGAACAAAATCTAAAATGAACACGGATGCTTTCCCGGTTTTAATGGGTTAAATAGGTATGGAGGCATTAAAGGGCCTAAATAATTTCTGCAAGCTCCCACTTTTGTTGAAGTGTGGCCTGAAAGTGAAAACCCCCTGGCAGGAACAGTAGGAGGACATTTAGGAGAATGTACTAGTGGCGGTAAGAGAAATATTTTGGTCACCAAGCTGAGCTACATTATGTTACAGTTTGTATTTGCAGTATTACCAGTGCTTAGTTAGTAGTAGTTGCATTAATCAATCCATAACAAATCCCTCATCTAGCAGAATGCAGCGGGTCATAGCATCAGATGACTGGGTTATGATTGATAAAAAATAAAAAAAAGAGTGACAGGCATTTGTAACAACCATAGCTGTTAACTGTACAGGCACTAGGAGGTCCTGACAACTGAACTGTAAGGATTAGTTAGTATATACAACAAACATGACATATTTAACCGATTTCGTTTTCTGGTTGAAATTATGTCATTTTTGCAGAACGACACAGCCATGCGGCAAATTCTAAATTAGCCTTAAGCTTTCAGTGTGAGTAATAAAGGTTTATTCACAACGACAATAAAGATGCAGCTTCTGGGAGTCGGACCATGGTCTATCACTGAGGTCTCCAGGAGCAGCTACTGTACTTCGCCAAGCATAGCTGAAGCTTACAACTAGTCCAGGGCCCGGGAACAAAGTTGTTTTTGTCCACCCAAACAGTAGCTTTTGGTTTCACAAATTCACCAGACATTCTGACTTTTGAATTAGATGACTGGATTTGTACAACAGTAAAGTATTTCCAAACCTGCCAAAGTGGCTGGCAGAGGAGACATTTGCCATAACACTCGCAGCACAAATTTGCCTCCATTTGGCTGATGGCTGGTGTTAATTTCCCAACCTTCCACCCCTTCCCTCTACATGCACTTTGGTTTGGCTGAGGTGTCGATAGCAACAGAACTGAAATGATCTTCCTCTTCAATAACCCTGCAGGATAATGGTGGTTGTACTGTGAGAAAAGATAGCGTGGAAGCAAGTACATCTCCCTCTCCTTTATTTGCACAATGTTGTACATAGTATACATAGCAACAGATCAACTCCCATTCCTTCCACAGAGGAATCTATTTCCTTAAATACAACTGAATCTTTCTCACCCATCTCCTCTACAATACACTTGAGGACCACAGTGGCTGCACTGCATGCTAGCGAGGTATAGATAGAGTGAGTCCAACTCAAAATCTTTGTTTCCCCTGTCCAGTACAATACATTTAAATTGCCTTGCTCAAAGAACGGTTGTTTTTTCTCCCCCAAATATAGGTTAGCTTAAGTCATACTGCTGCCGATGTGTCATTGTTTATTCAAAACTTTCACAACCAAATTTCATAAATAAACTTAGACCACATTTCCTTCTTTCTCCAGTCATTAAAACACCTTGATAATTGAGTCAACATGTCTAAGCCTCACTGCACCATTAAAATCCCTCTTCAGATAAATTTGTCTTGTATAATAATATAGCAATCTATTGCTTATTTGCTATACTATATATTATATAATTTCACTGCTGCTAAAGTTTTTACTTTTATTATATCTTGTTTTTATATATTGTTAGCACAGTCAGACTGCAGAGCATGTCACACCAACATTTCACTACACATACTTGTATGAGTTAGTGACAAATAACACTTTTTGAATTGAATCTTGAACCAATCTCAGTGCAAATAAACCGCACTGTTTTTTATCACAAAACCACATTACCTATGCTTACTACCAAGTTTCAAGTCTCAATGATTTCCCTCACACCTTTTTAACATGAATAGCAGTAAATTGGGGGTGAGTAAGGCCAAATATAAACATAAAACCAATCTAAAAAAGCAAGTCATTTATGGAAAATGGTCTATGTTATGTACGATATGTGAATCAAGTTGTAAGTAGACAATAACTTGTAGTGAAACAGGTATGGTCCATTAATTTAATTTCCGTTTCCAGTATAATACCCTTGAAGGACAGTGGTTGATGTACATAACGAGCCACAGAAGGGATTGTCCTCGTCCACCAGCGACATGAGAGACAGGCAGTTGGGGGGGCTTTAAGAGTAACACTGTGGGATAATAGGAGTCAGTGATATCTGAATGTCTGAGCAGCTGCTGTGTTTAACCAAGCCTATTAGGACCTGGACTAATCCTGCCTTACACGTCCTTATCCAGGCTTCCACTGACAGCCTTAACTCACTTAGGATAGCCCATTTACAGCATGACTGATCGCAGCTTTGTCTCTCTTTCACACACACACACACACACGCAATTTTCTATCGAGTTTACTCTACTGTCAAAATCAAATAAGTACGTCAAGTTCCCACTCCTATAATCACAGGAGTTTCTTTTACCCAAATGACAGCATATTAAAATGTAAAATCAATAGGCTAAAACACAGCATCTTGAGAGCCCCTGTCAGCCTTGGGCCCAAATAATCGTGTCACCCTAATCAGCACTTGTGCCCATTGTACTGTCTTGCTAAGCTATCAAGCTTTTGAAGGATATCAGTATTCATTACCTGAAATCACAAAATATCATTAATTGTTCCTTTCAACTAGACTGGACATTTACCAATATATGTCATTCATGCTTGAAAGGGAAAGACTAATAAGTAGTTAGGTGGAAAACAATTAATTTAAAATGATTTAAAAAGATCAGAATAACAAAAGGTAGCAAATCATACGTCTACAGTATAGCACTGGTGTGGCCTACTTCTCTGAGCCGAGGTAGTCAGCAGGGAAATGAAAGGAGTAGAAGCCACACATGTCAAATAACCTGGGCTGTTTTTGGTGGGCAAGAAATTGGAGCAAACGTTTTGAAACCAAGGAGGCAACCTAGATAATTCTAATTGTCCTCAAAAGAGATAACTACCTTCTCGATTACAATTACACTTAGCTACAGGTTCAGAAAGACAGTGGGGCCACATCATGATTAAAAAGGAAGATGGGTCACATCATGTGCATCCAATTAAAAGTTAGCCGCCAGCAAGCTACATGCCTACATGAGAATGAAGGCATGTAGAAGGAAAGGGATGCAAATACATTTGTGTTAATGCAAATTAATTGTATCCCATTGTGGTTGATGAAATGTTAATCAATGTCTTATAAGCCTGCATTGGGGTGGAGTGTGCGTGTGCGTGTGTGTGTGTGTGTGTGTTTGTGTGTGTGGGGGGGGGGGTTCTAGTATTCTGGACCATTGTTATGGCATAGCTAGTGTACACACACAAGACCAGAGCATAAAGTGCAGAGAGAGAGAGCTTCATCCAGTTCTGCAAATGTTATGCAACCTGGCGAAAGCAACCAACAGTGTAAGCACACAACCTAGAATCCGTGCTCTTCTTGCCTCTCTTCTCCATTAACGTTGTCGTTTTCTATCATCACTAACATCCACCAGGTTAAGACAATAAACCACCAGGGTATTTTGAGTTGGGCAACTGGTTAGCTGGCCAATATTGTCAAAACTAGCCAGATGTGTTAGCTGGTTAGCATGCTGTAGCTGGCAAACGATGACAGTGGTAACTTGTGTCAAGTGAGCGGTTCTCCGCACATCAACATGCAAAGCATAGGCTAACCTTAATACGGATCTGTAGCCCTGGATTCGTGGAGCCAACTTGGCTGTACGTGTAAAGACATGAACGCCTCAATCATCATGCCATTCACAAACTAAGCTTACCAGTTAGCCAACGTTAACTAGTAGCATATTTGCTAGCTTGGCCAAGAAGGCCTGAGAATGGTTGGTTCTCAGTAATGACGACGTCAAGACGGCAGAAAAAGGCATGCATGACATAATTCTCTACAACATCCGAGTTACTCACCAAGTAGAAGTAATTTCAGCTCTCTCCTCGAGTCTCGCTTGTCTCGGCGGAGCTGCTTGTCAATTTCTGCATTGATTCGTTTGGACTCCTTCGCCTCTTCGCTCAGGCAGCAAGCCATCATGGACTCCAGAGTCATCCCTGTATCTCTGCTGTGGACGGGACCCGACACGCCGTCTGTCCGCCGAGAGATATCTATCCCGAGATCCCGAGCCCTCGCTTCGGATTCAGGGCGGTGGAGGAGGAGGTGGTGGAGGAGGTGGTGGTGGTGTCGCTACGGGGCTGGATGGATGGATGGATCGTGGGACTGGGGGGAGGGGAGCCTCCTGCCTGGGGCCTCGCTGTGAAGTTGTGTCCCCCAGCCGAGAACAACTGCGACTTCAAGCCGTCTGTTCTCGGCAAATCACGGGAGATTCAGACAGGAGGGGAGGGACGGGCCTCTCCCAAGACGCTCTGTGTCCGCCCGTTTCTCAGATGGAGCTAATGTTGAATGATCGCAGATGCGACGGAGGAGCCACCGCTGCGGTAGCTGCTCTGTTCTCCTCCTGTTCGGCTCTGTCCTTTCAGTCCGACCCTGTGATCAGTCAGAAAAGAAAAGCGTTTCAAACTGCAGTGTCGCGACATCCAAAGCAGGAGAACCAGTTGGATTTCTGTGTGCGGGGTCTTCAACGTTAGCTAGCCAAAAACAACACAAGTCCTAGTTTTAAGAAGCTTGTGGTTCTATATATAAAAACAACGAAATAGTACATATGAATTCAGCGTTGAATTGAGGCGTTTTTGCACCGCGAGAAGATACACGCGCCGTGGTCTCTGTCCGCTTGGTTAACTACATTAACGTTATGTTGATGAAGTTAGTGTAGGAGGAATGGAAGCAGCCTGTTAGCTCTCTCTCAACAACGCCTTCGCAAAAAGTGTCACAGCCCGCAATCACATTATGGCAAGTTAGCTACTGAACATGTAGCACTTCCGCTTGTAGCCTTCAAAATAAAGTGCAAAATCAGGACACAGGGTTGCATGAGTATCTCTCACGCACGCACGCACGCACACAGTGGTGGAAAAAGTACTCAATTTGTTTACTTTAGTAAAAGTATCAATACTGCAATGTAGAAATACTCTGTGACAAGTGAAAGTCCTGTATTAAAAATGTACTTGAGTAAAAGTCAAGTAAGCTATAAGTGCTTTTATGAGCGATCAAGTTTAGAGGACCTTGTATTGTGAATTGTACTTCCATGTAGCCTACTTTTACCATGTCTTTCTAAATAAAGTATTCAATCAATCAATCAATCTATCTATCTATAAATCAATCAATCAATCAATCAATCGTATTGGTTTCAAAATGTACTGAAAGTAGGCTACCAAAAGTAGAAACTAGAAAGTACTCATTATGCAGAATGTGCCAAGTTCTCGAATGTATAAAATGTATTAAAATCTTTTGAAAATAGCAGATCTACAAGCTCCCAATGCATTGCATCGCGAGTCAAGATACATTGTGAGCTTGTAGATCGGCTATTTTCAAATGGCCTAAATGTATACAGGGCTGAAGTAGGTAATGTATGTTTTTAAATAATAATCAAAATCTTCAAAGTAGCTAGTAACTAAAGTTTTCAAATAATTGTAGTGGAGTAAATGTACAATATTTGGATCTGAGATGTATAGTGGAGTAGAAGTAAAGGTATTAAATTCGAAGTACTCCAGTAAAGTAAAAATACCTCAAAATTGTACATGTACTTAGTTACTTTATACCACTGCACACACACGTTTTAATTTTGAAAACATTATTGACCCACTTCCGCTCTTTCTGTGGCCAACTGTGGTTCATCTGACGCAGCTCAGCCCGCAGTGATTGAAGCAGAAATCCCATTCTGTAATGTTGAATGCTTTAAATATTTTAGCCCCGAAATTATTACCGTGCGGGGAAAAAAATATATATATAAAAGAGTAGTGATCTTCTTATGACTATTTATTGATAGATAGATCAAGATCAAATTATTCGTCGGTGGCACGTTGTTGTGCATAATGTAAGTGGCTATAGTGCGATGCCAAGGCGGGTGGTAGTGAGCAACTGACTGGCAAGGGGTTTGCATGAAATCTGACAAAGCTATTTGAATGAACGAGTTATGTTATGTCCTCGGGGTGGGCTCCCAGGGAACTCAAGTTGGATAACCAACATTGTATGGATGGGCGGCGCCGATGTTCTGTAATTTGGCATCCTAGCTACGACGCACGTAGTCCCCTGCCCTGAGTTGAAGAATGTAGATAATTGTTTTAAATCCAATGCTGATTGCACAATGTCTTTCCATCTTTTCAACGTGAGCTAGCGTTACACCCACATTTGACACGGCTTTTATTGTGTAGAGTATAGGGCCATCTTTAGGCTAATAATTGTCGAGTTCTATTCTATTATGTATAATCAGTTCTTATACTCAGAATACATTTCACTAAGTGAATTAATCCGATGCAGTACAATAAAAGCACAAGTCCACCCTTACACAAGACAAATATCATTAGTACACTCTGAACAGTGTTTGCCAGGTAGACCTACTGTAATGCTACCGACATCTCCTGGGCATGTGCTGTAATTGCATGTCATTTCCGCTGTCGCGTCAACTTGATCAAAAGCATAGAACATTCATTCAAGAAGTTCGTTGGAGCAGATGAGTAATCAACATGGTGTACAGTACTCTATGCGTGATTGCACGCGATGCAATTTATGTTTTGCCAAGAATTCAAGGCCCCCGTGAAAATAGCGTATAGGAACTCAGATTGCAGGGCACCCAGGCCAGTATACACCAATACACCTGAAAAGAAAGGATCAGAAAACCAGCGACCTCAAACTTTTCGTTATAAATTTATACCAAAAGGCACAATAACACATTAAATAAGAATGTTCAAACACTGCCTTGACAGAAGATTACACTGAGTCATATAGATCAGCACAGCAGGCACCAGAAACAGTACAATAATTTAAAGTAACAATGTTAGTCCTTAAAAGTGCAGCCTACGTTTTCACACCTGACCTGTATATGACTGTCAGATTGGACCTTTCTTTTTATTTACACATTAGAGTAACACTTTTATTTCAATCTGACAAAAACTTAGCTTATACTCCATCCTGCAAGGGAAACATTTTCCACAAACACCAGATCTACAAGCTGACAACCTGTTGTGAAGCGTTGTCCGCTTGTAGATCTGTTTTTACAATAGAGTAGAAATTTAAGAAGAGTTTCCTGAATGAGGCCCAGCCAGTGTGCCGGAATCTCATCTTTTTAGGTAATAACCTGAGTCCTGAATTACAGTCTGGTGTCTAATTCAGTCCTCCTGCTGAAAATATGCACAATAGAGCTGTCTGACTTCCTCTGCCTGGGTCTGATCGGGGCAGGGGGAGAGGTCCTGCTTGTGCGTGGGTTGTGGGTTCTCTGCCTGCGCTACCTCTTCTTGCCATTCGGCACGGAAGGCGTCCTCATGGGACTCACACACATTGTGCAGAATGCAGCAGGCCAGGATCATTGTGGGCACCACGTCCAGTCCACAGTCGTTCCTCTTGCTCAGGCACTGCCAGCGTGCCCTCAGCCTCAGCAATGCCTCCTCTGCCACGTTTAGCACTCTGGTGACCCGCTGGTTAAATTTCCGCTGTGGCTCTGCCAGTGCTTCTTTGTCGACCTTCCTCCCCTCAGGATAGGCTGTCATCAGCCAGCTCTGAAGGGGATAGCAAGTCTCCCCCAGAAGGACGTACCTGAACAGGCCAGTCAACCATCAGTGAGCTCAGTGGATACGGCACAATAATTATGACCAGTAAGGTTTAATTAAACACTACTGTGCTAATACATTTTTGTATAATGTATACAATATACATGAAGGTTTGACACGTAACGTAGCCACAGGTGGTAAAGAGCGGGATCCAAGCAGAAAAAGCCAATAGGACATGTGCCCAAGAAGAAACACCATGCCAATTATTCCAACTAAGTTTCATGAAAATCTGACCTTGCGTTCACAAGATATAGCATCTTTATCCAATATGGGCCATGCCCTAAAATTGTATTAACCTGTGGCAGGTGGCAGGAAACTGTTTTTATCACTTTCAGAAGGCTCAGTAAATATTAAAAGTCAATTTTGAAAAAAACAACCTCATGCTAACTAGATCATACATTCAATTATCACTCAAATTTTTCTAAATAGCAGATTTTTTTTTAAATAATTCCCACCTGGGCAATTGTTCTTTAAATGTAAAAACCCTTAACCATACCTGAGTGGTTTGCCATTGAAGAGACGGGGAGGGTCAGGGCTCAGTCCGCCCTCTGAGGCTGTTGCCCACAGTGTTGAGTTTTGCAGGATGTCTGCGGGCTCTGTACCACCAGGGAAACTGGCACACACATCCCAGAACTGCCCCAGTCCATTGACAGATACCTGAACCATCAGAGGGACAGAAAGCTATAATCTGTCAAATTACATGACTGGATAAAGGCTAACAAACAAAGACTATGTCAAGACATGTGTTGAGGTAAACTTTTGACCACCCCAGCGGCCGTGTGAATATGGTCATTAGGGGTGTGTCCTCTCTCACCTGAGACAGCACTGAGAGCCAGCCAGCAGGGTTAGCATAGTCAGACACGTTGGCTGATGGTGTGATGATGGCTGTGTGCAGTGTGGCCACAGCAGCCACACAGTGAGGGAAACCCCAGCGGGAGAGGAAGAACTGGGCTGAATCTTCAAGCTCCTGTTCATTGGGGGGCCGTAAGTACACCGGGCTGAGAAGTGCCACGATGGCATGACATAAGTCTCTGACACACCTACACACAGTGGATTTACCCACACCAAACAGGCTGCTAATAGTGCGGTACTCAATGTTAGACGCCAGTCGCCACAGAGCGACGGCAACACGTTTCTCCACAGGTAATGCCAGACGGAAGCTGGTGTCCTGTCGAGCGAGACGGGGCCTGAGTTTTTCACACAGATAGAAGAAAGTCTCCTTGCTCATACGGAACTTATCCAGCCAATCGGAAGGCTGGAACTCTGTCATCACCACCCGCTCCCACCAATCAGTGCTTTGAGTGTTGGTCCACGGCCGGGTGCGGATGCGGACATTGGAGTGAAGCCCTCCGGCTATCATCACCTTGGGACAGAAAAAAAACACGAAGCTGTGATCTATCAACTTATACAGTAAAGTAGATGCACTAGTTCCTTACAGTTGTATAGAAGGCAATGTTGTTAGGCTCCTATGGATGAAGAAATGCAAATGAATGGGTGTAAAGGATTGATCCATGGGTAAAACAAATTAAAAGTGATATTTTTGAGTTAAAAATGTTTGGTGAAAAAGTTAAAGCTATTCTGATAGTAATCGTTGCTCTATAGCGTGTTTGTTATTTGTTCAGTAACAGGGGTCTCCCTGTCTCCCCAGCTCTTTAATAAACAGAAAGAAAAAAAATCCAGGTGGGTTGCCAATTTCGTCCAATCTGTGTCTGCTCATTTCTTTGTGTCATCATGTCCAATTTCACCTGTTTGTCCCATGGTTTATTTCCTGTATCCCTTATGAGTTATTTCTCCTGAATGGATAAAAGTGGTATCCTATTCTAAACTGTAAATCCTTTTTCTGTTTACTATAGAGCTGGGAGACCCCTCTTTAGCAATGGTTACTATCAGTATATATATTATATATATTATCACGTAATTCACTTTAATAAGAGAGAGAGAGAGAGAGAGAGAGAGAGAGAGAGAGAGAGAGAGAGAGAGAGAGAGCATTGGCTCACTCACCATGAGCATCCTCCTCTGTCTCTGGAAGAAGTACTGTCTATGGCGGATGCGACGTTCTATCTCATTGCGTCTCTGAATGTTAGCATTGTTTACATCTCTTCTACGTTTCAGGAGCAGATAAGTCGTTAGGAACATTAGAGACCGAAGCCTGTCTTCTGTTTCCATTTCGTTTACCAAGTGGCAGCAATCTAAACATGTATTTATGGCCCAACGGTGACTAATAGCAAGCGCTTTGTTGACATGTTAACTGGTTTGCTGATGGTTGATTTCCGCTGTTCTTATTTGTCTGTTGGACTCACCCATAATCCCAAAGTGTGGTGCTGCCACCTAGCGGCTGGAATCACATCATAGACATGAAAGTATTACAAGATCTTTATTTTTATGCTCTATATACTAGGGAGCATATCAAGTAAACTACTAACAAACCAGCTCAGAGGCCTTGTGGATAGAGTATCCGCCCTGAGATTGGGAGGTCAGAGTTCAATTCCCTGGCCGCCTGGCTGGGTCATACCTCAGCATCAAGGGTTGCATGGATTGGGGGTAACATTATATTTAATGCTGCAAACCAGAGCTCATTTTAATGAATAGACTATTTTTTTATTCTAAACAATCTGTATGTTAATTCAAATAGCTAGTACTTCTGAAGTGGTTGGAGGTGGTCTCTCTACTACTCTTACATTGACACATTTAGACCATGGTGCTGGGGCCACCTACTGGTTGTCAATTAGTAACCTACTGCCTGAAGCTCATAGGCACACTGACCATATATGGCTATTCTCCACATCACGTCACTCTTAACAAAAAACAAACAAAAAAAGAGTCAGGAAATACTGGAGGGTTAGTCATCATTTTTAAAGCAGTATGTGGGTTCACAGTGATAATTGGAATTAAGCTCTTGTAGGCCTTATGTTTACGTCTTTGGGGGCTTTGATTTATTATGGAAAAAAAACTCTCCAGAGTCTCATCTCTGACAGCTTTATAGCCCATTAAAAAGGATAGAAGGCTTTTATTTTATTTATTTATTCATTTATTATCCCCCCCACCACTTATTTTCTGGCATCCAGCTGCTTTGTGTAAATTGGGGTTAGGTTCAATACATGTTCAACTTAGCCAATTAAAGGGCAATGCCACTCAGTCTACACATTTACATAATGTTTTTTTAATGACCCTGGACAATATATAGTGAACTACGCTCCCAAAGTTAGAGACAGCATTAAAAACTCTGGCTTGTGTTACCAATGTACAACCACCAATGTACAAGCAGGAGCAACAGCATTAACAACAAATTACTCTGCAAACTCATACAATATTTGTCTGGACTTTTATATGTTACATATTACAAACATATTATATATCTTTATAATAATTATATGTTTAATATTTTTTTATAATAAACATATTAACCAATAAACATATTATATCATGTTTTCAGTTCCACACTAGCAAATGCATTTTCAGTTCATCTTCTTTAACGCATCCTTATGAATCTGTACATTAATGTCACATTTACATATTGTTTCTCGCCAATGTTCTGTCTCATAACTGGGGCAGGCTGTGCTATTGTTCCCCTCTTTTTGAAATGATGAAAAGTTGCCCAAATTAAGCTTAACTTTATGGGAATTGGATGGATGCATAATTCCATTAAATGCTTGTTTATTATTTTCATAAATACAATATAAATAAAAAAAAATAACTCCCTATGGGGAGTTGTGGGAGTGGGGGTATGGAGGTGGGGGAGATGGGGGGTACAGGGTATAGGGGGGAATTATGTTGGGGGGGCCTGGGCCAGTAAGGGGGGGGGGGGGGTCACTTAGGATGGGGCCAAACACTCGCAGGGCCCTTTTTACTAGTTAAACTGTAAGTGATGAGAATACATAGTAAAATTAAGACTATGACACAACTCTAACTCTGGTGATAAAGAGCTCTGCCGCAGCATTCTCAAACTCTTTTGCATCCATATTTCCACCTGCCCCCCCTGTCTGGGCCTCAGCCATTGCCTGGGCCAGCTTGCAGGGAGATATTTTAGCACTGGCCTCCAGATAGCGGTTCGCCTTCAGGTTAGTCTCCAGACAGGGATTGGCTTTAGTGTTAGCATTAGCACTGCGGTTCGTATCACAGCCCTGGGAGGTCTCCAGAGCTTCCTGGAGGGTCCCCAGTACAGCCACGCAAAGTGCCCGACCCGCAGGCTCCTCATCAGGGCAACACACCTCAGCATAAAGTCTCTGTGCCTGGCGTATATAGTCTGAGAACACAGCGCACGTGAGCACACCGTGACGGAAGACATCGTAGGGGACGGCTTCATGGTCTTGGCAGTGGAGGCGTCGGAGGAGAGGAGCAGAGGTAGATGCAGGGACTCCGCCTTCACTGCACAAGCACTGGAGTGTCTGGGAGTAGAGGCCACCTCTTACCCCACCACCTGTGGGGCTGTTAGTACTGGAGACATCGGGGCCATCAGGGCCCTCAGGAGCCACACTTAGCCGTCTCTGGGGACCAGTCTGAGCCAGGATGTCATAGGCCACACGCACATTATTGCTGAAGGCAGATCTTGAGATAATGAATGAGAAATAAAAGTACAATAAATCATAGGGGTGTCTAGTAAGAAACAGCCTTTCACTGCTAACATTGCCCCTTTTGTCAGTTTTTAATCGTCAAAATGTTGGACTACAGTGCACTATACACAGCAAAATCTATCTATGTAAAAATGTATAGTTATGGGTCCATTTCTACAGTCTCAGAAATTAAATTGAATCTCAGAATTCTGCAGAGTACAACAGACAGGGGTCTTCAACCTTTTCAGGCCAGGGACCCCCAAACTGATGGGTAGATGGAGCAGGGACCCCCTACCTCGTAGGGTAGGGGGGCTACCACATATATTGTATATTTATGTATAAAATTGTTTTATATTGCCTGCTCCTACGCACCTGCCCCAGTAGGTGTGCAAAATAAAAACTCTCTACAAAATATGTATAAACATACCATGTTATTGTGCATTGTGCCTCCATTTATCTGTTTGCTATGGATTCATGTTATGTTTAAAGACAATTTGACATTTTTGGAAAAAATATAGTTTTTTTTTTTTTTCCCAAACAAAAATATTGTTTAATCAAACAACAATTTCGCGGACCCCCTGCAGTACCTCCACGGACCCCCTAGGGGTCGCGGACCCCCTGTTGAAGACCTCTGGACTAGATGCTTCAGGGTAGTTCATCATCATCACCACCACCACCACCATACAGTCACACATAGCCTATGCCTATGGAGTATGCTTGCTTTAAAAAATATGTTGTCTACAGCCACATGAGATTAAATAGGCCTATGGTTTTAATATCTATAAATCAGGATGTAGCCTATTGCGTTTTTCTTTAAAATGACATGTCTGCACATATGGTGTTCAGCACATTAATTAAAGCTCAACTTAGGCTATATGTCGTTGTATGACGAAATGTAAATCAGTCTACGGTACGTCCACATTTGAACAGACCTTTGCGAGTGATGCGCCAGCCGCAGGTGCCACAATGCCCTGTTGAGATACTGCTGCTCTCGTGCGCCGCCGTTCGGCTGATCTCCGTCCCTGCACCCACCAACCGTCCCGTTCTCTGTCACAGAGGCGAGGTTGCAAAAGTGGTCGGCTAAAAACCCAATGGGGTCGTCCGATCTGGACTCCACCAGCTTCAGCAGCGCTCCGCGAAGCAGCTCCCCCACACCCATGTGCGAGAGAACGTCCCTCTCGGTTTCTGATTTGGTCGTCTTGACTTCAGACATCATCATCGCCGAAGTAACGCCGGACCTGCGCTTCTCCGCCATTGCTATGATGATGATGATGATGATGATGCTGCTGCTGCTGCTGCTGCTGCTGCTGGGAAGAAACGACAACGGAAGTGGTTCATCATACCTCTACTGAACCCGGCCGTTCGGAAAATGTAGTCGTTTCCCAGACAGAGGTGGATGCAGTGTATACTCACATTTTTTTTACTTAAGTAAAAGTATCTGCGATCTACTGCAATGCAGAAATACTCTGTTACAAGGAAAAGTCTGGAATTTAAAATGTACTTGAGTAAAAGTACAAAAGTATTGGCATCAAAATGTACTTACCAAAAGTAAAAGTAGTACTCATTATGCAGAATGTCCCGTTTCACAATACATGTATGTATTGTATATACATTTTCAAATAGCCGAAGTATATAGGGATAAAGTATTAATGCATGTTTTGTAATAATAATTCAAATCTACAAAGTGGGAGTAACTAAAATGTCCAAATAATTGTATGGAGTAAAAGTACAATATTTGCCTCTGAGATGTAGTGGAGTAGAAATAAAAGTACTGAAAACTGGAAATACTCCAGTAAAGTAAAAATAGCTCAAAATTGTACTTAAGTACTTGAGTACATGTAGTTACTTTACACCACTGGATTCTGTATTTTCATGTTGATTTTTGAACTGTTTGGTTGCTACTACTATATATGTCTATGAAATTAACTCAAGGACCCCAACGGAAACAAGTCCGCAAGGACTTTTTTGGCCGGACCTTTTAGACAAAAGCATTATAAATGTAACTGTGTTGTTTTACATTATTTTGCCTAATAAAAATTTCAATCAATCAATCAATCAAACACAAGTGTCGAATAAACGTATGACTCCGTATCCAAATCGATATGATGATAAGATCTAAGAGGATGTAGAAAAAGGGATAACTTTATCCCTGCTTGTTGGCTGCTGGTTGCTAAGGACGCTGTCTGACGAATGCGCGCGCGCCTGCATGTGTGCGTGTGTAAAGCAAACTAGCAAGCACAAAGTAGGCTACAAACAATTACAAAAAGTCATTAAGCAAATAAAGTTTATTATCAACTATAAATGCCATTGCTGATATCACAGAATATTCAAGTAGGCCTAGTTTAGACTAATGGTTTTTGCTTATTTGTTTTTTCATATATGTTATAACTGCCTATCCTGTGCAAAAATATATCATTCTAATAAACACAGACCAAGTCTTACTAAATATTTTTGTAACAGTCACTTATAGAAGACAACTAGAGACAGACAGACAGACAGACAGACAGATTCAGTTGTCATGACATGCAGAACGTTAACTTTTGCCATGAGAGACGATATAATTGCACTTTAGCTTTCTATCAAGGGCAAGTAAGGTCATCTGCAGTGATTATACTTTTGTCGCCTCAATGACATGTACACCAACTCCATTCTCCTGAGGTAGATTGCCGTTGCTGAGGGCCTTTTCTTTCTTGACACCATGGATGAGTTTGCTGTGATGAGGCAGGAAGCTTCTTTGCAGCTTGTGCTCAAGGTGCATGTTGCTCTGTGGGGGAAGTCCGAGGCATGCTCTGGAACCAACAAAAAGGAGGCAATCCGCATTAGCCTATATGATGAGAAATTCAAATGTGTGTCACCTTAGACATGGTTCCTGAAATCATCTCTATCATCATCTTCTACCACTCTACCACATATAGTTTCCTATGTCTAGCTTTGGACCCACATTAATCACCCCCTCTCTTCCCTTAATTGACTGTCTCACTCGCTGTCTTCCCTAAACAAAGCAAAAATGCCAAAAACGTCATCTTAAAAAAGTTTTATAATAACACAATAAAATAGATATTTAGATTTATTTGGTACACTGGCGGTCTATATACTGTAAGCCGCAGGGAAAAGCAGTTAGCCTACAGTATATGCATCTAGAGTAAACCCAGCACCCCACAGTAGTGCTGTCTCCAACCTCATTATGTTCTCTATGCAGGCTCTCTGACGGAAGAAAGCGTTGACCAACGGGGCCCCGGCGGGGACTAGGG
Source organism: Gymnoscopelus braueri (assembly GCF_963280865.1). Taxonomy (NCBI): domain Eukaryota; kingdom Metazoa; phylum Chordata; class Actinopteri; order Myctophiformes; family Myctophidae; genus Gymnoscopelus; species Gymnoscopelus braueri. The sequence continues at coordinate 27,933,024 of NC_137621.1, read as the reverse complement.
GAGCCTTGAGGAGGAAGGAAAGCAGGGCCAGGACACTGTGGAAGGACTGGAAGTCCTCCTCCCCCTGGGGACGGATGGTGATCCGCTGACACAGCTCAGTCAGAATCACCAGGTCCAGAATGATTGGACTGGCTAGCAGTGAGTCCTTAGGACAAAAGGTACAGTAGTGAGTGAGTGTGAAAATGTGGCAGAACTTTTGAGAATGCAGTACATAAGGCAGTAAGATTGCCTTTAATATCACATTGAAAAGCATGTGAAATACAATGGGTTTGGTACTGAAACTAAGCCCTATTCATACAGGACTAACAATAACTGGGGACATCCAGTAATGTGTAATAAGTTGTTTGTCATTTTTGTCCAGAGTGAAACTGCCATGTCTGTAATTTGTCAAGTAAAAATTCCAACAGCAATTACCTACTATAATTCTGTGCAGATAGAGGTCCCCTATATTAGGGGCGGCCATAGCTGAGTGGTTAGTGAGCCCGCCTAGGGAACCAGAGGCCCTGGTTGCCCCAGGTTCGATTCCAGGCTATCCCAGCATATGTGCCGATGATATGAAATTTGTCCCTGAGCAAGACTCTTAACCCCAATTGCTCACAGGTTCTCATTGGAAACAAGACCGCAAGGACTTTCATGAACGACCTGTTAAAAGGAATTATCCTCAATCAAAACAGCTAAAAAGTTATTTTAGCTGTAATTTGCCTTTTAATGTGCAGTTTCCATCTTCCAGCATTTTAAATGGATGTAGTGGTGACATTAATGCAGAAATTTCAGTGCACACTTCTCTCTTTTATGGATGGGCACCCGAGCAGGACCACCAAATATTTTTTTCCCCAGACTATGTGGTTATGAATAATCTCCTCAAATTAATGCTGAAAGTGCGGTTCACGGATAAACAATAAAAAAGACGATACCCAATCGGATGGGTGCTGGATCAAGACATACCTAATGAAATTGAAACAGAATAATCTACACACCAAAAACCTCCGGTGGATTTTTTAATATCTTCTAGACTAGAATGAGCAAAAAGGCTCTTCCCCAGACTTCTGTTTCATACAGAGAGTTGCCATCTTAAAACCCTATTCACACAGTGCTAGAATTACCTGGTGACCAATGGGAATTAGTAATAATTGCGGAGGTTATCTGCAATCTTAATCCTCTGCGAATGGACCAGGTCTCTAATTTGGAAAGTAAATGTGAGTATAACACAGTCTTCGCTTATCTCGTGCAAATGCACTGCACACAATTACGAGGTCCCCAGGTGATACTAGTCCTCTGTGAATAGGGCTTTAATACCCATAGTGCCTATTCCAAACTCACACGATACAACACGTCAGTTGTACATTCTCATAAGTAGTGGGGTTCACCCCATTCACTAATTAGTTTAATCATGTGTCCAATGCCTAGAATTGTCTTGCTCTTATGGCTCACCTATTACCTCACTCTGACAAAACAGTGGTACATTTAAGCACATTTCAGAATTGGCTTACTCCCATGTGAATGAGCTGCAAAAACGGAGGTCAGTGGGTAATTCCTCAATTATATGAGGTGCCCGTATAAGTGCATTAGCATCAAAGATTGGAAACTTGACTGAAGATTATATATTATAACGGGATGGCACCAATGCATTCAAGTTGGAAATTCATCAGTAGTTTAAATGCTGTATGCGCACATTTCACGGATAAATACAAATGTACTTCTACATTCGTAGACGTGTGAACATTTAGTGACAACTAACCTCACAGGTGTTGTGCAGTACAATGGTGTTGGTCCCTCCCATCATGATTTCAGAGGTGTATTCATCCATGGCACGCTTGCTGTCTCCGACATAGGGGACATACTTAATCACCACCTGTAAACATTCCATTATCTGTTAGTTAGGCCGGTAGGTACTACCTACCTGCACCCCAAGTGCACACGCACGCACGCACGCACGCACACACGCACGCACGCACGCACGCACGCACGCACGCACGCACGCACGCACGCACGCACGCACGCACGCACGCACGCACGCACGCACGCACGCACGCACGCACGCACGCACGCACGCACGCACGCACGCACGCACGCACGCACGCACGCACGTGAAGAAAGTGCGCAGAAACTCACACAGTGGTCAGGTTTCTCTCCAGGCTGGTACAAGATGGGGTTGGACTGAACCATGTCATCCACCACATTGCTCTTGGAGATCTCCTTGGAGCGGAACTGCAGCGGAGCCGAAAGGTTCTTCCCATCATTGTTGCCAAGGTGATTGTAACTCACAATGGAGGTAGGCTGTTGTGGAGACAGGAAACTCAAATCTCAAGTCAGTGAGTACATACCATCACAATCACCAACCTCGACTATTTTAATCGAGAAACGGGAAAAAGTGGGGTCGTCGACTCGTCGTGACCAGCGTCAAAGACGACCATTTGACTCCTCATACACACATACAGCTCCAACATACAGAGAACCAGCAGCACACAGGAAAGACAACACACACAAGTGTCAGCTGCGTCAAGAAAACTCACGTGGGGGCGAGTTGCGATCGCTACAATATTAATTAATTTCATTGATAAGATAGGCTTACTGCTGTAATTTCATTTTCTAATACATATTCATATATAAGGCCAGCAAAGTATGCTTTTATTTTAAGATATTCTTTATTTCCACTTTGAAATTGCACTATAAATAAAGAGTGGGGTCGCCAATAAAATTCCCCCATAAAATGGGTTGTGGTATAAAAAAGTTTGAGAACCCCTGCATTAGAAGCAGCGTAATTATCTGATACTAGTCAGAGTAATTATCTGATACCGAAGTAAAATTGATTTTATCATTAATTTTCACCACAGATATGGTGCCATGTAGGGAATGCCTCCTGCATAAAATGCTCATCTCTGCCATAGTCATTGTGTCATGTAACACAATGACACAATGTTAGATTTATGTTAAATTATCAAATCATGTTAAATGATTAGATCTCCTCTCACCTTGATACCTGCGCTGACCAGGAAGTCCACCAGCACTGACTTGATCTTTGTTTGACCGGACTTGAAGTCATCCCCACCAATGAACACCCCTCTCTGCACCGCCAGCTCCACAGCCCCAGGGACAAAGGTGTTCTGCGGGGCCCCATTGATGTACGCGCAGCCCTCCAGTATACTGGCCACCGCGAACAGTGTGGAAGGAGAAACCTCTGCACCAGACTTTGAAGATATAAGGAAACAACCAGCGTTTATTCCTATTAAACTTATAATTGTGGCAGAACTTGACAACACCTGTCTGTCTCATTAGTTGAACACAGAGCAGAGAGACCACCAGGCATGCAAGGCGACATGTTTCTCCCAGGACAGTCTTTACACTATCTCTGTAGCACAACTGTAGCATAGTCTGTGGTGATTATGTAAAGTTATGGGATTTGGCGAAGGTAATACACCTGAAAGACATCATCAATGCTGACAGCAGTACAACAGGTGTACTGCAGACTGGAGATAAAATAAACACTAGCGCGAGAGCAAATCATAATTTCATTCTCCACCATCAGAGATTAGAAACAGACGACTATTTCAGGCCTGCGGTGAGTTTTGAATTAGTGTGTGTGTGTGTGTGTGTGTGTGTGTGTGTGTGTGTGTGTGTGTGTGTGTGTGTGTGTGTGTGTGTGTGTGTGTGTGTGTGTGTGTGTGTGTGTGTGTGTGTGTGAGTGAGTGAGTGAGTGTGTGTGTGGCGCGTGCGTGCGTGCGTGCGTGCGTGCGTGCGTGCGTGCGTGCGTGCGTGCGTGCGTGCGTGCGTGCGTGCGTGCGTGCGTGCGTGCGTGTGCCCACAGTAAAGTGTTAGGAAGAGTAATCTTTTTATCCTTTAAGCTTTATTAATCACACAATGTGATGTAGGATTACTGGTTCCTAGAATTAGTTTGAGATTAAAGTAGAATGGGTAGCTCATAACCGCTAGGCATTGACATAATTTAGTCTTGTTTCCCATTACACCTGTAGCCCTTGAATGTCATGGGAAGAAAGCTTTTGCTTGTATAACTCTTGTATACACCTTTTCATTGTTTGCTGATCTATTTTACAGTACAGTGGAGAGAAATAGGAAAGAGTTGTAGAGAGCAAGGAAGTAACATATAACACAGGTCAAGAGCTAGATTTGATCTCCACCACCATGGAGACTGGGGTTTGATTCCTCCGCAGTGCCTCCCTCTGGCTTGGCCAGGCGTTCCAACAAACACAACTGGCCATGTTCGTGGGTGGGAGGCCAGCAGGGGAGGGGGAGGGCTTCCCACCCAGGCTAGCAACTTCTACAGGTTGGTCAATGGGCTTGTTCAGCAGGGAGCAGAACTGGGTATAACAGAGATAGTGTGTTCCTCTGCATGCGTTATGCCCTCACTGTCAGGTGAAAAGAAGTGACTAGCGACTCCATGTGAATCAGAGGAGATGTGGTTGTCTACACTCTCCCCAGACCAACAGTAGGGGTTGGCTGGCAGTGACAGGGACTATAAAAAGATGGGGGGGGGGGTATACAGTACACAGTACGTATACTTTAGTGGTTACCTTAATGGCAGCCAACAGGTTCTGAGCTGTGTCATTGACCCCGGGGATGATGCTACAGAAGCGTTCAGTGTTGGCGGTCCACAAGACGATGACTTTGTCCACACTGCTTGACCGCCGGAAGTCTCTAATGTCATCTCTGATCTGTTCCATCTAGAGACGAAGAGGTAGTTAGAGTGAACACCACACAAAGGAACATCATTTCTTTTGCCTCCTTACTCATCCTCAAATTCTCGTCTTATGGGAAAAAACATCTCCCTCAAACACATCTTGGTTGCGGGACTTATAGTGTAATTTCTGAAATTGGCATTGGCATTCAATTTGTTGTCCATGAATCTGTTGAGAACTTTCATAAACATTGGCAGCCTCTCATCTCTCACTTTGAAACAATGTGTGATTATATTTGAAATATTATAAATTGCCCTGGGATGTGTACATGCATCTGAATCTGTGTAGCTACTGTGGACACAGGGAGGCTATGTGTAGGTTCGAGGGTGTGGGTAATTTGTGCATCCTGGATTATAATTTATAACTGCAGGCAACGCTTGAGGTTGAGATAACATGATTATTTTTTATCTCCACCAGGCCGGAACGGCCGGGGGCGGGGATTGTTTTCGGTCCTGTGAGTCTGTCTGTCTGTCCATCTGTCTGTGAGCAGCTAATCTCGGGACCTGTAGATGGTAGGCTAGACCATAAGGCCATGGTGCGAAGTTACGCCGTTAAAGGAGCATTTCACTCCTGGAAGAACTTACAGTCACTCAATGTTAATAATATTTGTAGTAGATAACAGTAGAAAAAAATTGAAATTTGCACCCTATGGCCAGAAAAATATAGAAGTCTGTGTGTTTGACTGGGGTTTGACTGGACTGCTGCATTACTACAATGACCATAATGCTTTGGGGCACTGCCCTTCCTTGTGGGGAGGGGAGTCTGCGTGGGGGTGTGGTCTACATTGTAGTCAGGAAATAAGGTGAGATAAAGAGACTATGAGTCATTTGACTCATAGTCTCTGAGGATATGGATAAAAATCAAAAAATACAGATAAAACACAAAAAACACACCAGGATCATGTTTATGGGTCCTAGACCTAGATAGAAATAGGGGTTTGATACAAAATCGGCAAAATGTCCCTTTAAAACATGACACAGAGACTTGAGGCTAACCTGCTCAGCCATGGTCCCTGTGAGCACATTGTCAGCTCGGCTCTCTTGGTTAGCCGCAATGAATTCTGGGATATAGATGGAAGCCCTGGGTCTCAGGCAGCACATGAGAGGACGGAGCTGCTCCTGCACTGACCAGTCAAGCACTGCAGCTCTCTCCATCGCACGACCCAGGTCCAACGATGAGATGTCCCATCCTAATAATAAAGCATGCACACACACACAAAAAAAATGAAAAAACAATTCAATTCAATTCAATTCAATTCAATTCAATTCAATCTTTATTTCAGACTCAGGGTCCATATAGCAAAACATGACAATCACACAGTAAAAGCAATAAAAACATAAAATAAAATAAAAAGAAATAAAAGAAAAACACATAAAAACAGTCCAACTACAGCTTTTCAACGTCCGTAGAGGCTGTTACGCCAATGTCTCCATATCGTGGAGGAGTACCGAGTAGAACTTTTGACAGGGTTAATTAAAATCTTAATAACATGATTGTCAGACTTTTCAAGACGACATATGAATTTGTACATTAAATTTCTTAACAGGGCTTGACATGTAGGTACCCCCAGGTTTACAAACAGCTGGCTGGCACTGTGCCATCTTGGTACCCTTACCAGCAACCGTAGAGCATCATTATATGCTACTTTTAGTTTTCGCATGCTGCTAGCTTTGTAGTTACTCCATAAGTGAGCCGTATACAATGGTGTACAGAATGCTTTAAAGAGTGAAACCTTGACATGTACAGAGCATTTGTGAAATTTCCACATTAGTATGTTTGCCTGGGCATACAATTTGCATCTTTGTCTATGGATGTCTTTGTCATCAGAGAGATCATCGGATATACAGTGTCCTAGGTACTTAATCTCACTGCACACAAGTAGTATGTTGCTACTGAGAATAAAATTAGGAAATACTGCCTTTTTATCATCTTTACTTCGCACGATCATGATGCTACTCTTCTTGGCATTATATTTTATATTAAAATCAATGCCATACTGGGAGCAAACCCTGAGAAGCTGTTGTAAGCCTGCACTGTACGGGGAATAGATAATCAAATCATCTGCATACATAAGGTGATTGACTACAGAGTCACCTATGACACATCCAGTTTTACACTGGTTCAGTTTCCTAGACAACCCATCCATGTATAAATTAAATAATAGTGGAGACAAAATCCCCCCTTGCTTAACACCATTACCAACATAGAAATGTTCGGACACAGTATTTCCCCACTTCACCTGCATAGTCTGGTGTGCATACCAAAAGGCTAGTATCCTTATAATGTACTTGGGTACCCCTCTTTGGCACATTTTGTCAAATAACTTGAAATGATTCAACCGGTCAAATGCCCTAGAAGCATCAATAAAACAAAGAAACATGGTGGAATTCTGGCTTCTATATTTTGCAATAATGTCCTTTAAAGCAAAAATACACATATCAGTGCCATGTTTCCTTTTAAATCCAAACTGGTTGTCAGCTGTGGTAATATACCTATCCAGTCTGTCCAACAGGATTTTCTCCAATACTTTAGAGAGTATACTAGCTAAAGCAATGGGTCTGTAATTATCAATGCTATTTATTTTCCCAGCTTTGTCCTTAATAACTGGCACAAGATTTAAAGAATTAAAGCTACCCACCAGAAGTTATTGTCACCAATTAAACCCGATCTACTTTGTTGACCGGTGTACCCCAGGGGCCTATATATGGCCCACTCCTTTTTTCCCTCGACACCAAATAAAATAGCTGATCTATATAAGCTCACAACGTGTCGCATTGCAACGTGTTGTGAGCTATTTTTGCAGAATGTTCACCTTTTATGATATGCCCAGAAAAGGGATGGTAGGGTTCAAATAGTCAATGAATAAACGTTATTTTAACCAATGTGCATGATAGAGTATGTTCATACAATATAACTTGTTTATCTGCAGTGGTTGGAAGTGGTCTCCATACCTACTGGTTGACAAGTAGTACTGCCTGAAGCACGGTCAAGTGGCCAAGTGGAGATGCCCACTTGACCGAGCGATGGAAGGTTGGTTTCCCACGCGGGAGGCCCAGGCTCGAATCCCGGCTAGGACATGAGGCGCAGCTCGCGGAGCTAGTTCAGGCAGGCAACTCAAGGGAGCGCGCCATCCCGATCAGGTGACCAGTCACATGCACTCTTCTCCTGATCTGGATGGTCATATATACTGCTCTGCCTACCTGCTCATTCTGGCTTCTCTGTCTGGCTGCGCTGACGTGCTGACGCGCTGCAGCTGTTGCTCCTCTGCTGACATCTGCTGCCTTCGCTTACCTGCGTATGCTGCTCACCATGAATATTCTTATCCCACCGCCTCCCCGGCATTCACCTGTAGGCTCTGTTTCTAGATCCCCATGGGGGTCTTTATTCATTCCCTGTAAATTCTATTTGGCATGTAACATTTATTAAAATGTTCATGCTTACAGGGAATTAATAGACTCAGAGCCCTGACGCCAAACTATGCTTCATATATGCTTCTTATATGCTTCATATATCTATGCTCAAGTATGCTCAATAAATATATATTCTAATCTAATCCAAGAGTTGTCTGACTGAAATGAAACTTTCCGATTGTAGCTTTAAGAATACATTATGCAACATTCCATAAATTAAAAAAACTTTTAAGAAGGAGTGAAAATAGCAGATCTACAAGCTCGCAACACACTGTGAGCTTGCAATGTTCACTAGTTTGGGATAAGGATAAGGATAATTCCTTTAACAGGTCCATTCATGAAAGTCCTTGCAGTCTTGTTTCCAATGAGGGCCTGCGAGCAATTAGGGGTTAAGAGTCTTGCTCAGGGACATATTTCATTTCATTTGACACATTTGCTGGCCTGGAATCGTACCTGGGGCAACCAGGGCCTTTGGCTCCCTAGGGGAACCACTGCTCTATGAGCTAATATTTCCCAACCCTTCTCCTAAGGAATGACCAACATTATGTAAAAAGACAACTCTGACCTCTCTGGCTGTCTAAGGGAGATTCTCTCTCTCTCTCTCTCTCTCTCGCTCTCTCTCTCTCTCTCTCTCTCTCTCACACATATATCACCTCACCCACGTTGCCACTTATCAGTTAACGGGTGAAAGGTCAGACTTCATGCTGGCTGTGTAGGATCACCCATACCGTCAAAGGTGATATCATCAGGGTGCACCATAGGCAGGAGGTCACGAAAGGGCACGTTGACCTCTCCCTCCGGCCCTGACCCCAGACAAACAGTAGACGCCTGCAGAAGTGAGCCAAAATAGTTTGCTCTCTAAAGAATGTGGAAGAATGGAAGGAAAAGGGAAAAGGTTACAATAACAACCACTCTACTCTCAGTTGAATCATCACCCATCATATGTTATATGTTTATTATCATTTTAACAAATTATTCATATTTTATATCAAGGGGAAGACAATGAAGTTGAAGAAAGCTGCGCAGAAAAAACATCTGTCAATTTAACACTCAGATTTAAGTGAACGCTGCATAGCTGAGAAAGAGAAGTAACAATGGCCATTTAAGGTAAAGATGTGAAGACCTAGAGTCAATTAAGCTCCAAACGGTCTAGTGGACCTGTCAGCATGTCAAAGATATTAATGAGATTTCTCCTCTCTGGCGCTGCAGGGTGGAATTCCCAAACAGTAGTCTATTAAATTATCATACCATATTAAACAACATGTAAAAAGTTAATTGATTTCAACAACCAAAAATGTAAGTGCACAGCAGAAGAAGCAAATGGCAAATTAAACTTTTTAGTCAATAAGATATCAATCATTTCGGGACACCGATGGCCTAGTGGTTAAGGCGCATACCACCGCTCTATTCTGGCCCAAGCTATACCCGTACCCGCGGAACATTAGCCGCGAATCTCTACCCATTACCTGTGAAATACAGGTAATGTATTTCACAGGTAATGGGTATACTTTGGCTGTTCAAAAATAGCAGATCTACAAGCTCGTAATGCGGCACTCGGTGCTTGAACATCTTGAACATTTTGCAAATCTTTGAATATATATATTTTTTCAAGCAAAAATTTTTAACTCAAATCTTTGCTTCTGGGGGTCCCTGGCACAAAATATTTTGAGATGGGGGTCCGATGGGGGTCTGTAGAATCGGAATCGGAACCTCAGGTCTTAATGGGTTAATAAATACTCAAAATGTTTTACTTAGTTACAGTACTCAAGTACAAAACAAATGTACTTAGTTACTGTCCAACACACACTGCTTGCATGTGTGTGTGTCGCTCTCTCCTCACACCTTTTCTCCAGTCTTGGTCCTCCAGGTGAGGCCCAGTCTGTTGGCCAGTACGGCAGCAGTGACTGTCGTCCCATTGTTTCCCCCCCAGCCCACCAGCATGACACCCAGTCGGGGCACATGGCGCTCTGTGTGGAATGTCACCTCGCTGGTGGTCGGGGTTATCTGAAACAAGAAGATTCAAATGTGAATCTCTCTGTGTGTGTGTGTGTGTGTGTGTGTGTGTGTGTGTGTGTGTGTGTGTGTGTGTGTGTGTGTGTGTGTGTGTGTGTGTGTGTGTGTGTGTGTGTGTGTGTGTGTGTGTGTGTGTGCATGCGCGCGCTCACATGTGTGAGAGTGCGATTTCATAAATGCATGCTTGCATGTAGGCAGGGCAGGGTTGAAATACGGAATCGTCCCTTATTTGGAAACTAAAAGACCCTTATTGAACACACTTTGTTCCTTATTTGGGGGAATTAATCAATGACACACATCTTACAAGCTCAAACAGCTCATATACATAGTAGCCTACCAGGGTTTCTCAAAGTGGGTGTCGTGACCACTTAAACCCTCTATACTTAGTAAAACAGGGTTGCACTATACTTTGTGCTTTCTTTTTTGATCTACAGTACACCAAGTCTCCTTGCCAAAAATAGCCAATCGATTGGCTATTTTTGGCCAATGCTCCCCCCGGAATAGGGATGCTGGGGTTCAAGTGGTTAAATGTCAAGTATAAAGTTCAATCTGTCCTAATGGAAACTGATATTCTCTCAAGTTTTCCTCGTGAAAGGGTTTGTAACAATTCAGGGGTGCTGTGGATGAAAACATTATTTACAGGGAGACCTTTTTTTTTTTTGAGAACCTTGGACATATTTTTTCTATACTCTACACACTAAAATCTCTTGTCTTGGCCAAAAATAGCCCATCTACAAGCACACAACACATCGCAACACAACAGATCTGCTATTTATGGCTAATTTTCCCACCAGAATGTGGATGCTGGGGTTCAAGTGGTTAACATAGGCTAATATACAAAAACTGTACATATACACAGTGAGATTTTTCTGGGTGTCCCTTATTTGAATTTCAGGTAGTTCGCAACCCTACATATAGGCCCTAATAGTGACTTACTGTGATGTTGTTCCCATCTCTGTGTACCGCTGTAGTATGGTAGGAGTACTGAGCTTCAATGTGTGTGTCTGTGTATCTGACATTAGAACTGTTGATGTGAATGTTCTCTGACATGGCTGCAGTCTGCAAAGAGATAAAAAAGAGGATTTAAAAACAGGTCAACGCACCAGCGGGTCAGATCAACCTGACTGCAGTCAGAACAAACCTGCAATTGTAATGTTGATTTAATTTCCATAATGTCGTGAAAAAATTGGCAGCTTCCACACGTTAGTCATGGTATAACCTACTGTGTAGAGCAGGCTATTCAGTAGGCTAGATGCACTCTTCCAACAAATTATTCATGGTAAAAAAAAAATGGATTAAGAGGATGGTTATAGCGAATAGGTTATAGGCTATACACTAACCACTGCACTGCAATGGTGGAAAAAATACTCACATTTCTTACTTAAGTAAAAGTATCAACACAAAACTGCATTGTAGAAATACCCTGTTAAAAGTAAAAGTCCGGAATTTAAAGTATACTTGAGTAAAAGTACAAAAGTATTGGCATCATCAAAATGTACTTAAAGTACCAAAACTAGAAAGTAGGCCTACTCATTGTGCAGAATGTCCATGTCCACAAGTTTTCAAATCTGACATTAGCAGATATAAGCTCACAATGTGTTGCATGGCGACGCATTGAGATCTTGTAGATCGGCTATTTTCAAATGGCCGAAATGTAGGCTATATATAAGGCTGATGTGGTTATCTATGTTTTGTAATAATAATCAAAATCTACAAAGTAAGGCCCTTGCAAATAATCGTAGTGCAGTAAAAGTACAATGTTTGCATCTGAGATGGAGTAGAAGTAAAAGTAGGCTACCTACCAGAAAATTGGAAATACTCCAGTTAAGTGAAAAATTGTACTTATAAGTACAGTACTTGAGTAAATGTACTTAGTTACTTTACGAATTTGTTCGTTAGACTGACGCCGGGAGGTAGTTAGATAGGCTATAGGCCTAGTAGTTAAAGGTTTACACAAGAAACAAGTAAAACGAGAGTATTTGCTTACCCTTTCTTCTAAATGCAGCAAGATACACAATGTTCTCTAAATAAAGCTGATAATACCCCGTAGGCCAACTCTTCGCAGAAAGTGTACACTTGTTGTTCGTCCCCTGAGCCTCAGCATCTGAATAGAAAGCAAGAAGAGGAGTGCTGCGCTGATCTTCCTCTACTCCTCTATCCTGGTCCAAGGCTGATAGGAGTGTCTTATTACAAGACAGTGGTTCTCCACCACTGGTCCGGGGACCACCAGTGGTCCTTGAGGGGGTTCCAAGTGGTCCCCAGCTAAATGATGGAGAGTTGGAAACCAAAATGGGCCCTTATTAGGTATATCTTTCTTCAGAGCGTAAAATGAAATGAAAATGTTTCATTTTACGCGAGTTAAATTAATGTTAAACATCTGCATTACTTAATTAAATAATTGTTATGTTTGATCAACTTCTCTCCTATGGCATCGGTACCAACATCAATACAGCATGGAATTGTGGACAAAATCGTATCCTAATCCAACAATAACAAAATATTTATCCTGTATTTATTTAAAGTTTAGGGGAGATAGCCCCATTACGAACCTCTCACTCCGCTATACTATCAAATGGTGGTCCGTGGCTCAAATGTCGAATAAATAAAATCTTGATATGAAAAGCTTGTAGGCTAGATCGGCTATTTTCAAATGGGGCTTAAGCGCAAAAGGGCTTGAATATCCCCCCACTATTTGGGAGACACTATTGCGATCGACTTGTCTATTTATTTATTTATTTTTCCCAACGTACCGTTTCCTATGTCCGTTTCCCATTGTGTTGCGCAATCGTTGTTGTGTATTGGCTGCATGCTTGCCTCTCGACGCAATGACCGTTCCCCCAACTGGCCACGTGCAGTACTCTCTCATCTAAATCCATAATTTGTTAACATTTTATCAATCATTTAGCCGAGGCTAAATAAAAAAAAAGCAATGAGTTTTTTAGTGTCCTCCACAGCTCTGAAGTAGGACAATAACATTATGAATGTTGGGCCAAACTCGGCATACACTTGATATTAAGATTTAAATAAAGATGAATCCTTTAGATTTAGGTCTACTTCTAAAATTTAGATAATTTTACCCAAGTTCTATTTAATAAGGGAAGAATGCTCGCAGATGCAGATTCCACACCACAAATAGAAATGTGCCTGAGGACTTCATCAACCATTCAGAGTCTCTAATCTTCTGACTCATCAGTAAACAGACTTAACAGACAGCCCAGAATTCTACATACCTCTGAACCGAGACAGAAAGGCACTTGACCCCATGCTAAAGTATGGTTTGTTTGTGCGGTATAGGGGGGCTTTCAGGTATGAACTGCTAGGAAGATGGGGTATGGGCCCCGGGGTGTGAGGTAATATGTGTGTGTGTGTGTGTGTGTGTGTGTGTGTGTGTGTGTGTGTGTGTGTGTGTGTGTGTGTATGTGTGTGTGTGTGTGTGTGTGTGTGTGTGTGTGTGTGTGTGTGTGTGTGTGTGGGGGGGGGGGGTTCAGGTGGTTGGGGTCAAATGCCTGGCTGGGGTGCTTTTTTCTACTGAACAATGGAAATGGTCAGACCACAACATGATGTGGTCCAACCTGTGTGGTCATGAAACGATGGTTGCAACAGCATGGCTTATCGTCCTAAAATGATTACCATTCTACTCTGTTTTATCCCACTATTTATGTAACCCATTTTTTTCACCCAGTGCCAATTGCCTATATGCTTGTAATCCTTGGCGCTACTCTCCCTCTGCCAACCTGGGGAGAGCCCCGAACTGAGCTCTGCTTCCTTCAATGCATGAGGAGTGAGCAGGCCGCTTCTTATCACCTGACAGGGGGGAGTTTCCCCAGCGTGGAAGGAACACGTTATCCCAACCAGTTCCTTTCCCCTCCATCAGGCGCCCCGGCTGACCAGGGGGAGGCAGCTTATATAGAGACCAGGTATTACTGCATGTTTTTTGTGAGGGTACCTACCCAAGGGGACACGGGAGAACATGCAAACTCCGCACAGAAAGGGGTGGTTGTATTTTGTCTCCCTGCTCTTCTATTGAGACATTTAGATTGTGTCAAAGGTCATGTCTCACCTAGACACAGGATCTAACACGATGGTCTGATGGTCAAGATTCAATTTATCCCCATGAGCAAGCAGGCAGGCTCTATTAGCTCAATGGTAAAAATGTCAGCAGGTACCCAGTGGTCCTTGAGCGGGTTCCAGGGACTCTCCTGCAAAATTAGCAAATATAAGTTAGTTTAACCACTTTAACCCAAATATACAGGCCTACACAGAAAATGGCTTATCTACAAGCTCACAACACATTGCAATGCGGTGTGTTGTGAGCTTGTAGATCTGCTATTTTAAAAAATTCGAGATATTTATTTAAAAAAAAATGTTTATACAACACAACACAAATCTTGTATGGGGGACCCAGTCCCTGGCACAAAATATTTGATATTTCTTTTTTGACACAACACAAATCTTGTATGGGGGTCCCAGTCCCTGGCACAAAATATTTTCAGATGGGGGTCCGTGGCCAAATAGGCTATACATATTGATTTGAGGGTCCTTGACACTGGCTAATAATACCCACTGTGGCCTGCAATGCCACCCTGACAGCGTGTCGCGGGTTCGACTCCTGTTCCCGACGACCTTTGCTGCGTGTCACCCCTCCATATCTCTCCCCATTTCCTGTCAGCCTACTTTCCCTATCCCTCTCTAAAATAAAGGCATAAAAAAATAAATAATAATACCCACTGTACTGTATATGTTATGTAAAAACCAACTGGGACTCCCCCCCCCTTTGTTTTTTGCCTCTGGGGTCACCATCAAATTTTTTGTGTAGAAACAGGAACTCGGTTTGACAGACTCCTCCTCTTTCTTAGTCCACTTCCTCCCGGGTGCTTCTGTTCTTTCTGTGTTTATTCCTATTAACAACAACACTACATGTTTAGGGCACGCAGGCGCGCCGGCATGAGGGAAAAGGTCGGGGGACATTAGCTGGGGGACAACTTAGTTCCCCCATATATTGCTGCAGTACTTGATTCTAGCAGCCCGAGGCCCACGGGCATCTACTTCTTTAACAGTATACAGCCAGCATACAAAAAACAACTATGTGTTGTGTATTAGCTTGTCTGGCACCTATTTGATCTAGTTGAGAGAGCAACTGCACGTAGCCAGTCGGGGGAATGGTCATTGCGGCAAGAGGCAAGCATGCAGCCAAATACACAACAACGATTGCGCAACACGTGGGAAACGAAATATTGGGGGGACATTCAGGCAGCTGACCCCCCCTCCGAACAGGTTTGGAACCTCACTCTCCACGATACCTCCGAGATGAGGTCCCACTGCCTCGGGCAGAGGTGAGTACGTCCAAATGCAGTGAAGATCACCTTTTTCGCAACATTGTATCCAAAAAGTAAAGGTAGTCCGAGACACCCGCAGATGTTTGCAATTTTGCCGGAAAGTAAAATTTAACCGACGGGGTTGAAAAAAAAGTATTCAGCCTGTACCATGTTTTCCTATATTGTAGTCAAATCGGGAGCAGTACTGGCACCTGCCGTCAGGGGGTTCTTCCGGGTTGACACAGGGAGTCGGGGGCCCCAA
This sequence comes from Gymnoscopelus braueri, assembly GCF_963280865.1. NCBI lineage: Eukaryota > Metazoa > Chordata > Actinopteri > Myctophiformes > Myctophidae > Gymnoscopelus > Gymnoscopelus braueri. The sequence continues at coordinate 27,917,330 of NC_137621.1, read as the reverse complement.
GGGGGTCCTCAGAGTAACTACAGGGGGTCCGTCAAATCTTTGTGTGATGGGGAACATTAGCTGAAAAATAGCCGATCTAGATCGGCTATTTTCTGAGAGTTGGTGTAGAGGGAAAAAGAGCAGACCAAGTACAGAGCCAACGGTCAAGTTGACTAAATATTCAGGGTTTAAAAGGTTAACTGTCTGAAAATATACATTAGCATGATTCCAACATAATATGTTGGTCAGGGGTCACCACCAGGGTAGGAATTTCAGGGAGGCCACGAAGGCCATGGCCGTTATTGCCCCTCAGTTTGGTCTAGTGCCCCTCAAAAAATGGCATGCCCTGAGGGCCGAGGCCACAGTGTTCTTGTCAATATGTATACACCAGAGTCTCTTTCTTGTCATGTAGACACCAGTGTCTTTGCTTGATATTCTGAATTCTTAGCTCCCCTGAGTCCCCATCTTTAAACCAATCCAGTGACTTTGATTGGTGCAGGCCTCAGATTGTAAATACCATTATTTATTTATTTCACTGCAGATAGTCTACATATTTAATTTAATTTAATCATCCTTAACCCTTAAATTCAATTAATTCTTTCAATGGACTAAAATCTTTTTATTTGATGGCCTTCCTGCCCTAGCTGGCATTTGGCTTTTGTACCCTCAAAACATGGACAACACCAATGGTGGCCTTGCCCCTAAAATGACGAAATTCCAGGTAGTCACCATGCCAGCTTGTCGTGGTGGACATTTTCTCAAAATTAGATTTTTGCCACGGACATACAAAATAAGTGGTCAATAATATTACCAGAAACCGTAGGCAGAGAATGGGGAAGGCTATTTGGATACAGTGTGGGCACTGGGCACTAAGGGACATCTGGGCACCTCAATGTAAAATTGGCTATTTTGTCCAAAATGTAAAAAAATATATATTTGAAAAATGGTCTTAAGTAATGTAAAGTATACATGATGTGAAGCAGGGACCCCCACTACATATTGTATAAAACTGTATAGCAGATTAAACGTTTTCAAAGATAGCTTCATAGACTTATTTGACAAAGTATACATTATCCTTTCGAGAGATTACGTAAAAGCCTGCCTCTTTGCCAACTCGTTGATTGGACGGCGAATCGTTGCGTCACGAGCGGAAACTGTCGCCTAGGCTGGTGCTGAAAAACTTCCGCCTTCAATTGTAAAGAAAACACAGCAGCTAAAAGGCGATCGACGGCGTAAAACCCTACAATTTAACAAGTCACACCACAGGTAGATGCAGCGTGAGATTGGTCATGTGTTACTAGAGTGGCAGAATCGGCACCAAACCGTTTGCTGATCATGTTTTACCTGAACAGTCAATATAAACCTATACCTTCAACGTTAGTTAGCATGTAAGCTATGCTAACAACTGGTAGCAGTATCATCATCGGTCCCCGTCGGCCATAGGGCCTCTATCTATTGAACCATTTATGTGATTTGGGTTATTATGTCGATATAAATGTTACCCAGACTAATCATGTTGACGTTATAACAGTGTGCCATGCTGTCATAAACAATGCATTTGACATTTCACCAGCTACTTTGCTGGCAGGGAGGCAATGTATGCAAGCAAACTTAACTGTTGCCTGTTTTCTGAACATATTTTTCTTTTTGATAACTACTTGTTTATATGATGTTTTTGCATAGTATTGTATATTTGTCTGTCATTAAATGTTTCGATGAATTGAATACACAGGACCCCAATGGAAACAAGCCATAGTTCTTTCTTGGGTTTAATCCTGTTTGCATCCTTTCGTATAGAACTTTACTTTCTGTGCTTTTTTTGGTAAACTGTTGGTTGGTTGATTGATTGATTGAATACTGTATTAACGTTAAAGTACAGTTTTATACAAATTAAAAGGATGCTAAAAGGATTAAACCCAAGAAAGCACTATGGCTTGTTTCCATTGGGTCCTGTGTATTAAATTCATCGAAACATTTAATGACAGACAAATATACAATACAATGTAAAACCATCATATAAACGAGTAGTAATGAAAAAAAAAAATATGTACAGTAAACAGTTCCCAGTGTCCCAGCAACCATGGTCATGAAGTTCACAGCCGAATGGACCAATCATATGACTAGATCAATAGCTTATTCACAGCAGGGATGATGAGAAACGCCAACTGTACTTAGCTTGCTGTAGGTGAAGTCTGAGAAAGACAGCTGACTATGCCGTTGATAAGTAAATGCCCCTGTTCTGGTCTCATCATTTCCCCCAGGCTATCGTCACTCTGGGGCTTGTGGGGTTTACAGAGGGTGTGAGTGTGTGTGGGCGAGTGCATGTGTGAGTGTGTGTGAGAGAGTTGCTGTCTGCCTCCCCTGCACTTTTTCACCGCCAAGCCGCTCCTCCCTGGAGGATGACAATGGAGGAGATGAAGAATGAAGCGGAGACAAGCTCCATGGTATCCATGACGCTCTACGCTGTGATGTACCCAGTTTTCAACGAGGTAACACTTTTAACATTGTCTGTGATCGCGTTTATTGTGACTACTTAATTTATGTGGGTAAATGCTCATTGTAGTTCATATTCATTATAATCCTAGTGGCAGTTGTTTTGCAGGTAATAGCAATGCAGATTGTGACAGGACTTTAATGCTTGAGAGTGCGGTTTGCTTTTGTGTACACAGTACAGTGACAGTATGTATGGAGATGTAAGTTGTTCAGTCTTTACCCTGACTGTGTGTGTGTGTGTGTCCTGTTTGTTCTTCAGCTGGAAAGGATCAACTTGTCAGCAGCTCAGACGCTTAGAGCAGCGTTCATAAAGGTAGGATTTCTGCCTGACATCCTAGACACTTAGTAATCGGCCACACGTTTAATGTGTTTGAGATTTACCACTGCACACATTCCCCGTCTTCAAAATCCAGTATCAGACATGGATTTATCACTTTGGCTTGAATCAGACAGATTGCATCAACTTGCTCCTTTTTTCCCCCCTCATGTCTGTTGCTTGACAGACATTTGAAATAATGAAACTATCACAGCCTTGGGCTTTTCACATCGTTCTTATCATAATCTGGTCTTACGTTGACGTTGCTCAAGGTGTTAATGTTGGTGCCACCTTTGCAGCTAATGGATTACCGGTGCAATGGTAGACTTCACTTCCTTGTTTTGCACTAAGATGGTCAGCACTCTAAACTGAATAATTTCACTAGATTTTGTCAGATATTATTGCTATGGTTGGAAAATACAGGAAAATTAGGTCCTCTTTAAATTATCTCTACACTGACTGCAGATATTAGACATTAGGCTAAGCACCCATGGACGCCTTTCTTTTGCTTGCCCCAGCAGTTGTGGGAAGTGTCTGTTTACAACAGCTATATGACAGCTCATATAGACAGAGCGCTATGGGGTAAGATATATATATATATATGATACAATCGGAATTGCATTTAATATTGCGATATACAGATCAATTACAATATGCCTTGATTGGCTACAAGATTGAACTTTAACTTCTGATTGGGACTTACCTAGTTAGTCCATGTAAACATTTGAAGGCAGGTGATAAAGGCATTTATTAATTGCTATACGTTATGTAATGTATTATTGATACTCTATATTAGCACACATCATGTATGAGAGGAACATTTGTCATTAACCAAACCCAAGTGACAGGATGGCCCACCTGAGAGTGTACAGGTTTTCTTTTTGCTATGATACTTTTACATTTTTTATTTGAATCCTGCTAACTCATTTCTCGACCATCCCCACTGCCTGCCGCCAAGCAGGTGTAATTCAGAACTGAATTATTTAGGAGCTGATCTTTGCAGATTCAAGCGACCTCGTCCATGCCAATTGCTGCAGACCCTAACGCAGATAACAAAAACAACAGCTGTGTCCTCTTGATCAATAATCTCTCTTTCGCTGGAGAGAACAAATCCTATCATTCACCTGTGTCCAGTTATACCTCCCCCTATCTTCATCATTCGTTACCTAGTTACCCATCAATCTTCTCCACCTTCTGCATCCCAGCCAACTAATGACATATTGTAATGCCATATTTATTTATATCGTTGCTGTCGGGCAGAATCTCCATATTTTAACTTGTTGTATTCTTTCGTAAATTAAAGGTAGGGTAAGTGATTTTCTTTGGTTACAATAAGTGTTAAATAGCTCTATATTCTGAGAGTACTTGTTACTATAGAGTGGTTGTTCAGTACTCATTGCTATAGAGCAGGGGTTCTGAAACCTTTTTATACCATAACCCCATTTTATGTGGGAAATTCTTTGGCGACCCGTACTTTATTTATAGTACCTTTTTATATGAATATTTATTAGAAAATGAAATTACATCAGTGATTCCTGCTGATATCTAGGCCTATCTTATCAATGAAATGAATGAATAATATTGTAGTCACACAAAAGTAGCAAAAATAACCGATCTACAAGCTCAAAACGCATCGCGACTTGTTTTGAGCTTGTTGATCAGCTTTTTTTTATTTGAATCCTGAGTGAAAAGTAACAGTTTTGTACATATGAGATTTCCACAACGATGTCACAGAAGAAGAAAAAAAATGTATGGGTGTGTTTTTATTAACAGTTTTATTATTATTATTAGGGCGCACACTGCCCTCTGGCTTTCCTAAATGTGTAATGCTGTAGGTGAAGAAAAACTTTTACAGGATGCTGCTACAGCAAACGTTTTGACTAGAACCAGGAAGGAAGCTCACATCACGACAGTTTTTTGAAAGGCATTACACCGGCTTGCAAGACAGTTTTAGAATTGTCTTTTATTTTATTTTTGACATCCTTGCTGGACTCGCTCCAGAGTAAATCAATAACATGCTGCCAAGCAATGTTCCAGGTAGAGACCTCAGATCTGCTGACTCCCATTTTAAGTTAAGTTATCCGCTGTAGTAAGACTAAAAAATATTGGAGAGGCTGTTTTCAGCTCTTATGGACCCAGACTCTGGAACAGCCTCCCAGTGGAATCTCAGCAAAGCCAAATCAGATGCACCTCTTTAATCTTGCCTTTTACCCAGAAGCATTTTTCTTATGTATTTGTGTTTATTTATTTAACCCCTTCTCTCTTATTCAATTTAGTGACTTTTCTTCAATGTTTTTAACTTTTATTGTCCTGTCATTATCCTATGCATTTTAATGTTTGAAATGTGTGCGAGACACTGAATCTATTGATGGAAAAGGAATCAAATACAAATTTAGTAATGAGGTTTAGTGGTGTCATCTAAACATTCTTTGTTCCATATTTTAAAATGAAAAGTTATTATTTTTACTGCTGGGTAAACATTAAGTATTTTCAAGATGTTTGGGTTTGCTTGGGTACAATCATTTGTCATTTTATGGTCTAAGTTAATGGCCTAGCTTAATCGAATAATTATGCAAACAATAATAATAATGATTAAATGAGCTAAATGCGTAAAGATTGATTTATTGGTAGATTGACAATGGGATCGTTAAATGGTGAACGTGTGTGTGGACTTTGCCAGGCGGAGAGGGAAAACCCTGGTTTGACTCAAGACATCATCATTAAGATTCTGGAGAAGAAGAATGTCCAAATCAACTTCACTGAATCACTACTCCGCATGGCAGCCGATGACGTGGAAGGTGTGTGTGGGTGTGTGTTGCACTTGCATGTGTGGGTGTGTATGTGGCCGGGCACGTGTGAGTTTGCACGTCAGTATTTTGTGCCTGCTTCTGTATCTTCTTTTGTCTGCAACCACATAAACAGTATTGTCTCCCAAAATTGGTTTAATGACACCTAGCGCTGCTGTTTTGAGTTTCTCTACACCTGCATTCTGAATGATCTGGGTTCAGGAAATGCAGACTAAACACTTGAGTTGTCTGCAATCTCACAGAGTTCATGATCGACCGGCCTGAGCAGGAGTTCCAGGACCTGAATGAGAAGGCCAGAGCTCTTAAACACATTCTCAGCAAGATCCCTGACGAGATCAATGACAGAGTACGCTTCCTACAGACCATCAAGTGAGTGTGAACACTAGCAGTGGTAATGACAATAGTGGTGAAATAAAATAAAAACCTAATTCATGGACTGATACTTGTGCTATCATCATCATCACCTTTATTTATACTCGTCGGGAGTACAGTTGAGAGGCAAGCCCTCATTTCCAATGTAGCCGAGGTAAGCTGGTGTGCTATGACACGTTTGGAAACACACTTTGTGCACTATTCTTTTGCCTAACGTCTAACTTAAAAGTGCCTCTCGGGCTTTTCAAACTAATACAGTAGCAGGCATGTTTCTCATGAAAGGTTAACATGCCCCTGTACTGGGGACGGGTCATATGGACAACTGTAAATAATATCGAAACATTCAAATACCAAAATGAGTAAGAAGACGAGATTGCTCTTAATCCGTGACCAAAGCATTACACATCAATGTTTGCCGGTAAACTATGTAGCATATCACAGTGTGACAGTCTGTCCAGGCTATGGGATCTACAGCCTGCCCTGCTCATTCTTGCTCATGCTTATGTCACTAGATAGATGGATAGGTGTAACATTTTGTCACCATGGAAGTTACAGCAGTCATACAAAAGACAAAAAGAACACATTCCTTTTATCACTTCCCTCACGTACTGTATGTAACCACCAGCACAGTGGCCTTGTGGTTAGAGTGTCCGGCCTGAGACTGGGAGGTCGGGGTTCGATCCGGAACGGGGCATACCAAATACTATAAAAGTGGGAACCAAATGTCTCCCTGCTTTGCACTCAGCATCAAGGGTTGGATTGGGGGTAAGTCCCTGCAACATGCTAGCGTCATGTCCAGGGGGTGTACATGTACATCAAGCCGCCACACGCTACAGAAATAGGAGATAGGCTCCTGCCATGTGGCTTGCCGAGCCCATGGAAATTGGAAAATAAAAGCTGGTTATGTGATGAAGGGTAATACCTCCTGTACAAACTCTGTGAGAGAGGATGGGTGAATGTTTAGCCAATATATTGGTGGTCTGGTAAACAATTTACCTGATTTATATATTGTATTTGAAGTCAGTGGTACTGTCTCTGATTGTTATGTTTTTTTCTGCAGAGACATAGCCAGTGCAATAAAGGAGCTCTTGGATACAGTCAACAATGTGTTTAAGAAATATCAGTACCAGAATCGCAGAGTGAGTAGCGCACGCACGCACGCACGCACGCACGCACGCACGCACGCACGCACGCACGCACGCACGCACGCACGCACGCACGCACGCACGCACGCACGCACGCACGCACGCACGCACGCACGCACGCACGCACGCACGCACGCACGCACGCACGCACGCACGCACGCACGTACGTACGTACGTACGTACGTACACACGCACACTGTAACAGTGTTGTCCATTAATTAGCTAGACTGTGGTGGTCCGCCATAGTCTCATAAGGAACTGATCTTGTTTTTCATCATTATCATAATCTATATATGAACATGAAAGATATTAACGTCACAGGGAAACGATATGAAAACTCAGTCGCTCCCCCCACTCGTACTGCATGTACAGCTAAAGCCAGCCAATGACCCTTTACCTTGCTCATCACAGACGAAAGGTTAAGACTATTTAACTATGAAATATGAACATTTCAAGATGTTAAATGATATCCTGAGATCCCCATCAAGTTATACATAGGTATCTCATTTTGCTCTCAAAGTGCCATTGCATATGAACACCCATTGCATGCTTTGTATCTAAATGTTGACCCTGTATTTTGTTGTCTGCACACACAGGCCCTGGAGCACCAGAAAAAGGAGTTTGTGAAATACTCCAAAAGCTTCAGTGACACCCTTAAAACGTACTTCAAAGACGGAAAGTGAGTAGATCTCTGTCATTTTCTCTGTGGCAGAGTTTCTTCTTCGGTTCACCTCTACAGTGCTTTATCATTCAGAAGTTGTTACTGCAGAAAATGATACACTAAACAAACAGCCATCTGCTTCTGTTTTGATAAGCTATGCTCTATGCCACCAGGGAAATGGTCCAGTCCATGAAGCCAGTTATCATTCTTGTCTGAATGTCTGTCTTTTGTTGATATTTACAGCAGCGCCCCGTTTGTTTATTCATCTAGAGAGGCTTCATTCACAGGGTTGAAATGTTTTCTTTTTTTGTGACATTTTAATATCCTGGGGGAAGGTTATACATGCCACATGTTCAACAATTGACTGACCAAAATGTCAGAGTCAGACAGACTTGTCTGTTAAGGGTTATACTCTTATAGGATGCTTCCTGCTGTGGCAGCTACACAGAACAAGCATACATACACAGTAAATAACCAAGCAGCAATAAAAACTTAGATGTGCCGACTAAGAAGAACCAATGCAGGTTAGAGGAATAATTATATATACAATTGAAGTAATTTATGTTGGTTATTTTATTTTTTTGTGTATACAGTTAACTCTGTACACGCCCCCTATCCCTACTGTGTAGGGGGGGCACTGGCTTAGGCGGTAGAGTGTCCGTCTTGGAATCAGGGTGTTCCCGGTTCTATCCCTGATTCCACCTGGCTTCCTGTCAACTTGATCTGAATAAGAGTGTGAGCTAGGTTTGTCTGAGGTACGACAAGTAATTATTTACTTTGTTTGTCCAGGGCGATAAATGTCTTCATCAGTGCAAACCGGCTCATCCATCAAACCAACCTCATACTGCAGACCTTCAAAACTGTGGCCTAGCCCTCGAAGACCACAACTCCATATTTCCCCCATCTGGGGAGCAACTTCTAGAATGGTGAATGGTTGAAGAGCGCCTGACCCATATATGTAAATTAGAGAGAGTTGATTTTAGGGTTAGGGTCGATTCCCATTCAATTCAGAGTCTAGATTCCAATTCAAGAGACTGAAAAGTGCCATTTGGGTTTTTTTTGTTCGATGAGGATTTTTCCAGTCTTGAAATGGAAGTGAATTGGCCCAAAGTCTTGTTGATTGATTTTTATTTGGACCGTTTTAATTTATAACCCTGGTCTTCTTTGGAGTAGGTGAGGCGAGGTGTTTATTATAAAACAATTGCCATTTTTCTAATATATACATGTTGATCATTTTACTTTTAACTTTTCAATCGTTTCACATCTGAGACTGCCGCATTCACCATGGACGCATCTCAGTAGTCTTAAGTTGGCTTCCTCTTTTCACCTGCTTTCAAAATGTATTTCTCTGTCGTAACGCAGGGCAGAAAAAAAGCAATAGACACAATCCTCCGTTAGATAAGCTTTTGTCTGTTGGCATGTCACCTGCATGGCATTGCAGGTGAAGGAAGGAAGAGAAGAGAGGAAGCAACGTCAGGACATTTGAGATGCGGCACCCTGATTTATTTTCTCTTTATCAGAAGACAGCCAAAAGACTTCCAGCACAGAGTGCGCCTTACTAAGTCTTGTAAATTCAAAAGGCTCATTTATACTTTGTCGCACGACCATTTTGACAAGTGTCGCTCGATAACAACACTTTTTATCAGTTGAGAATTTGTCTGTCCAGCGACACTTGTCGGAAAGGGTTTTGTGGCAAAGTACAAATTAGCTAAAACATTCCCTCCTCTCAGAGTGTGCAACTAGATGGAGTCAGTCCCTGCTGTTTGGGGAGAGAGAAATGAAAGTCCTGTATTTAACTGATATCTGGTTGCAAATGTTCAATAAATAGTTTCCAAATGATTATGTTTTCTCTAAATGTGTCAGAGTCCGATGTGTGGGATGGGTATGGGGTGTGAGTGTCATCATATAAATTTAGGGACATGAGAGAGAGAGAGAGTGAGAGTGAAAGAAATACTGGATTGTAGAGAAATGAGAATAAAGGTCTGTGGGGTTTTATTTAACAAATTGGAAATGCAATATTCCATAACACTTATCTCAGGGGATAACTGTAGGACTTATGTAATAATTTTAAATAATTTGTTCAACTTGGATATTGAGTCTTATTGGATGTTTTCCAGCCATACCCACTTGTTTTCTTATTCATGAGTGAAAAGGTTGCCATATTTAGAGAGATCATGGAACAATCCTGCTTTAAAAAAAGAAAAAATCAGGTTCCAGGATGTGAAAATGCTGATGTTAAGTTTGCTGTGTGCCCTTGGCCACTGCATCATTATGAGCTGACAAAAACAACATGTAGGGACTTCCTTACAGACAGATGTTTCCTAACTGGGTCAGTATTCCCCTGTTGCTGCTGTCAGCTGAAATTATTTAGTTGTACAGGACATGAAAGAACAAATAAAATAATTTCCAGTGTTGCCTTGAAATGATGTGACCTAACATATTGCCACAGGAAAATAAAGCTATAGGCATAGCCTCATGTTTTCCTGCTGCTATGATTACTTAATTTATACATTCATTGTCCAAAATGGCAATCCAGATATTTGGGGGGCGGGGAATTTACTGAGTTGTCACATTATACCAGCCTTTGTACAGTCAATTTAAGAAAGAATAATGTCATTGAGACACAGCTAAAACCATAAGCCGCACTGTGTCACATTTGGGGACACTGCAGTGCAGCTTAAATGCTTGTCAAAATGAATTGCAGCACAAGAAAAAATCTTTATAGCAAGATATCTATCTTTCTATTAATTAACGTGTATTTTTGGGAATAACCCGGGCATAACTCTGGCGCTGCTTGACCGAATGGCCTCAAACTTGGAATGTGTATCCCTTATGCCCCGTGGGGTGTGCAGTGCCATGTGGCTTCAGTGATAGGCTGAAGTTTGTATCACGTTTGTACTGCTTCGCCAATATAAATTGTGACGTGTGAGAGAGGTAAGCCTGAGACTGTCCAACGACTACATTAGGTAGAGAGTATTGCACAAATGGGTGGGCATGTATTCCCAACTTGCATCGTCCCTGACTTGCGTGGCCACTGAGTAGGCCGGCGCCCTTCTGGCACTGGTCTAGTATAAGATTTTTTTCAGAGACCCAGTATCCCCTTTATATCCCCATTGACCGTTTTGGTCACAATCAACATTTATGGAAAACTGCTGGCAGGTTCACCATGGAAGTATATGTGCTTTATCTTGTATATTTTATGTTTATATTTTGATTTGATTGACTCCTCTGACATTAATTATTTCAATTGGCACACACTGGAGTAAAGAGGTAAGATACAGTATATGTTTAGAATATGATTCTCTTTAGTTTTTCTAGCTTGTGTACCCTGACATTCTGCTGTGTATACCGTAATTCTCCAAAACAAAAACTCAGAAAAGCACCTCTTCTATTCTGGAACTTCTCTTCAGCTGCTTTACTGGCTCCACACTTCAAAAGAATCACACTTTATGTTTATCATTCAGAAAGTAATGTACTTTATTTAGGTCCAGCGCTGGTTTAATTTCCACTATGGCAAGTTCCACGACATGAAATGATTATGTGAGGAGTGATACTTGTCTGACAACACGAAGTAGACCTATGTCTCTTCAATACAGTGTGATGTTTGTCATTTATGCCCCTATTATAAGGCACAGTTGGATTGGATTACTTCTATGGTACCAAATGTGAGAAAACGTTCACACAGACAAATAATTAAATGTCCATATTTGAATACAGAAAAAGCGGTTGAAGATTTATATACCATTGATGCAAATAAATCAAAAGGTTACTGAAGTAATGCTATCAAAGGGAGTGGGAAGTCCACTAAACTAAACAGTATAATTTATTTGTGTTGTGAACATGTTTTTTTTACTGTATCACATTGAAATAGATGTGGTGGCACAGCATGCAGTGGGATGCATGAACACGAAAAGGCCCAGTCCACTTAGTCCCCAAATCATACGTTTACTTCTGTTGACTTCCTCTGTTCCTTTTTAAAACAAAATGGACCTCTTTGTGAAACTTAGAACTAAATAAATAAATAACCATTTGACAATAGTCATAGTAGAGGTCACGTACTATGTTGTTTGGTATGGTTCAAAGTAAATATTAATTATTAATTAGGTGAAAAAGGGCCCATCATTCTCCAAGTTCAAATGGAGGAATAAGGGTCAACTGAGACCAGATAAGCTTCAGTGAAGCTGTCCATGGTTTGTTCTTTCACTATAGCATCTCTCCTGTGTGACAGAATCAACCGCAATGTTTTATTCTATGTTGATCAGCTATTGACTTATGTTCCTGGCACCAAGCTTCTTATCATATACCAGTACTTTTTACTTCATTCAGATGGATTACTGTCATTTGTATTGTCATACCAACAGAGTAAGTACAGACAGGGTGTGGAAGGAATGTGATGTCAAGTCTTGCTTAAGCGTACTTCAATCAGCACTGCTGAGGGAGGGGAGAGGCGTTTCTCACTCACACTGACCCACTCAGATAACTTGTCAAATAAATTCCTCTACAACCTGCCACTGGACTTCATTTAAGTTCATCTTATAGGTGCAGACAAGCATAAGATCCCTTGATGTACATGTCAGTCTGTACAGCTGTGTCCATGCTCCATCATCTCCCTCCATTTGTCCTCAGCATCCCTATTCCCCTAAGGGCCTTGTCCACATTAGGGATCAGCTTATCGTGGAAGTCCCACAGCCGCGTGTCAACGTGCAGCTGCTCTTTGGTCAAGCCGCCCTGTAGAGCAACCCGAACATGAACGAGCCGACACACATCAGGAGGGACCTTAAATGTATCCCCGAAGTTCTTGAGCACAGAGTGCACTGACGTCTGCTCCACCATCCTGTGACCACACACACACACACACACACACACACACACACACACACACACACACACACACACACACACACACACACACACACACACACACACACACACACACACACACACACACATTAGACAGTTACCACATCTGATACTGCTCCAGTAATTGTCATTCTCATATCTGCTAGTCTAGTGATATGAAGGCTACTCTGTGCGTTTTAGATAGAGCTCTAAAAGCATTTCTGACGGAATATTTTTCATGTTTTGGTTCTGTGTTCTTATCACTTCAATTTCAAACGATAAAGTGTGAAAATGGCTACAGACTGGATGGTTAATGTCAGATTTGAATTTGAATCTATTCTCATCCGTATTGGTACTACAGCCTTTTTGTACACAAAATTCCATGGCATTAAAACTATTTGCAGATAGGTGGGTTAGTATGTCACCAACATGTATTGACTTGGAAAAGTCTTATTGTAGAACTTTAGAACTGACTGTATATTTATCTATGTAGTCTCAAAGGCTCACCAATTTATGAAAGATTAGGCCCCTACCTTGGCTGAACTATCATCTTGTAGGGGTGGTATATTTTTCGGTTTGGCTCTTCTCTATAGATGTGCTCCAGAATATTTACTCCTGGCACCCCTTCCCACTGGGGCAAGTGGAACTTTGCGCTGGGCTCAAAGTGGTGCTTTGGAAAGATGTGATTCTCAATGAGGAACACCCCTGCCTGTTGAGGAGGGATGGATAGGGCATTGGAGAAGTAGAGAAATACAAGATTAAGAATAAATATAAATGAATGCCAAAATTATGTAAAATGCATCATCTCTGTCTTTCCAACCTATAGAACAGTGGTTCTCAATCTTTTCAGGTCGTGACCCCCCCCCCCCCCCCCCCTTAATTTTTGAAGGAGTTGAGGCATTAGATTTAGTTTTACTTTACTTTTTTCATTTCATTTAATTTCTTTTGTCTTTTTTTTTTGGTAATAAAAAAATCTTAAAAGTCCTTAAATTGTCACTTTACTGTCATCTGGGGACCCCCCCCCGACCCACAGGTTGAGAACCACTGCCATAGACAAATACAATTCAAATGCACGTACACACCCATCCACAGCGAACCCTACCTTTGGATGCTGCTGTTGTAGCTCGTTCATCAGAGGCATTAGGCTGCTTTGATTGTATGGTACTATAATCTCATCTATGTCATGCAACAAGACATAGCGAGAGCGGTCCATGTATCTGTATATACACTCGTTGAGTGTGGTCAGCTGTCCAAAGTAGTGCAGGTCCCCTCCATGTTGTGAATATTGCCATCCCCGCGATGGCTGGAGGTGCTTGTCTATAGGCCAGGGAACCATCTCTACTAAGCCCTCCTGGCTGTAACTGCGTAGCAAGCGGTCAAGATCTGGACCACAGCTGGTGTTGTAGACCACCACCCTGTCCACGCCAAGCAGTCTGGGGGTAAAGGCGAGTTGCCGGTTAACATTTGGAGGTCATCATTTGTGTTGCCCCAAACAAGCATAAGACACAACAAGACATAAAACATTATGTCATACACTACCATGCACACAGCACATAATCATTAATGCACCAAAAGCAGTATTTGTTATTTAAAGGGTCTGACCTGTACATCTCCAGGGTCTGTGTGAACTGAAGCACGTTGTTGTAGTCTCCGAACAGGTTGGAGATGCAGACTGTGAAGTTAAACTGGGGCCTCTCCTCTCTCCCGCTACTTTCCTGGTTGCCTATGGGGAGAAACAGCTGCTGGTGCGCCTCCATGCTGTCTGGGTGAATCGTTAGAGTGACGTGGGTCGCGTCACAGCCCACGGGAATCCGACACATGACGTCCGTAGTCACGAAGGGAAAACCAAAATGGTCTGTGTGCGGTTCAATGCTAGCTAGAGTGCTGTGGATGGAGAAGTAGCCCCTACAGCAGAAAAAACAGTGAAGGGGCAGGATGGAATCTCTCCTGAATATACCAATGATGCGCAAATCCCAGTCTTTCACCCTGTGGTCCAGATAGGCTGAAACCAGCAGGTGCTTGGTGTTGTTGAGAGGGGTGATGTTTTGGGTAGAGGTCCGGTAGGGGCACACGTTTCGTGCCGGCCGCAGGGTCAGGATGGCTCTCTGCATCTCAGGGAATCTCATGCCAGCCATAACGATGAAGATGATGGCATTGACAATTACAAAGAAGAGGATAAACCCCCATTTTAGATATTTGCAGTTATTCATCCAGCCGTAGACAGGAATGATCCCAAACCTGATGATAGATCATAAAACATATGCATCACCAATACAGTCACCGCAAAGTTTACATTTGAACCAAACAAACATGCCGAAGTGGCTGATCATCCTTGTATAACTGCTGTAACACAGAGTCCTAGTCACGCCTTCCAAAAGATACCTGCAAGGTACCTATATATCAAGACCACTTCCTTGTAATTTTTTTCCCCTGAGGCAGTGGGACTAACAAACAAGCGCATGTGCAAATTGTTGGTGGAATTTTGTATTTTTTATACCAAAATTGATTTGGACATTCTAAGTTCCAAACATCACAAGACAAAGAGCCTAAAAGCCCCCACTAGAAACGGAGGCCTTGCTGCTCCTTATACCAAGCCACTGAAGCCAGACATTTTGGCCATAGAATGGTGGGGTACATTTTTATTACATTTAGTTCAATTTGATAACATTTTATTATAATGTTGAATCACAACAAGTTGTCTCAAGACACTTTACATATAGAGTAGAGACCCAACGCACACCCCCTCCCCACCCTGAGCAGGCACTTTTTGTGTGTGTGGCAAGGGAAAACTCTCCCTTACCTTGAAGAAAGCTCAGGCAGAACCAGGCTCGGTAGGGTGGGCAGCCATCTGCATTGACCGTGTCAGAGGTTAAGAGAGAGTGAGAGAGGGTAAAAGGAAAAGCCATGGAGTTATCAAAATCAGTGAGTTGCGTCCTGCAATCTGCCTTTGAAATTATGAGAACTCTTGTTTGCAATGTTGACAATTTGGCCAGGGGATGACACTGCAGGCACTAGTGGAAAGGTCATGGGGGTCACTCAAATGGTTAGGGTTCATCCAGGAGCATGAATGCACTGAACAAGTTTAATGGCAATCTGCCCTTGAGACATTTTTCACCCGTTTGCCCCACCCAATAGTCACTATGCTGCTAACGATTCCCCATGAACTAACAAACTAAAAGAAAAAATTACATAAATGTATATATATATACTGCACATAAAAGCATGGATAAATAACATGTTGAATATAATGTTTACATTGTATATTATCTTGTCCACTGGGTTCCAAATAATACATTTGGATTTGTTACAAGAAACAGATACAGTCTAGATTTGTTTTTCTGTTCCATTTTGAACTTGCCAATGTAATAAATATACTGTATGCTGAGTGCCTTATTGGGTTCTCCCTCTCTCTTTGATTGATTCAATATGTGATTAAATCACCATTCTCATCCATGCTAAACCCTGTCATCTGAAGCTCTTGAAAAAGTGGTCATTGTGATATGTCCCTTTAATCTATAAAACTACAAGCAACAACATCATACTGAGCAGATCAAACAGTGTGAAGAGTCAGAGGGTATCATTATAAACCAATCACACCTGACTGTGTTCTTTGGACACACAGGCAGTGTCAAATAACAGAGCAGAAAAGGGAATTTAGGAACTAGAGAAGTTATGCCGTTTTATAAGACACTTTTTAACAGCTTTTTTTTCCTAAAAAAAAAAAACTTTAATAGTCTTTTAATTAACACTAATCAACGACAACTGTTTTTCTGACCTACACTGACACCTAGTGATATTTTGAAATGATTTACAGTGACGCCAACAGCATCCACTTGATGACTTTTTACGCAGGGGGAGTGGGGTTGGGGGGGGGAGTTTCACGTGAATAGAAACTTATCAGTGACACCTTATATTCAAACAGATCCGTGATTTGAGTCGGCCTATCAAATCAAGATATGGTATTAAATCACCTATCTTCCCATGGCCATAGTAGGACTAATTGAGACAGACCCTAAATAATAGCTGCTCTGTCCAATGGCTAGTGCATCGCCATGATTCATCAAATAAAAAGGAGGAGAAAAAAACTAAACAATTCGAGAACAAAGAAAGAAAAAAAAAAGAAAAAAAAAATCAACTATCCAATTCATAATTTCAAAATGTTCCCCATTCATACTGAAGCTGAAATTCAGAAGTTTTAACATTTCTCATTTCTGTATAGGCTACTGCAGTATTTAGTACTTAATAGCCTACTTAAGCTATAGCCTAAATCAGTGGTTCTCAACCTTTTCAGGGCCGCGACTCCCCAAAAGAATCATATCGTCACCTTGCTAAACTAATGGCCTAAAGTAATTTTTTGAGGAAAATGATATTTTTGCCTAAGTCAGCTCCTCATGACACTGCACCTCTGGTAAAATCGCCCATCTCCTAATTGAAAAGGATCATGCTGTTCCCTCCCCTTAGTATAATGGCCTAACTCCCTAGTGGGACTTAGGCCAAAATAGGCATTTTTTTGGGGCCTAAGTCACATGGTTTTGTGACTTAGGCCAAATTATTTACTGATTTAGGCCATTTTGTAAAAAATGTCAGATGTCAAATGTCAGAAAAGTCAGATTTAATCCTATTTAAACCTATTTAAATCTCTTATGTTACATAACTGACAGACAGTGTTATTTCTATTTAAATAGTCATAATTTGTTATAAACATTTTGGGTGAAATGATTAAGAAATTTCATATAGTTTTGTTTTGGATCAGTTTTTTCCTGAAAAACTTTAAAAAATGACATAGGTCATTAGTTTAGCAAGGCGACGATATTTGAACTCGGGACCCCCCAAAATAATCATATTTTTTCGAACTGGGGACCCCCCACCCTGACAAGCACTTGGAGTTGAGGCATTAGGCTACATTTAGTTTGACTCGGTTCCACAGATAAATATTTTTAAAATATCCAATCTACAAGCTCACAATGCCTGGCAATGCTGAGTGAGCTTGTAGATTGGCTATTTTCACACTTTTGGCGTCTTTCTTATATTATTTGAAAAATGTGCCAATGTTTGATAGTTTGTTGATTACTTTTGATGCAGTAATGGTCTTTTTTCATTCAATTCTTTCAATATTTCAAAATTAGGGGTCCCGAACCACACAGGTTGAGAACCACTGGCCTAATGCACCCTGTGCTATCTAAAATATCGCAAGAGTCGCAAATATTTCATCAAGAATGTGCTATTTTGAACTTGATGTTAAGCCTATACCTTTCTAGCAGACAATGAATCCCAACTCACTGTTTTTTTGTTGTTTAGTTTTTTTTAACAGCAAATAAAACAGATTTCGGTAGAAAATGTAGCTTTTTCCCCCCTGTATTATATTATTAGACTGCCGAGTAGGAAACATTATCCGCACAACTCACCCAAGCCTGAACTGTGGAGTCTCTTCCCACTCCCTCTCTCTCCCCGCGAGGATCTGATGCGCGTTCTCAGTCTAGCCAGAGTAGGCTAATAATGAGCGTTGCCCTGTTTTGTGAGAGAAATAAGCAACCGGGTCTGTGAAAACAAGCCCAAAAGAAGCGACTATTTTAGGCCACATGAGCAGTGGCGATACTTACAAGGCGTTAATATGGTGACGTCATGGATGGAGCTCTCTCTTTGATTGATTGATTGATTGATTGATTGATTGATTGATTGATTGATTGATTACTTTATTCGAAGTTTGCAGAAAAAAGCACATGAAAGCCTACAGTTCTCTTTGATCTCTGCTGTGCCCTGCAGGAGTTATAACAAGCATAGTTTTTTCCTTTGAAAATTGATCAAACTACAATAATAATGACCACCCTGACATGTGCGTGAAGGATATATAAGTAACACATAAGCAAGCTGTGACACTTGCATGGAATGTTACATTATTAGTTGCATTGTTTTGCTGTTTACAATTGTCTGCTAGTGTAATTGTTTTATTGGCTTATTAAGCAGATGTAGTACCGTTTTTATTTAGTGTTCATAAATTATGTTTATAGGATGATGTATTTATGTATTATTAAAGGGATAGTTCACCCCCAAAATGACTTTTTTTCTATCGATTACTCACCCCATGGCGATTTTCTTTTGTTGCAAAATTCCTAGTAATCGATAAAGAAAAAAGTCATTTTGGTGGTGTATCCCTTTAATGTATTAATCTACTGTCACCAGTATGATACTACCAATATTTACAAGCAACTTCACAGAAAAAAAGAAGCCAAAGTCGCTTATAATAAGCCGACATGGCAACACTGCCTCTCTCCCATAGCCTACTTATTCATTAGTCTGCTAATACAATACAAAGCCTGTGAGCAGTTCGGGGAGGGGAGATCATCATCATGACACCATGGATAGGAAAATGCCGGTAATTCGACCACCCATCAGTGCTGCATGAACCCACAATGATCATCACGTTGTGATTGTGGGGGGATTATTTGGTCTTTACGCAATCAATCAATCAATCAATCAATCAATCAATCAATCAATCAATCAATCAATCAATCAATCAATCAATCAATCAATCAATCAATCAATCAATCATTCAATCATTCAATCATTCAATCAAGCCATTACATTACCTTGTCCCTCCACATTTAGTGACTTTTATTTAAATTCCTTTCAGTTAGTTATTGTTTTAGTCCAAATTTGGACAGGAATATAATAGCCCATAAAGCACGCTATGATGACACCGGTCCATTGCAAATATTCGAGGGCCTTCATTGTTTCATATTTACAGTGGTGGACAGTAACAGAGTAAATGTACTTGAGTACTGTACTTGAGTACAGATTCTGAGGATCTGTACTTTACTTGAGTAAAGTATTACTCTTACTTGAGTACATTTCCAAGACAAATATTTTACTTTTACTCGAGTATATTTCTAGGAAGGCTATAAAGTACTGAGTACTTTTAAGCCCACTCCACATCCACAACAATGTTTCACCATGCATGTTGCAAGGAGTTGCAACATGCATGTTGCATGGAGTTGCAACATGCAGGAGTTGCAACATGCAACTACTTGCAACTACTTGCAAGTATGGCAGTTGCAAGGAGTTGCATCGGTGCATGTTGCATGCATGTTGCAAGGAGTTGCAACATGCAGGAGTTGCAACATGCAACTACTTGCAACCATTAACCCCAATGGCAGTTGCAAGGAGTTGCATCGGTGTGGTTGACCTTAAAACAGTTTTGTTGCAAGGAGTTGCGACTAGTTGCATTGGTGCGGTTTGGCCTTTAGGTTGGCTGTTTTTTTTCTTCCCTAAAATGCAATTGGCCTAACTTCTGCTCTCACACTAGCCGTGTTTCTGGCTTCCCCCTCCGCTCGCCTCTTTGTTACATCTTGTATGGGTGTATAGGAGTAAAAGTATAGTTCTGGTTCCTCAGTCATTTCTATGTTTTTATTCACCTGTTTCCTAGGCTTTCCACTTCCTGTGTGTTTTCCACTTCCTGTCGATTTGATCCAATGAAATCCAATGAAACTGGTCAGATGACTAATGATATCCAATGAAATCCGACAGGAAGTGGAAAACACAGCCTAGGAAACAGGTGAATAGGTGTTTCTGAAGGCTTTGTATAACATCTACAAGCAAGCACATCAGTGCATGCAGTGCAGGTGGTTTCAGAGAGTTACAGTACTTCTCTGAAACAAGAGTCACAAGGTCCTATAAATTCATTATGAAAACATTACAGCAATTCATTGATATCAAAATTAAGAAATGTACTTCTACTTTTACTTTTACTTGTACTTTAAGTATTTTTCAAAGCATGTACTTTGGAATACTTAAGTGTATTTAAAAACAATTACTTGTTTTACTCTTACTTGAGTAACATTTTGACTGAGCGACTTTTACTTATAGTGGAGTGAATTTGACCAAGGAGTATCTGTACTCTTACTCAAGTACTGGGGTCGAGTACTTCGTCCACCTCTGCATATTTATGGAAGCATATTTGTCATTGTTTTGCGTTATTCCCCCAGCTGAAATAGTTATGAAATTATAGCTACTCTCATTTTGCTCTTTTGTTGCAAGGAGTTGCGACTAGTTGCATTGGTGCGGTCTGGCCTTAAGAACACCAAAGTGAATTCAGGCACGAAGTCGAACACAAAGCCAAAGATGGCAACCTCACTTGTAACAAGTTTAATTTACATAAGTGTGACTGAACGTCCGGGTTCCCATTCAAATATGTTTTACAAACAACTGGCTCTATATCCCTGCAGGAGTTTCACTGTGAGCTCATTTGTTTGTCTGTGAGTAGCCTAGAGTGAGTCAGCACATATTTGGGTTAATGCATGTCAAGGCGAATTGTGGGTGTATAAAGGAAATACAATTTATATTCCTGTTTGTTTATTGAGTTATTATTCATTCAGTATTTCTATTACTGTATATTCTGAAATGGTTCATCA
Source organism: Gymnoscopelus braueri (assembly GCF_963280865.1). Classification (NCBI taxonomy): domain Eukaryota; kingdom Metazoa; phylum Chordata; class Actinopteri; order Myctophiformes; family Myctophidae; genus Gymnoscopelus; species Gymnoscopelus braueri. The sequence continues at coordinate 27,896,310 of NC_137621.1, read as the reverse complement.
TAAGTAGGCCTACACATTGTTATTTATGATATGTCTGAATAGAGTGTTATATATATCAGGGAAAACAATTAAGGCTGGCAACTGCATAGTAGTTCACATGGGAATGAGAATTGCTTAGCCACTGTATCCATGCGATTACATTTGGGAGTATTGTTGACTGTAGGTGTTGTCCCATTCTAGTGATCCTTTATTATTGGTGGTGATTGTCTGTCTGATTGATGAATCATTTGAAGTAATCCTCTGTAAGCAAGCAGTATCACATGACAAGTTCCAAAGTTGTATAGAGAATAGTGCTGGACAGTGGACACTTACGTGACTAGGAGTTATGAGTCACAGAAAATAACATAATGTACGTAAGAAAACAGATTAATCTCATATCATTGCATAGGTGTCAGTCTTCTGATTAAAGCAGTGACATGCCATGGCCATAGCGTCAAGTCTTTCAATAGGATGCTTACACAGATGAGAGTGAATCAGTGCATTTCAAGTGGATACATATCAGTCCTAAGAAATATCATAATACATTTGTGTCAAAATTTGTACCAAAATTATGTTGGCATAACATTTGTCGTAATACAACTATTATGACTGATTGTCGATTGCTCACTGATGAAATTGCAGGGTTAAGCTCTGGAACAGTGGGTCTCAGTTGGTCAAATTTTCAGGAGGACCCCCTGACCTTTGGGCGCCTGGGTCCAACAGGCCCGTTCAGGGATCCGTCTCTGGTTTTCAGACTGTTATCACAGTCGTAATTTACATTTATGTAATTTGTTCTTGTCTTGTCTCCTAAAACAGAGCTTATTTTGTCAAAACAATACACACAATGAATACAACCACACACTAGAGCAGAACAGAGAACACAGCAGATCTTTAGTACCCCATATTGACCAAAGTCTCCCAGAGGTCTATCCTTGCTCATTTTCTCCCTCCACACTAAATCTCTTTGGAAAAAATAGGCTTCCCTAACTTTGTGTTGCCTGCCTATGGTTGCCTGCAATTTTAATATGTATGTAAGCTCTCGTTTAAAAAAACTGTACTTCAGCATTGCTTTTCATTTTTGTTGAAGACATGTAGCCTCATCATGATGATTGGCAACCCACCTGACATTTAATTTTCTGTTTATTAAAGAGGTGGAGAGACCGGGAGACTCCTGTTACTGAACAAACACTCTATATGAGTACTATCAGACTATAGTGCTTAAACCTTTTCACAATAAACGTCACTATCACTTACACTACCTTTAACAGACCCGTCCCTGAAATATAATTAAAACTTTCCCAAACTTGATATGTATTGTGTTCTGTCCCAAGTAGGGTATACACAATTTATTTTATTTCATACAAATAAAATATTTTAAAAGAAAAAACCTCAGACATTTCAACAATGGACACGACTCACACAGACAGGACTACAAGGTAGCGTAACATATACATTTGTTTACATCACATTATGGGTGTTGCACTGAAAAAAGTACAATCCCTCATCAACACCCATACAGTGGCCGCTGGTGACATTCTGACCCTGCTGCAGGGATGCCTTGGTCGGTCAACATCCTAACTTGCTTTTCCATAATAGAGATGATTCAGACCATACATGGGCAACTGGCGGCCATTCACTTAATGCGGCCCGCAGGTTACTATCTTTGCCACTTTTGTCTGACATAGAATGGCCCGAGTAGCGAGCATGCAGTGGGGCCAGTGGGATAAATTTGCCTTTTTTTCTGAAGCCAGTAGGCAGACATGCCAAAACATCTCACTGTTCAAACAAGTACCTAAAAAAAAGGCGCTGCAGAGGTTTTTAATATGGAATTGTATGTACTTTAGAAACTTGTGAAAGAACGCTATCAAACAGCTCCTCTGTTAAGCTCCATATTTCTTTTGGTTGTGCTGGTGCTTGTGTTGCTTGTCAGACTGTAGAAAGAACTTATTAAAATACAGCCAAGAGTTCCGGTTACGTATTGAATTTATATCCCCAGGTCATAGGTGTTCTGATGACATGGGCTGTACAGACTTTAACTCCAATACACCATTGCACATACTGGCAGCACCACGTATGCATTACAGTATTCATTGTTAATTTACCTGATATCCTAGTTTCTTGATAGCCTGGTAAACCCTCTCTCCAGAAATCTCATGAGAATTCCGGAGGGAGGGGCTTTACCAGGCTAGTTTCTTGAGGCACTTCACTTGTTCTCTCTGCATTCAGTTTATATGATTATTTACCTTCTTTGATTATCTATCTATCTATCTATCTATCTATCTATCTATCTATCTATCTATCTATCTATCTATCTATCTATCTATCTATCTATCTATCTATCTATCTATCTATCTATCTATCTATCTATCTATCTACCTACCTATATCTATCTATATCTATATATATATTATATTGCTTAGTGTCAATGTGGGGTGTCTGGGGTAGTACATAAGTTCCTGCCCACCACGCAGAAAGCATAGGGGATCAAATCCTGCACTGTGCATCTGGCTTGGCCGTGTGCTCTTTGATTATAATTGGGGAATGGCAATCTCTGTCACTCATTTGGGTGTCTGTTCAGGAGGGAGAAGAACTACGTTGGATAGCACATTCCACCCTCCCGGTGAATCTCCTCATGGTCAGGTGAGATGAAGTGACTGGTGACACCATGTGTGTTGGAGGAGGCACCTGGTTGTCCGCAGCCCTCCCCATGACCTACCAGTAGGGGTCAGCAGTGACAGGAACTACATGAGAAAAATTGGCTTTTTTTTTTTTTTTTAATTGGAAGAAAAATTAAAACTAAAAAAGATTTAAAAAAGATATATAGCCTATATATATATATGTGTATATATATATGTATATATATATATATATATACACACACACACACAAATCTGTTATTTTTGACAGCCTGTGCCAAATGTCACACAAAAGTGTGCTACCGATCAGTAGCAGTGTCCAGGTAGCAAGGAGGAATGGGAGATTCTGCACAAGCTGTAAAAAATACTTGCTACAGACAGCTGTACGAACATGTCAATACCTTAAAATTAGCTATAACGTTGGGAAAGAGGAAACAAAAAATACAACTTTTAGCCCGGCCCCCCAGTCCTTGATGGCACTATAGCCTATCCCGGAGGTACAGCACATTGTTTTTATGCGAGAACCTCTGGGAACTCAGATTAGTTCCCACCCATCCACAGGCTATTAGGAACCAGAACATTAGGAAGGCAGCTGAGCCCGGCTGTGTCTCACCTGGAACCCTGAGGCACTGCACAAATAAGCTAGTGCCTGTATTCACAGGGACGTTAACACATCACTGCAATAATGCAAGGTCCCTGACTGTTGTAACCACTTAAACCCTATAGTTGACCTCAACATATCGCAACGTCTTGTGAGCTTGTAGATCTGCCATTTTTGCCGGATGTTTGCCCCAGAATGAGGAAACTAGGGTTCATGTGGTTAAAGTAGCCAATATCATCCCAGTTCCCAAAATACCCGGAACACTGGACTTAATGACTACAGGACAGTCCTTTGACATTAACGGTTATGTAAAGCTTTGAATGCCTGATGCTGGCCTAGTCAGGACTCCAAACCAAGGTCAGACCCAAATTCAGAAAAAAAGAAAGAAAACTAAACTAAAGTAGAATTTACTCGACAGACATTACATGAAATACACCTTTCACAGATATACACACTCACAAACAACTCTGGAACAAACAGAAAATGTTTGTTGCACAACTTAACAAATCCTAGAACAGATGAAGGTGTCATGTTTCCAATTCAAATCTGCTGCTGAGCCAATCAAACAAAGGAAATGAAGGAAATTATGAACAGGAAAAGCGGGTATGTCACAACCTCCTGGAAACCCGGCACTACAATTTGCACAGAGCCTATTTGTGGGAGTTGCAGTTGAGAAGATTCGGTTCATCAATGACTACAGGATAATACTTATAGTGATATTATTTACTCACTAATCCAAAGTTAAGGCAGAGCAGAGCTGACATTTTTTATTTCTGTTGTGGTTTTTTATCTGTTGCATGTCACACTGGCCTGGTCATGGCTACAGCCAAAACATCCACTTGATCTACATTCTCCCAGGTTTGCCCTTACAGTTGTGGAGCTGATTGGTTTGGGGCATGTCATTTTAAGTGAGAATTCCCCTAAATAGCTTAGGCCTTAGTGAATTAAGCATTTGTTTGGTTTTACCATGCAGCTATCCTACAGTATTTTCTATAGTAGTATACAGGTATGTTATTTCCAACCAGGAGATGTCGCCATTGAGTGAACATTAGATAGTTTGCTCACTGCAAACAAACTGACTCTGACCACAGTGGCAAACATATTCTCATGATGAGATTCTCACCAAAGGGAAATTACTGATATTGTATGGTGGCCTGGAAGTGCAAACAAAACAACAAAACTGATCAGAAATTCACAAATAAATCATAATATATCAAATCATAAAACACAGCAACATTTCACAAAACACAATGGCATGCCACAAAACATGGATCTGAGACTACTGCTGCGGTAAACTAAAGAATAATTGTTTAAAAAAAAACTGTTACCTTGTCAGTGCGGACTGTTTCTTAAGACTGTTTGCTGAGAGTCTGCACCCGTCTTCCCTTCTCTTAATCCACTGACAGTAGAGCACACTTAGCTAACTTCTGTCCCATAGTATTTGAATGGCACAACACACCAACATGTATTGTGACTTTGCATAGGCCTATTTGGGGCAACAAACAAGCCACAATAATCAGATGACTTATGCTATAGAGGCACAATACACTGCAGGCAGCCAAATGTTACTACAATACTTGAATCTCTATCCATTGGGGGGGAAACACAAATTCTGTTTATGCAAAAAAAAAATCTGTTTATTCTGCTTATGCAAAGCCAGCCACAATAAACCGCAATCTTGTGGTTCTGCTGGGTATTACATTGTGACTGTTGTGAAGATTAAAACTTTAACAGATCTGATTCTGGTATGTGTGGAAGTTTATGTTTGGTACAGTCTAAACTGGCTTGACCCCTGCTCCTGCACCTGATTCGGCTCCTGGAGCTCCAAGTCCATAGGCAAAAACAAACCATATTCATACGGAAGACATCCTTTTCAGTGTCTGTTATCAATTGTGTGGTAATGTTTGCTTATGGTAAGTTATGTTACGATTGACACCTGCTGCTACTAGAACCAGGAAGTGTCACTGCTATATTGGGAAATGACAATTCTGTGGTGGAAGACATGGTATTTGCTAATTAGTTTTGTGAAATGTTGTGTCTACTGATTCTGGATTTAGAACACAATGATGAAATTGGTAAGTCATAATAATGTAATAATCTGTTCATAGGCCAGAAGGTATTGCCACAGTTTGATGAGATGGGAGATCAACATGTTTGACATATTTGCAGCAAGTGCCTGGGAGGATTATTTGGGGAGGTTGGACCGATTACACACCGTATAAGCCTCACAAATAGGGGGGCAACATATGAGACAAGCCCACCTGAAAGTTCAAGCTCCTCATAATTGTGAGTTCCAACTAGAATCAGTAAAATACCAAAGTAAGGGGGTAGTCCACATTGTAATGCGCTATTCATGGATGATGGTGTCAAATAACACTTCTGATTCAAGCACCGGTTTCATAATGCAAGTACAGATGACACACACACACACACACACACACACACACACACACACACACACACACACACACACACACACACACACACACACACACACACACACACACACACACACACACACACACACACACACACACACACACACCTGGGAGCTGCTCAGCACCTGTCTTGTGTTCTTTGCTGTGTAGAGCATTCTGTATATCTGCAGCTGTCAGACCATGGCAGCACCCTGGAGAAACAACACAATGTTACTTTATTATAGGATACATTGCTCAGGGTGACACTGTCACTGACCCAACCCCTCAACATTTTGCACTAATCAGGTCTTGTATTGCACCCCATCCTGAGCCCCTCATGCACCATCACATGCACGAAAACACACCCTTCCTCCCTTGGGTTTTGCCCAGCTGATGTAGAGCAGGTGGGCTTACAGTCCCCCCCCCAATTTTATATTGGCTCCCTCAACAGTTGCTGTCCGTTATGTTATTTCTTTACTGGGTTTCTTTTGCTCTCACCTTTACATGTGTACCTGACATGACATAACATTGATTTAACCTGATAATAACTTTGTTCAGAACAAAGCCTATTGATTGACTTCCACAAGATCGCTCCCTTCAGACCATGCTTCCTTCTGTGCTGTTGTGAATCACAGGAATCATAGTGATGGTCGGCCACAGAGAGCCTACCTTGTTAACAGTTCAAAAGTACAGACCTTCAAACCATACATTGTTGTCTCCGCCAGGCCGAAAGGCATGGCGAGAGTATGTTTTACCCCCTGTCCGTCCGTCCGTGTGTGTGTCCGTCCGTCCGTGTGTCCGTCTGTCTGCGAGCAGCTAATCTCCGGCACCGTTGGCCCGGTCGCTCCGAAACTGTCCACACACACTGCCTGGATGCCAATTCAGAACCTCTTTCCCAAAATTTTCACATGGGCCTGTTATAGCGCCACCAGGAGGCCGATTTGTGCAAAACCCATTTACTCCTAGATTTTATCCAAACGTCATGCAAATCGGTACATAGTATCTCTATAGTCATGTGATCAACACAGATTTGTCCGATTTTCTATATTCCATCCTCATTGGCTAAGGTTGGATTCCAAAGTTTGCAGGATTGGTCTGTTTTCAACAAAATGCCTCAAATCATGAACGCAGCTTGCGATTTCCGTGAAATTTCAGACGCACATTCCCACTAAGAAAAGGCACCCTTTTCACATTGGCCTGTTATGGCGCCACCAGGAGGCCACAATAACGTACCTGACCTGGCGGAGACCTGTGCTCCGAGGAGCACTTTTTCTAGTTTAAGATTTTTTATTTAGTGTGTGTGTGTGTGTGTGTACGCACACATGCATACACAGGCACGGGTGGGTGTGTACGTCTATCCATATGGACGGGGATGTGCGTGCACGCGTGCGCATATGGATATGGGCACATGAGGGTATATATATATATTTTGCCTACACGTTTTCCATCTTTTTACTATGTGTATTACTAAGACTTTGGCACAAAGAAGATCTGGGATGCTCACTAAATCCTCAGTTTGAGTAAACTATAGAACGCAATAATGACTTAAACGGGCTGCCCAGATCATAATACTAATTAAATTGAGTATCCGGGATGATATGCAACCAGTATGCCATTTTGCGGATGCATCTCTTTCTCTTTTTTTTCTTAAATATATATTTACTTTTATTTCCTTATCTCGCTATGGTTTTGCTTTCTCTCAAACTGACTAATGCGAGAGGGAACAAAGTTGGCTAAATCCCAACGCACTACGGGGGGGGGTGAGAGAGGGCTCTCACCCATGGTGTGTACACCGCGGTCCCTTCCTCCTCCTCCCCCGCCGACACGTAACATCCTGTGTGAATAAGTATCAAACCCCCTCATCTCTGTCCACTACTTAGTCTTTACTGCAAAACATGGAAATGTTTTATTTTGAAAAAACTTTTGTGCTTCTAGCTAACGCCTAGCTTCCTGTGTTTATCACAGCAGTGACGCACTAGCATCTATACCATAGACATATAAAGGTAGACGCCTCATCTGGCTCTGAAGCATCGGCATCTCGGACGCACTTCCGCTTCCTCTCATAGAGTTAAAAGCTTCCTCTATGTTTCTGGGGGAAGCTGGAAACTTCCGTGTGCGTCACAGAAGGGGGCGTTCGGTAGGCCAATCAGAGGCAGGTGGGGTGGGTCTTTTCTTAAGAGGCAGCCGCGCAGCAACTAGTCAGTTAGACGCGCTGTGATTGGCCAGTAGTTAACGTGATGTGATTGGTCTGCCCCCCGGAAGAGCCTTGTATTGAGAGACCAGTCGTTACAATGAACTGCAGAGGCCAATGAGGTATCTAGGTTTCTATATCTATGATCTATACCATAGAATTACAGACCCAGCTCAGAAATTGTGAAACATTGCTCTCTACCGCCCCCCCTCCTCACAGTGGCAGTACTGGATTACTGTTGCTTTATTGCCCAACTAGGTTACAATTCCAAATGGCACTCTTTCAGAGCCATCTGGAATCTATTTTCAAGCCACTCTCTTCTCTTTTGGACAGTAAACTAAGCTTTCAATATATGCTACTTACTTCGACTAAAAAGTTGGACCCCAAAATATTAGTTTGATTAATCAACTGCTGTAAATTACAATCTCTATGTGAACTTGAAAAATTTAGATACTGACTATACTAATGTACTGTGGTTACATCACATATAAATATTACGACATTTTCAGTTCATGTAAGAGCATACAAGCCACCATAAAACATACACTTACAGCTCCCATTGGTTAAGAGGGTACTAACAATAGAGGCCGCATATTATTTCACTATGCTGAATGTTAATGTTTTTCTTATGGTGACATTTTTGGTTTTACGGTTTTTATTTTCAGTTATTTATTTATTTATTCATTGTGCTTTTTGACTTAACCCCCCTGCATACAGTTTTCACTATGCTGAATGTCAATGTTTTTCTTATGGTGATATTTTTGTTTTTATTTTTATTTTTCAGTTATTTATTTATTCATTGTGCTTTTTGATTTAACCCTCCTTCACACCACCTCTCTCTTTAGGGTTAGACCGGTTCACTATCAGCAGTGGCATTGGTTCTCCTTTCTGTTATTATTCAGGTAACTTCCTGCTGCCTTCACACTCTAAGGCTGGACCTTGTGATGCTATGCAACACAGGCTTCAACCATATGATTATTATTTATTTATTTTAATTTATTTCTTGTGAATAGATGTGACCGGTTTACATTTCTGACCAGACAGTTGGTTGTTGTTCAGCCTACTTTACTATTATTATTATTAATAATATTACTATATACATACATTCTTTTTGTTCCCTTGCTTTTTTGTCTCGTTTTATCTCCTATCTCTTTCTCTCTTTCACTCGCCTCTTTTCTATGACCATCTCTAGTGATCAGGCGGGGGGGGGGGGGGGGGGAGGAAGGGAAGAATGAAAAAAAAAAAAAAAAAAAAAAAAAAAAAAAGGGAACTTATAAAAAAAAAAAAAAAAAAAATTATAATAATGGAAAAATTGCTACTTTCAGTTATACTCAGAGGAGTCACTCTGCTAGTCTCATGACAGACTGCGATACCAGCGCAGTTGTTTATTGTGATAGGTTTTTGGGGTTAATGTGCTTTCAATGGGAAGGCATAAGGGGAGGATGGGAGGGTCCTGGGGGCAGAGACTTATGCTTTTTTTGTTGTTGTTTTTATTTTTATTTCATTTTCTTCTTTCTACTTTTCCCCCACCTGTGTGTGCATAGTTCCAGCTTCGGCCTGTATCACCTAAATCCCACATGACTGAAGTAAACACCATTCAAAGTAATATTCGCTTTATCTCCTGGAATGTCAAGGGGTCGAACAAGGCTACTAAATTAAATAAAATAATGTCTCATTTACAACACTTAAAGGCCGACATTGCTTTTCTCCAGGAGACACATTTGTGCTCACCTGACGTCTCACGACTCAGAAGGGGCTGGGTAGGACAGCTATTTCACTCAAAATTTAATTGTAGGGCCAGGGGGGCGGCCATCTTAATTAACAAAAACACTCCCTTCGACTTACATAGTCTCATAGCCGACTCCAATGGCCGTTATGTCATTGTTTCAGGTCTACTCCACAATATTTCGGTAGTCTTGGCTTGTGTATACGCTCCCAACTGGGATGACACTCAGTTTATCTCAAATTTCTTCTCCAAACTACCAGTTATCGACAACAGCTTTTTAATTATAGGTGGTGACTTTAACATGGTCCAAAATATCACTCTCGACAGGTCATCTACCAGAGTTACAACTTCCTCCGGCTCTGCTAAGGCCCTGGCCTCCCATAAAGAGCAGCTGGGACTGTCTGACCCTTGGAGGTTTTGCTTTCCATCAGCCAAAGCTTACTCATTCTTCTCTCACCCACATCACACATATTCTCGGATAGATTTCTTCCTCATGGATGATAGACTCTTATCTAAGGTTAAATCATGTGAGTACCACAGCATTGTCATATCGGACCATGCTCCTACCTCCATGGAGATCAATCTATCCAGAAGTTACGTCCCAAGTAGGCAGTGGCGCTTTAACTCTCCGATGCTTTCATGCAACGACTTTAAGGAGTTCCTGTCCTCTCAAATTGAATCCTTCCTTGAAATTAATAAAACCCCTGATGTCTCCCGCTCCACAGTGTGGGAAGCACTCAAAGCCTGCACACGCGGTCAGATAATCTCCTATGTCTCACACGCCAGAAAGCTAGAAACCGCTAAACTCTCTGAGATTTCAGAAGAAGTGTTAAAAACAGACAACCAGTATGCGAGGAATCCAACTCCGGCTCTGTACAACAGACGTCTTCAACTTCAGGCAGAGTTTGATATGCTATCAACAAGTCAAGCTGAACGCCTTCTGCTTAAATCCAGACAACGCACTTTTGAGATGGGGGACAAAGCCAGTAAACTCCTGGCCTATCAAGCTCGCTCAGCTGCAGCTTCCAGACTAATAACCCAAATAAAATCCTCCACCGGTGTAGTTCTCTCAGATACAAAGGACATAAATGAAACCTTTGTTAAATTCTATTCCGAACTTTACTCGTCCGAATGCCCCCCAGGTATTTGGGATGAGGACGAGGACAATCCCCTTGACAAATTACCCTACCCCGTATTAGACAACACACTATCCAATAATCTTGACGGCCCAATTTCATTGTTAGAGATCGAGGAAGCAATACAATCTATGCAAAATGGCAAGTCCCCGGGCCCTGATGGATACACTGCAGAGTTTTACAAAACATTCTCCCACCTCATCTGCCCGGAACTGCAAAGCATGTACAACGAATCGTTTTCGAAAGGCAGATTGCCCGAGACTTTATACCAAACATCTATCTCTTTGCTACTTAAGAAAGATAAGGACCCACTTCTCTGTAGCAGTAGGAGACCGATTTCACTCCTAAACGTGGATCAAAAGATCTTGGCCAAAGTTCTTTACAATCGTCTAGTAAACACCTAACCTAATATCGACCGACCAAACAGGCTTCATTCAAGGGAGACACTCCTTTTCTAACACAAGGCGTCTGATGGATATAATTCAAACACCACCCTCTGAATTCCCCGAAGTTGTCCTCTCTCTGGACGCAGAGAAGGCCTTCGATAGGGTAGAGTGGACCTACCTCTTCTTTGTCTTAGAAAAAATGGGTTTTAACCAGAATTACATCTCATGGATTAAACTTCTATACGCAGCTCCCATGGCCTCAGTCATCACAAACGACCTTCACTCACCTTTCTTTCCCCTTAAACGGGGAACGAAACAAGGTTGTCCCTTATCCCCGTTGCTCTTTGCGATCGCCATCGAGCCCTTAGCTATCTGGCTCCGCAGTGAAACAAGGTTTGAGGGAATTACGAGAGGCGGGACTACCCATAAAGTATCCCTTTATGCAGACGACCTACTTTTATATATATCCAAGCCAACATCCTCTATCCCCGTTATCACGTCTATACTGGAACAGTTCGGTAGATTTTCAGGGTACAAACTTAACTTTCAAAAAAGCGAATTATTTCCTATAAATCCAGCGGCTACAAGAATTCCCCAATCACTCCTCTCTTTCAAATGGGTGGACAGGGGGTTCAAATATTTGGGCATATTCATTGCTAAGTCACTCCCCTACATGTTTAAGGAAAATATTCTCCCACTACTAGAACGCTGCAGGACAGACTTTAAACGGTGGTCCACGCTGCCGTTATCACTGGTTGGCCGCATCAACCTTGTAAAGATGACCGTTCTACCTAAATTTTTATACTTTTTTCAACATATTCCAGTATTCATTAAAAAGAGCTTCTTTACAAAACTTGACCAGATGATAACATCCTTCCTATGGGGAACCAAGCCTAGGCGCATTAAGAAGGCTTATCTTCAACGGCCGAAATCGTTGGGTGGGATGGCACTTCCAAATTTTATCTACTACTACTGGGCATGCAACATCCTAAAGATCACTCACTGGGTTAACCTAGAGAACATTGCTCTCTGGGCCCAAATGGAAATAGCCTCTACCCAGCAATCTCTCCAGTCACTAATATGCTCAGGTCTTCCACTCGTATCTGTAGTCAGTTCTATGCCTTCGGTCATACACACTATTAAAATCTGGACACAATTTAGGAGGCATTTTGGCCTCAAAAGCCCATCCTCTCTCTCCCCGATAAATCGTAACCACCTGTTCAAACCCTCGTGTACCGATCCCGCCTTTCAAACTTGGGTCGACAAGGGGATCAGATCCATCAAAGACCTATATAACAATGGGATTCTAGCACCATTCTCATACTTGACCGAGAGATTCAGTCTGCCCAGTTCCCACCTATTTCGCTATTTCCAGATCAGACACTTTCTACAAAAACAATTTCCAAATTTCCCAAACCAGCCTACTCACTCGGTAATTGACTCTATAATTTCTTTGAATCCCAATACAAAGGGCACAATTTCAGAGATATATACTCAACTAAATTTAATAAACCCAGAGACTCTTAACCGTCTTAAAATAGCATGGGAGCAAGACCTGGGGGTGGAACTGCCTGATGCGACATGGGAGATGGCGTTGAGGCTAGTCCATAGCTCCTCAATTTGCGCCAGACATAGCCTTATACAATGTAAGATTATTCATCGTGTTCATTACACCAATGCGAGACTAGCAAGGATATTTCCAGATATTAGTGACGAGTGTAATCGTTGCAGACAATCCTCTGCGGATCTGACACATATGTTCTGGTCATGCCCTCGACTACAGGTCTTTTGGACAGATATATTTAAATCTTACTCCGATATATCAGGTGTACCCATCCCACCCAACCCCTTAACAGCCCTATTTGGCGTTCCTCCTGGGACTAATATCCCTCAACACTTTAAGAGAATAATTTCTTTTACCTCTCTTCTAGCAAGACGTCTCATACTCCTTAAATGGAAACAAGCTTTTCCACCCACACATAACAGTTGGATAAAGGATGTACTATTTTATCTCAAGCTTGAAAAAATTAGATTCTCACTTAATGGTTCTTTGAGAACTTATAATCAAACATGGAGGCCTCTTGTGGACTATGTAAGGACCTTGACAGTAACCCCGGAGGAAAGCGATACTTGAATTATGGAAAGGTGAAAATATAGACTTGTGTACTGTCCATGTGAGCTGATGTCTGTGCGCACACAGGTGGTCCCCCCCTCCCCCCCCCCCCTTTATTTTTATTTTATTTAAAAAAAAATAATAATAATAATTCATTGGCAGTTGTTTTTTTGTTGTTGTTTATTTGCTCTGTTTTTAGTTTTTTTTGGCTTTCCTCCTTCTGCTTGTAGCACTGTCTCAGTAACCGGGAAGAGTGGGTGGGTGGGTGGGCGGGAGGGAAATGTGGGGTACCTATGTACAATATATATGCCTGTAATTTGACTTTACGAATGTTGTCCTCATATGGGAGGAAAAATAACCTGCAAAAAAACCAATAAACAGATATATAAAAAAAAAAAAAGATTTTTTATTTAGAAAAGAAGGAGATGAACCTGTCAGAAATTAATGAATTGATAATAGATGGATGGAAAGGAGGGGGAGAGGAGGGGGAGAGAGAGCAGATTCAACGAGGAAGAGGGGGAGGGATGGGGGGAGGATGAAGAGGATGAGGGGGTGAGGATGAAGGGGTGAGGAGGGGGGGTGAGGACGGTATGTGTGGATGAAGCGGCGAGGATGAGGAAGTGGGGATGAAGAGGCGAGGATGGGGGAGGATAAAGTGGCGTGGGATGAAGGGACGAGAGGAAGGACGGGCATGACCGTACGTGGGCTCCAGGGGGGTAGGGGACCCTGAGTATTTGGCCTGGGGTCCGAAGAGAGAGGCGTCCATCTTGGCTGACGTCTGAGACGTGCTTCACTTCGAGACCCCCGTCTAGAACCTAATTTTTTTTATAGTTTTCAATTACATTTTATTAAAGTGTCAAATCACAACAAGTTGTCTCAAAACTCTACATGTGGAGTAGAGATCCGACATTGTCCCGCCCTGAGAAAGCAATGTTTTTGCGACAGTGGCAACGAAAAACCTCCCCTTAACTGGAAGAAATGTCAGGCAGACCCAGGCTCTAGGGTGGGCGGCCATCTGCCTCGACCGTGTTGGAGAGGAAAGAGAGAGAGAGAGAGAGAGAGAGAGAGAAGGAGAGACAGAGAAAGAGAGTCAGAAGACTGGAAGAAAAATGAGAGGGAGGTAAGGATACAGAGTACAATGCACAAGTGGCAGGTAGACCTGGCAGGTATATATAGTACACTCCTCACTTATTGGTGAAAGGGGACGAGTTTAGGTGGAAAGCTATCAGTTACCATGGCAGCAAAATCACAGAGAGGAGTATGGGTGGAGATGTGTTCAGTGACAGTTACCATGGCAGATAAGTCCAACTCCATTCATTGCTCTCTCATCATCCGCATTGAAAAGTTTCTTGTCGGTTAACAGCCGGAAGGGCAGGGCAGGTAGAGTGATGTAAGCCTAAGCCTGATTATTTATTCACCATTGTGCAGTGCTGTAAAGGATCTACACCATGAATTTAAAAAAAAATAAATAATATTTAATATCATATTGTTTATGTCCCTCAAACGTTTTTCAAAAGGTTTGAGCCTAAATCAAGCCTCAGATATACTCATTCCAACTACTTCTCTCTGGCTTATAAAGCACTTTCACCTGCAATACCACATTGTCCTGTTTGGCACGGGGCGCTATTGAGCCAGTTTGTATGCATGTTATCTCCTGGTTCTGTGTGGAAAAAGTTTTAAAAAAAATGTTCGAACTGAAAAATGGGAGGGATTGTACCTCGTGACGTCAGGTGTGAAAGCCTGAGTGTTCAAACTGGGGTATTTTGGGGGATAGAAGAGAGGTAGGGGAGACCAAAAACACACAAAAAAGAGGAAAAAGTTAAAATTCATGGTGTAGTCCCTTTAAAGTAACTAGTACATTTACTCAAGTACTGTACTTAAGTACACTTTTGAGGAATTTTTACTTGCTACTAATAGAGTGTTTCCAATTTTCTATACTTTTACTTCTACACCACTACATCTCAGAGGCAAATATTGT
>NC_137621.1:27833647-27871147 GCF_963280865.1 Gymnoscopelus braueri | reverse complement strand
CACACACACACACACACACACACAGTGTTTGTGATCTGGCATGTGATCTGAGAGAGTAAACCTCACAGTGGACACTCAGGGTCTGGGACAGCAGAGATAGATAGCTCTTGTTTATCTGGAGCTACAGCTGAATATTTACAAGAGTAGCACATACTGTAGGTATGTGTGTGTGCATGTTTGTGGGCTGTAGCGGGTGCAAGTGTATTTGTGTGTGTGTGTGTGTGTGTGTGTGTGTGTGTGTGTGTGTGTGTGTGTGTGTGTGTGTGCCGCGTGCGCACGGTTGTTTGTGTGCGTGTTCGCGTATGTATGCTTGTTTGCGTGTGTGCACATGTCTTTGCAGATCAACTCAAGGCTTTTGGTTGCCAGGCAACCTGCACCGATGATTCTGCTTTCTCGTTAACAACCCCCAAAATAACCAAACTTGAGCAAACACACACACACACACACACACACACACACACACACACACACACACACACACACACACACACACACACACACACACACACACAGACCGTATGTGCACAGTGCACACCAACAAACTGCACAGAGGAGCACAGGTACAGTAACACAGGAAGACATTGTACATACAAATTAAAACCTAAAATAACCAAACCTGTGCAAACGCGTGTGTGCGCGCGCGCACACACACACACACACACACACACACACACACACACACACACACACACACACACACACACACACACACACACACACACACACACACACACACACACACACACACACACACACACAACACAAACTACAGAGCACACAATACACACAGAGACACAGCGATGATTAGTTACAGTATGTTCTGTGTTCTTCTATACCCCCCGGACTGGAGTACAGCTTAGCTGCTTCGAGATCTGCCGGAGAGTAAGGAAGGAAACGACAACAACACAGTAGAACATGTAGGCCTACTTCTCTTCCCACAAAGCCCTCCTCCAATCAGTCTCCTCGCTCCGTCTGTCTCTCCTCCTCCAACCCCTTCATCCTCTTCTGACTTGCGTCGAAAGAATAAATCCAATCCATTATCATCATGGACCAGGAGAGATGCAAGGACGAAGACAATGAAATGCTTCGCACGGCTTCTTTTGACACATCCATCATGGTATGTTATAAAATGCTCACGAAGAGAGAAAACACGACACCTCGCCTTTGTCGGCAGGGGAGGAAACAGAGGATTGGTAAAAAATAAAAAATAAAAAATAAGACACACAAAATAAGACACAGAGCAGAGGGGCCCGTCGATCTCATACCCACTCGCACACTAGTGTTGTTCAAATCGTATTCTGGGGAGGCTTATATTTGAAGGTTGTTTGTGCTTTGTGGAGGGGAGGCCAAGGAAAACCTCTAACGGCACCTTCTGTATTTGTGTGCACGTGTGTGAGACTGTGTGTGTGTGTGTGTGTGTGTGTGTGTGTGTGTGTGTGTGTGTGTGTGTGTGTGTGTGTGTGTGTGTGTCTCTTTGCCTCTCTCTCGCTTCTAGCTCACATTTAAATAAGTCCGTTTTTCATGAGCAAATCTATTCCACAATTACACAGCGAATAATTACCTACAGCTGAGTACGGAGTATGAAATCATTATTCAGCGTCAGATTATTAATCACTACTCCCAACCTGACCTGGCTCTTCAGCTGTGAAATTATAGTTCTACTTTAGCAAACAACAATAATGGACTGTGCTGAGATGAGCAGGGAGAGCTAGAGAGAGAGCAAGAGAGAGAGAGAGAGAGAGAGAGAGAGAGAGAGAGAGAGAGAGAGAGAGAGAGAGAGAGAGAGAGAGAGAGAGAGAGAGAGAGAGAGAGAGAGAGAGAGAGAGGTACTGAAAGAAGAGAAGCTCAGACAAACAGTGGGACTGAGGAGGAGGAGAGACAGAGAAATTGTGCATGAAAGAGAAAGACTGGGATGCTGAGAGGGAGGCAGAGAGAGAGAGAGACATTTAGAGAGAAAGAGAGAGAAAGAGACAGCGAGAATGAGTTCATGGAACACTGTGCTGGAATTCAGAGTACAATAATTACAGCAGTGCTCCCGCCATTGTGTCTTAGGAAGCTGAATCCAACCACAGCCAATTCCAATTCATCTTTATTGAAGCTATAGTCAGCATCCAGGCTGGCAGGAAGAAGGGAGAGGGGGAGGGAGAAAGGAAAGAGAACAGAGAGAAGAGCTTGTGGAGGGAGAGAGAGAGAGAGAGAGAGAGAGAGAGAGAGAGAGAGAGAGAGAGAGAGAGAGAGAGAGAGAGAGAGAGAGGGATGGGGTGCAAAAGGGATAGAAAAGCATGATGCATGAAAGGTTGAGTGCTTCTATTAGTTTCTAGCCACACTGTACAGTTCAGTATAGGCTTCACCCTCACAACCAATAACTCCACATAGCAGCTGATGTAAGTGTGTGTGTACTGTACGTACCGTGCATGCATGTGTCTCTCCATGCATCACGTTTGTTTGTACATGCATGTTGTCAGTGCATGTGAGAGTGTGTGTTTGCATTTGTGTTTTTATGCATATAACCGACGTTAACCGTATGTGTGCATACATTAGCAATTAAGTATTTTTCTGTGTGCATTTATAACAGTATGTTTTCTTTTGCTCGCATGAGATTTTTTTGCTGCTGCTGCTGCTGCTGCTGTGTGTGCGTGCGTGCGTGTGTGTGTATGTACATGTATTGTGCACACCTTTACATTTGAGTGTGTGTTTCTGTGTGTGCAAGCATTTGCATGCCCTTGCGGTGTGTATTTGTATTGTTGCTGCTTGCTGTTGCAGGAGTGCAGCTTTTAAATCCAGGAGGCTTGTTTTGAACCGTGACAAGTGATGCATCCCAGAGCAATAATATTCAGGGGTAGTGTTTTACAACATTCCCTCTCAGTTGATGTTGAAGCCCTTGGAACATTGCTCCGCTCATTTTCATACATATTGCCTCTTCTGTCTTCTTTGCATGCACCTCTACCAGGGTTCCATCACCGGGAGAAGAGTGTTTTCTTTAAGGCGTATCTCACCTTCGTCAGCGTGGCTGAAATGCCCCTTTGAAGCAATTCTTCACCGTGATGGTTGGATGTTTTCACATTTTTGCACGTATACACACGGACAACTCTAGAGGAACTCACACATATTCGACCTCCGGCATTGACTGCCTTGGGAATACATTGTCACCATCTGCATTTATTTATTTGTGTTTTCAGTATAAAGTTATTTGCAAAAAAAGGCAACATTTCTTCCTGAAGTATATAACCCTAGACACAGCATAATAATATTCCCTGGGTTTACTTAGCTGGGTTTACATTTATAACTTTAGTATATGGGTTTTCAAAATGACTGTTAATGATCGGTTACCATTCACAAACTTGAAACACTGAAATCAATCTGCTTTCATTATAAAATGACATGTCCACCATTTAAGAAATGGATGCTGACTCTTGTAAAATAATTGCTGGCATGAAAGCAAATTAACGTTAAAGTTAAACAAGGTGCTTTGTTTACAAAAATAGTTCTGAATTTGAGTGTGGAATTATCCAATAGTGCTACTTGCAGTTGCACTATTCCAAGAAGGAACACATACTATGGCATTTGGCAAAGGCACTCTTCCGGTGTCCCTCTGAAATGCATAGCCTTTTTTAAAGTTTATACAGTAGATTAAGAGCAGAAAGGTCACCATCCTTTCCCCGCTACGCAGCCTTAAAGCAGCAATCCGGAACTTGTTTTAATGAATGAACTAAGAGATGTTACTAATGCATTACTAAAATAATTATAATGTAGAAATAAAAAACGTAATTCATGAAAAACACAAGGGGGTATATTCTGGGCTAGCCTGTTTTATACCCCGGGTATAAACTGGACTAGGCCAGAATATACCGCGGGGTATAAAACAGGCTAGCCCACTTCAACCCTGAGTATAGTTTGGCCGGGGGTATATTTTGGGCTGTCACACCGGGTCAGTTTCTATCTATCTATCTATCTATCTATCTATCTATCTATCTATCTATCTATCTATCTATCTATCTATCTATCTATCTATCTATCTATCTATCTATCTATCTATCTATCTATCTATCTATCTATCTATCTATCTATCTATCTACCAACGTCTCAAATTATTCACAAACAAAAACACAAAACAAAGACCAGAAGCACAGAAGAAGAAAAACACCACAGGCAACACGTACTATATAGATTGAAAGATACCAGTGATGCCTCCTCTGTTCGTGGAACTCTTGCCTCTAGTTTCTATGCATGAATTTGACAGCTAAAGGTGACCCTTATCAGCAAATACTCCTCAGTCTGTGAAAGTCTGTCCTGTCTCCTGTCTCGCACCCTACGATTTCCCTCAAGGTTATGATCATGACTTATTTTTAAAGGACACCGGGAGAGCTCTGCTCTACTGAAGCATGTGGTTTGTTAAGAGTTGAAAAAAAGACAAGTAGACAGAGATTTGACTGAGCACAGGCTGAGGCAGAATTCAAAACTTATTTGAAGTTCAAACTTCCTCCACTCTAATATTCTAACACTCCCAAGTGATAGAATGCATACACAGTAAAGTCCTGTGTATTCTGAGTTAATTTATCCATTCTCAAAGTTAAATGAACACAGAGGATTTTACTGTGTACATTTAGCTAGATGCCCTTTTTTTGCCTCCAGACTCCTACGGTACCAGTTATCTTCTACCAGTCTATCTTCTAAGTTAGGTTACAGGTTATCTTCTGCTTATGTAACACCCAAGATTCTAAGTGACACTAAAGACAAACATCTTATCAACTAGCCTAAAGGAGAATCCCCCTTGGCTGGGGGAGATATTAGAGTTTTGGTCTTCAGCAGAGGCTCTGAGCCACTCTGCTTCACTTTAGGTTACTGGTTATGTACTCTTGTCTAAGCCACAGCTGTTTTACAAAACCTTAAAGAGGTTTCACTGAACTTAGAAGAGGTTTCACTGTGACCCAATGTGACATGGCTATGTAGCACATACTGCAGCTTGCAGCTGAACAGAGGCTTGTTGACATACAGTGCACTTGTTCCAGTGGACATGGAATACTTGCACCCGGAACGTTAAAGAGACAGTCTTGTGAGTGGAATAAGCCTTTGCTTCAAACCCCAGCTGAGAAAAACAGCAGGGAAATTGAACGTGGTACATACATCACTGCCTCCCCTGAACTCCCCTTGAGCAAGGCATTTAAGCTGCAATTGCTTCAAAGGAGCTTCTCAGCAGTAACAGAACTTGTAGGTGACAGCTTCCAGGTACAAATATTTTTAACAGTGTGAATGTGGAGTAAGTAGCTGGTGGAGAGAGTTTCTCAGCCAACCCCTTCCCTGGATGAAAGCAGAATAATATTATTGTGCAGCGGTATGCAAGACTAAAGGGCAAAAAGTTGAAAGAAAGAAACCAGTCACAGTTACTGACTAGAGTGTGCTAATGGTAGAGAAAAAAGGGCTTGGCTGATGACATCCAGACCATTAATAATAGACCACGGGCATGTACAAGAACAACCTCTAGGGGATTACAGGTGCTATACTACACAGTTCTTGCCATGGCCTTAGTCAGTACTCCAGAGCAATCTTAAGTCATTCTATTTGTGTCTTACTACTGGCAGAGGTGTATCATAATTAGCCAGTCTATAGATAATAGATCTTATAGATTACAGTTTTATATTTAGGAGGTTTCTAGGAGATGTGTGAAAGTCCTTGTCATCAACCTGTCAGCTATTTATATCAACAAGCTGCCATCAAACTGCATGCGGTAGACCTAGTTTAACTCAAATTATCTGCAATGATGTTTTGGCAAAATGCATTGCCCACTACATCACAAGCGCCAGGTTAGGCAGCAGTATTGAAGTCCTATAGTGCAGCTCCATGTGACTGAGGGTGAAAGGCCCCCAATCAGGCTCTGTGCATAACTGTAGTCCTGGCCTTTGCCCAAAGGTGGCATACCTGTTCCCCCAGGTAATTTCCCCACAACTTTGTTTGATTGGCTTGGCAGCAGATTTGAACCGGAAGCACATACAGTCTGGTTTCTGGTTATACAGTGATAACAAATCGTATTTCTGGTTTCCAGACAGTTCAGCTTACAGAGCAATTATGTTTAACTTAAATATAACTTCTCCTGCTTTCTATTTGGAAACAAAGATTCAAACTGGTGGGGATGTTTAGGGCAGCATGCAGTGTTATTGTTTATAGCTTCACAAACAAGAACTTCATAAAGGTGGGGACATTTAAGGTGCAGTATTGTTTACTGCCTCACAAACAGGAAATTCACAGAGGTGGGGGATGTTTAGGGCAGCAGTGTTATTGTTACAGCCTGAAACAATCCATAAGTTATAAATCAATAACATTTCCTGTCTGTCTGTTGTAAATAGACTGCCCTGGAAAAACACTATTGATTGTGTTGTGGCAAAATGTGTCCTTGTCGCTGCACTAGCAAATTCCTACTGGCTGGCCGGGACGCCTGTTCTTCAGGGAAGGGAACTGTGGAAGCTGAACGTCTGTGCACGTTACACTCTCAGGTGAAAAGAAGAGGCTGGGATCTCCATGTGTATTGGAGGAGGCATGCCATGTGGTTGCCTACTTCCTCCCAATGCCAACATAGGGGTTGGGCAAGACAACACCAAAAACTTGGCAAGAAGAGCACTGCAGACACAAAACTATTGTTATTGCTAACATGGGGATCACAACCTCATGTAACAGAGTTTATGTTGTGATGGTATTGGTGAGGTGATCCCCACATGCACCTTTATAACTCAATTGTCTGAAAATTGAGTCCTATATTGCACTGATCAGAGCAATGGTCATCGAGTTATGGCCATTTGAACTGTTAAACACTGCAGTAATACAGCTGCAGCGCCCCATATGCATGGCAATTTAGTTTTTCTGACTATTCATATGGCAGACCCCTGAACACTGGCCCCATCCTACCAAGCAGTGACCACTGGAGCAGAGAGACAAATGCACATATGTTGGGGTATTTGAGCATGTGCAGAGTAAATGTTTTAGATGGCTGAATGATGGGCCATAGGAAGTAGTACCATATCGTAATTTCATGTCATGCTGATAAATATTATTGTTGTGCCTTCAAATGCTGTGGCATAATTAACAATACACTACAGCCCACATAAGTTCCCTCTTATTTGTCTGTTCTATTCAGGTAGTATCTACTAGTAGGGTTGGTTTTATTTTAATTTTATTGTATCTCTGTTATTACTGCGGTTATTTTTATTGTTCTATTTTTATATTTGCTTTTTAACATGCAGTGGAGATGTTTAGATGTGAATACATTATTTTTTTTCAAAAAATGTGAAAATTGCTTGTGAAAAAGGGGGTAGGAGTTTATACGTTTTAGACTTCATCCTACTCCTTTTCAGACATTGTTGTTGTTGTTTTTTTTCTACAGTTTTGTATTATATTTGTCTTTTTATTAATGATGTTCGAAATAAAATTCATTCATTCATTCATTCATTCATTCAGGTGACAGTAGTAAAAAATATATATATTATGTTTTGATGTTTTGATTTACCTTGCCAATGAACAAATGAAGGTATTTGATGTAGGTCTTTGAGTCTTTGATGACTTCTCTGTCGGTGCAGTTACCTAGACAGCTGAATTTATGTTAATGCAGAGCAAGAGAGAGCGTGAGTGAAGCTCTAATGTTAGTTAATCATATATATTTATGGAGGCAACACGGTAAGAAAAGTGACCAATTCAACATTTTGCTGACCATTGGGGGTAAAAAATGCTAAATCATATCAAATAAGTCTATTCTAGAGCCCTGTTCCTATTTTCTCTGTTATGAATGCTTGGCAACCTTCTGCCCAGTTACTTTCATTTCAATAAACTTGTTCAGTAAAATATGAATATCACTGGCTGGGGGATAATAAGGCAGACTTTCCGTGAAGACTTTGTCAGGAAAGCAGAGCAGGAATATGGGGATTTAATGGAGTGATTGTCACGCATGCTTGTTTCAATGGGGCAACAGACAGACAGACAGACAGTCAGTCAGTCAGTCAGTCAGTCAGTCAGTCAGTCAGTCAGTCAGTCAGTCAGTCAGTTAGTATTATAGTCCTGATATAGGTAATGCGGTTGAACAATGTGTAGATTGCTAAATGCAAAATAAATCAATAATGTTATATTTTGCACTATTGTATATTTGTACAAACCATGATGATGACCATGACCAAATATACATTAGACTAGCCTTAAAAAATATCTGACACCACACACACAAACACATGAAGAAAGACTCGACAAGAACCTGACTGGGGCCTTTCTCTGTGCAGTCTGCATGTACTCCCCATGCTCCTCCCACACCAAAAGAGATGCCTGACTGGCTGGTAGGGATATACTGTACTTCT
The DNA here is from genome assembly GCF_963280865.1 of Gymnoscopelus braueri. Taxonomy (NCBI): domain Eukaryota; kingdom Metazoa; phylum Chordata; class Actinopteri; order Myctophiformes; family Myctophidae; genus Gymnoscopelus; species Gymnoscopelus braueri. The sequence continues at coordinate 27,862,817 of NC_137621.1, read as the reverse complement.
GCCAAGGCCAAAGCACTGGTCTTAGAGTTGGAGCTGGTCCCCAAAGGCAACTGAACAACTTCTTGGCACTTAACTCCTTTGATGAATTCCAGTCAGGATTTCGACCACACCACATCACGGAGACTACTGTTGTTAAGGCCATCAATGACATCCACTTAGACACAGACAGCGGCAGAATTTAAGTCTTAGTATTATTGGATCGCGGTACTGCATTTGACACGGTCAAGTACAACCTTTTACTAGACTGACTGACAAACTTGGATGACTACCTGGCACAGTACTAAACTAGTTTAAATCCTGTTTAAAGGACAGGGACTAATAAGTAATTATACATCTGGGAGCAGACAAAATGACTCCAATCTGCAGCCTCTTCTCTTCAACATCTACTTGCTCCCACTGGCTCAGATTATGGAAAACAACAAAAAATATTAGATACTTTTGCAGATGACACAAATTTACATAACCATGACACCAGGGTGCAATGGTCTTCAGTACAAGCATTGAGTAAGTGCATTGAAAAAAATCAGCGATCGGATGTGCCAGAACAAAGGCAAAATTGAAGTAATTGTTTTTGGAGCCCAGGAAGAATAATTAAAAGTCAGTGCTCAGCTTCAATCGGTACGCTAAAACGCAACCCAACCGAGAACAAGGATTAAATGACTTATGTTTCAGCAGGATTTGTAAAAACCTGTCCATGCATTTATCTTCAGTGGACTTGACTACAGTAACTGTGTCTTTACAAGTCTTGCTAAAAATGTATCAGACACCTGGTTCAGAAAGCTGCTGCTCAAGTCCTTACAAGACCAAGAAAGTGGATCATGCCTGTATCACTTGAGTTCTTGGGCACTTTACAATGGCTTCCTCTCTGTCTTTTTTCAAAAACCACTGTTGGATTATAAAGAATTGAATCATTTAGGGCCAAAATACATGTCTGATCTTCTGTTACATTGTGAACCATCCAGACCTCTAACAGGTTGTCTGGGACAAGAGTCTAAACTAAACATGGAGAAGAAGTGTTCCGTTTTTATGCACCATATATCTGAAACAAACTCCCTGAAATACTGCAGTTCTGCTACAATTCTCTGTTCTATGTAATCAAAGCTGAATACTTTTCTGTTTGCCATTGCCTTTTATTGAGGTTTTTGATTAATTTCTTGTGCTGCACTGTAACATTATTCTCATATCTTTATCTGTTTTATTTTAGCTTTTGTTTCTGTTCTCTTATCTATTTATTATTAACTATTTGTAATTGTATTCAAATGTCATTTTATAATGTTCTTCTTTTGAACTTCCACTTAATGCTGTTACATTTTCTGTAAAGCACTTGCTGTTGAAATGTGCAATACAAAACTTGCCATGCCTTTGCTCCTAATAGTTAGAATTAGGATAGGTTAAAGCAGAGGACAAATTTGTGTGCATCAATAAATTAAGTATAAGTTGAGTATAACAACCTCTCCTGCTATAGAAACTACAGAATAACAGAAAATATGCTGTATAGGCTTAAGATTCTATCTATTTTCAGGTTAAATCCACACAAGCATGGCATCACTAGCATCCAATTGTTCGAGCACTGTAATAAGCAGTCCATTCAGGGGTGAAGCCACCAGTGTGTGTCAGTGACAAAACATGAACACAAACAGTGAGCAGCAGGGAAGATTTGACATGTTTGAAGCTCAAATACTCTCTTCTGTCTCTCTGTACAAATAAAAAAAGTAATTGACTCTTCCATAGAACAGTGTGTGTGTGTGTGTGTGTGTGTGTGTGTGTGTGTGTGTGTGTGTGTGTGTGTGTGTGTGCGTGTGCGTGCGTGTGCGTGTGCGTGCGTGCGTGCATGCGTGCGTGTGTGTGTGTGTTCCATAGACCCATTGTTATCACTGCGATGAGCACAAGGGAGGAAAATAATGTCAGGTGGATAGTAAGTGGGAGTGTATCTATAAATGCACTGAATCTGTAGGGAAGGGAATAATTTAGGGGATAATTTAACACTGAGGATTTTACTGTGTACCCCAACCTTTAAATTTGTCAAACAGAGATTATCCATATTTTATATATATATTTTTATCCCACGATTTTGTAACCCTTTTTCACCCGGTGCCAATTATCTAAGTGATCATGGGCGCTACACTCCCCCCGCCAGCCTAGGGAGCCCAGAGCCGAGCTCATGCCTCCTTCAATGCATGAGAGCCAACTGACCTTCTTATCACCTGACAGGGGGGAGTTTCCCCGGTAGGACGTAGCGCATGGAAGGAACACGTTATTCCAACCAGTTCCTTTCCCCTCCATCAGGCGCCCCGGCTTTCATGGGGGAGGCGGTATAGCGACCAGGATTACAACATGTTTTTGTGAGGGTATTAACTACTCTAGGAGACACGGGGAGAACATGCAAACTCCACACAGAGTAGGCCCTTTCGCCAACCCCACCTAGGGTATGGGCGCTGATGACGCGGAGGAGAAGACACGCCCCCAGCGCCCACAGCGTCCCCGGCGGGAATCGAACCCAGGACCTTCTAGCTGTGAGGCGACAGCGCTACCAACTGCGCCACCGTGCCTCCTAGTATTTATATATTTGATATTTATTTTATCAGACACGCCCCCTTCCTATACAAACCCATTGTAACTTCAAACTCCATTTTAACCATGTTAGATTCATCGAAAACACCCGTCCTTGGTTCTGGTGACTCACCCTGCCCTCCTAATGCGTGAGGGGGCCGTGTTTTTCCGATATTTTTTTTCATTTATTTTTTTATTGTATTTTATTTTTTTATTTTTCCAAAAAATATATTAAAAATAAATGAAAAAATTAATTGAAAAAACACGGCCCCCTCACGTATTAGGGGGGCAGTATGAGTCACCAGAACCAAGGACGGGGGGTTTTGATGAATCTAACATGGTTAAAATGGAGTTTGAAGTTACAATGGTAATAGGTAGGGGGCGTGTCTGATAACATGAATATCAAATATCGAAATACTGAATCGAGCAACTTAAAAACTGTCTGGGGGGCTCACAAAGGCCTGAGTAGACGATAGAATGACCAAAAGTTTTTTTTAAAGTGAAATATCCCTTTAAGTACAATACTTAAATGTACTTTCCACCACTGGTAGGTTGACATGCCATACTGAAATAATGCCTTATGGTTTAAAAAACAAAAATATATGAATAAATTACTTAAAGGTAGTAATGGAGTTGATTTCACCTTATGACCCACACAAAGTACCATTTACATTGTATAACGAGGCAAATAAGGAAGAAACCAGACTCAGACAGCCAAGGGTATAACGAAACATGTTTGTATTCAGATCAGAGAGAAAATAGAAGGTTACAGTATCACAGGGGTCCGCATCATCGGTCGGCATCTCTCTGTCGTGTAACAGAGAAAGCAGTAGCTTTTAACATTGTCCAGTAACATAAACATATGACATCATAGGATGTGACATCGATGAGGTTCCGGGCGAAGGTGGACTTCTCGGATTGGATGAGAGCGATGGTTACGTCGTCGTCTGATGATGGTAGATGATGGTAGATTATGATGGTGTGACAGTTTATCTCTGGACAACAGCGTCCCCATGTCTAGGTCAACACGTTTGACATCTGACTGCTCTGACCTGTCACTGGTCAGTGGAGATTTGGTGACACTAAGGGAGACAGCTGTAGAAGAGAATATCTAGATACAGTGTTCTTAAAACAAAAGATTGCCGCAGAGAAAGCCTGCATGCGTTTGACCTTGGCTTGCAGACACAGAGACTGCTAGTAGAGAGTACAGAGTACTTTTAACATGACTGAGGTACAGGCCCATATGGGACCATTATTAATAGGACATTTTAACCAGGTTATGGACCCTAGACACATTATGATAATTCAGATAAGAGATCAAAATAACTCTATCAAGCCTACATCTTATCATGATTTGGATAGGGTCAAAGGTCAAGCTGATTGTACCTTGTGACATTTATTCAAACCAAGACACAGACAGGCAAAGATTTAAATGACTTAAAGGCAAAAATAAATGGTGTTAGATAACATACACATTTATACTTCTTCAAAAGGACTGTATAATTTATTAATTTATTCAAATAGGAAGCAAAACAGGGTTTATAGTTCATGAAATTCCAAGACACTCCACACGTGTCCAAGTTTTCCCTTTGCATCTTTGCAAATAACTTTATTATAATTCAAAAAAATCTCAGCTAATGTCTCCGTCCCAATCAAACCTTTTCAACATGTTTTGTTTAACTGTAAGACAGACAATTTTAGCACAGTTTAATGACCCATGGTAGCAGAGAGATTGAGAGGGAGGGACAACTGACTAGTCTGCAAGCTTTCATATTGAAATTTGACAAGAAACCTACGTCTCCGGTCAAAGATTCTGAACACGTTCAGAAATAGAAAAGTTACCTTCCTCATTGTGAAGCTGCGATCCTGTGCTCTTATCAAGTATAAGTATTTAAAATGGAACGGGACACTTCTGAACCCTATGTAAATTTGTACATCACTTTACACTTTATTTTGGGAAAAAACTTACGTGATATCGTCTTAAAACTCAAGAAATACTTCCTGATTGCATGTAGGCATGTGGGCATCAAACATCTGTCTATCCAAGACACAAGTTGAAATCTGTAAGACAGAATGGAAATCAAATTTACTGTTCGGCATGACAGTAGCCTACAGTTGACTGTAGTATGAAACACAGTGTAAAACAATTTGTAACCAAATATAAAATTAAAGTTTAGCCCTGTATGTACAATTGTATGTACAATTAGCAGGTATTGTGACTGTTGTCCAGGGATTGGATTTATGGGGTAATGGGGTGGCTTACATTCTCGTTCTAAAATGAAACACAAACACAAAACACAGTAATTAAACATTTAAATCATAATCATATTTAAATCAGATATTCATCAAACTCCCCTCTATTTGACACCCATATATCTATAATATAGTGTGTGTCAGATGATTTGTTGATGAGAAAGGGGATGATGAAAAAAAAAAAATAATAATAATAATTTTTCCTTTTAAAAAAAAAAAAATTAAAAAGTTATAATTAAAACTTTTAAAATTAAAATATAACAATGAAAAATAAGGAATAAACATCTTTGTTCTGAAGAGTATATTGAAATGAGATAAGTACAGAAAAATAGCTTCTGAAAATTAGCAAATCTACAAGCTCACAAAAAATCTTAAGTTAAAATGATAAAATATTTTCAAAACTTTTAAAATAAATCAAAATGACTTTATAATAAACTTAATATTATAGTTAATGTTTCCCAATATTGATATAGAACAAATTGAATCTTATTGTGGGTTAATTTAACGGATCTATGTTTTAAATGGAATTCAATAGAGACTCAGCTGGTAGGATGACGTTGCCACAAAGCTAACACGTCCTGCTGAAGGAATTATGGGAAATGGAGTCTCAGACCAGAAGGAATTATGGGAAATTGAGTTTAAGTAACTCAGAAGGAATTATGGGATGAGCGAATGACGCTAACTTAATGACAGATCCTTGGAAGTTTTACTTTGTTCTAACTGACTGGGGAAAGAATTACATTTGGACTAAAATGGTTATAGAACGAGCGAGACAGACACACATTCAAACATTCACGCATGCCTGAATATCACTCATACATAGATAGAACAAGGGAGAAAAAGATAAACAGATAGAGATTTTCACTCCTTAGCTCCCTCGCTCGCTCGGACACACACACACACCGTGGAACAGCTGGCGGACCCATAGAGAGAGAGAGAGAGAGAGATAGAGAGAGAAATCGTTCATTAATACATACACAGACATACAAACATACCGAACATAGTTATCTTTCAGCAACAAACTAATTTTGGAATTCAAAAGATTATAACCTGATTGGTTTACTTATTATTTTAAATTATATTCAAAAATATATTGATGGTTCAATGAATTTAGAACAGAAGGTTTAAGCAAAGGATATATATTTTAAACTTTCTACTTTGTTATGAGACCAGCTCTTTTCAAGAGAATGTAAACAGATAAGACACGAGAGAAGTGAGAGGCTGTATTGGATAAGGGATTTAAAACCTATTGTTAAAGCTTATATTAAATGGATGGATGATTTAACTACAGTGGTCAAAATAAAACAAACATATAAGACAAAACAAAAAAATGTACTGACACAATGTACTGAAGTAAAGTTTCTGAATCATGGGTGACAACCTGGCAATTGTCTTATGGGTCGGACATTTTAGTAATGTTCGGTATGCAGCTGGCTGATAATGTTGTACTGACATTGAAAAGTACATGGTGTTACCTGTAGCTAGCAGGTAAATGTAGCCAGGATATTGGAGAGCAACACTGGAATACTCTCCTCATGTGGGCTGATATGAGACCCGATTTGTAACATTAACCCTATACAGCCAATAGGCAGTGTAAAAGGAGGGCTGGGGTTAATCTTAGGTCAAATATCAGTATAGAAGGAAAATTAGTACATTATGACAATTGTAAGGAACAGGCACACAGACAAACCCCCCGTACCTAGTGTAAAACTAATATTAGATAAATTCACCCGCACCGAAAACCAAAGCGTGAAAAAGTGGTATTTCGAGGTACAAAAAAATAAATCCATATATTTATATATATAGCCATGCATTGCTCGAACACCCAAGTTGAATTGTGGGTTATTCTAGATGCCTTGACATAAATATATATATAAATAAGACAAATAACTGTAAGGAACAGCTGATAGTCAAACATCAGTGTAAAAAAACAAACTTTGAGGAAGCGTCTGGTGGTCTCACAAACATACAGAACGGACAAAGACAAACTATATAATGACCAAAGTAGATAAGAGAATTTATGAGACATTCAGGAATGTTCTCCCAGGGATAAAAGGTGATAAAACATTTTTACTTGACTCACTCCCTAGCGGAGTTGTGTTAAACAGTAATTTACAAACAGGCTGATAATTATGAGACAAATGGTTCGGTAAAGACAATACATACAATAAAGAAAAAGGTATACTCATCAGAAGGTTCACAGGGAGAAGTTACATGGAGGTCCCAATCACTGGACCATGGTACAATAAAAATAAAAATATATGCTCATCAAATCTGATGTTGGTTCAGGGATCCCGACCCCGATGGCTGGACCATGTGGAATTTGAGACATGTCGAGGGTCCAGTCCAAAGGTCCAGCGATCACGTCCGGGTCCAAAACAAAAAAAATATGTGATACTGTTCAAAGTTAACCTTCATCTGAATAGAAGTGATAAGTCGTTACACCCAAGGCTGGTTCGTTTGATACGTATTAAAACATGGTCTGCCGGGGGAAGAGAGTCTGATTGTACAGTTCTCAGTTCCCCCCGTACACCATATTTCAACCATATCCGGCTCGAAGGACCAATTAATGGAGTTGATTTCACCTTATGACCCACACAAAGTACCATTTACATTGTATAACGAGGCAAATAAGGAAGAAACCAGACTCAGACAGCCAAGGGTATAACGAAACATGTTTGTATTCAGATCAGAGAGAAAATAGAAGGTTACAGTATCACAGGGGTCCGCATCATCGGTCGGCATCTCTCTGTCGTGTAACAGAGAAAGCAGTAGCTTTTAACATTGTCCAGTAACATAAACATATGACATCATAGGATGTGACATCGATGAGGTTCCGGGCGAAGGTGGACTTCTCGGATTGGATGAGAGCGATGGTTACGTCGTCGTCTGATGATGGTAGATGATGCTAGATTATGATGGTGTGACAGTTTATCTCTGGACAACAGCGTCCCCATGTCTGGATCAACACGTTTGACATCTGACTGCTCTGACCTGTCACTGGTCAGAGGAGTTTTGGTGACACTAAGGGAGACAGCTGTAGAGAAGAGCATTCTAGATACAGTGTTCTTAAAACAAAAGATTGCCGCAGAGAAAGCCTGCATGCGTTTGACCTTGGCTTGCAGACACAGAGACTGCTAGTAGAGAGTACAGAGTACTTTTAACATGACTGAGGTACAGGCCCATATGGGACCATTATTAATAGGACATTTTAACCAGGTTATGGACCCTAGACACATTATGATAATTCAGATAAGAGATCAAAATAACTCTATCAGGTAGGGTAAGTGATTTGCGTTGGTTAAAATAATTGTTGAATAGCTCTATATTCTGATATTCTACTCATTGCTATAGAGTGTTTGTTCAGTATTAGGAGTCTCCTTGTCTCTCCACCTCTTTATTAACAGAAAATGCCTTTTCAGTTTCAGTTTCATTTCCAATTTTATGGAAGTGATGACACTAAGAAATGAGCAGACAGAATTGGAACTGGAACACTATACAAATTAAGCTTAAAAATGGGTACTTTCTCCTGATTGGCTGAGATTTTGACACCTACCGAAAAATGTATTTTCTGTTTATTAAAGAGCTGGAGAGACAGGGAGACATCTGTTACTGAAAAAACACTCTATAGCAATGATTACTATCAGAATATAGTATTTTAACGTTTTAACAAAATACTTTTTGTTTTAACCAAAAAATATCACTTACCCTACCTTTAAAGTTATACAATGCAGAATCCCAAATAACGATTTTTAGCAACCTCTGCTGGTCACTACCGTCACTGCATACAATTTCCGTAATCCTCGATTACCCAGAATTCCATTCGTTTTCACCGGAAGCCGGAAGCGTTTCAAAAAGCGATCTTTTAATTGTTTTATACTATCTACGGATCGTTTCTCTTAGCCAGTGGAGCATTAGTTACCATGAGCTGTGCTTTCTTTTTCTGTTCTTTTTCGATCTTCCAATCCTACATTATCTTAACATCAGCGTGAGGTTCCTTTTTGCTATTACCGCGGTAGTTCCTGGCCAAACAGGAAACCGTTGCGGTAGTTCCTGGGGACGTCGGCCACGACGTCATGACGTTGGCCAGGAACGTCATTTTCCCGGGAAGGTCCCCCCAGTCCACTTTCAATAGAAAATATATAAATAAAAGGCTTCCGGGGGTGAAATTCATGGAGTGGGTGTTGTGAAACTTTTGCCACTGACAAAAGATATACAATTTAACTTTAGTTTTGTTGAAAACGTTACCTAGTATTACTTTAAGTAAAAGTATCGATACTGCAGTGTAGAAATACACCGGGATTCAAAATGTACTTGCGTAAAAATATAAAAGTATTGGTATCAAAATGTATTTAAAGTACCAAAGGTACGCATTGTGAGCTTGTCGATTATTGTGAGCTTAGAGATCGGCTATTTTCAAATGGCCGAAATGTATAGGGCTGAAGTGGTTACTACATGTTTTAAATCTACAAAGTAACTAGTAACTATAAAGTTTTCAAATTGTAGTGGAGTAAAAGTACAATATTTGCCTCTGAGATGAAGTGGAGTAGAAGTAAAAGTACTGAAAATTGGAATTTCTCCAGTAAAGTAAAAAAAACTCAAAACTGTACTTGAATACTGTACTTGAGTAAATGTACTTAGTCACTTTACACCACTGATTTTGAGACCAGAGCAGCTCAGCAGCATGATATATGTCTGTCTGGCTGCGACAGGGCTGTCAGGCTGTTTGGTAATCAGTGAACTGTTACAAACATTAGGACGCTGTGTCGACCGGCCTGTAAACAGCAAGGGTATGGCAGCTCGGAGATGGAGAAGATTTATTGTACACTGAAAGAAACCAGTGTCACGAATCCTCTACTGAACAAGACACATAATAGAGAACACTAGATGTGTGTGTGTGTGTGTGTGTGTGTGTGTGTGTGTGTGTGTGTGTGTGTGTGTGTGTGTGTGTGTGTGTGTGCGCGTGTGTGTGTGTGTGTGTGTGTGTGTGTGCGTGCGCGTGCGCGTGCGCGTGCGCGTGCGCGTGCGTGTGCGTGTGCGTGTGTGTGTGTGTGTGTCATTTTCAGTACATCATTATATGTACTGTACAAGAAGTGTATAGTACATTTTATACACAAAGCCAATGCAAAGTGATGCAAAGTCAAGTTTAAAGTGCAATGTAGTTTTACTTCTTCTAAAAGGTTAAGTAGGACATTATGAATACAGTACAGTTTGTGGTGCAAGTCTCAGATCCTCTGGATGTTTGTTTCAACTGAGTGTGGCAGAATAACTAAACGCTGCCTCACCATGTTTTGTTTTAACCTCAGGAACAGTATGACCTGTTCATAATGAAAAAGCAATTCAGAGATATATTTTGACTCTAAACCATTGAGTGATTTACGTATAGTCTAAACTATTGGAGATAAAGTCATACAGTATACGTGTTGTTGGGACATGAATCCTATAATTCTTGCTATATTTATTTTAAGATGATGACTTTGTTATTGATGGGATGTGGCAATTACAATACTTGTAATTATACTAATATTTCTGGCCTGACTTTTAGTCTTCAAAGAAAGAGCGAAAAGCGTTCCGCAAGGAAGCATACTAGGTTCCTAATATATGTAAACAACATGACATCAGCTTGTGACTGCAATTTGTTCCTTTTCGCGGATGACTCGGCTCTCCTGGTCTCAGACGAGGACAAATTGCAGGTTGAAAAAACCCTTAGCTCTGAACTCGGTAAAATCTGCTCCTGGCTCGCTGATAACAAACAAACTATCATTACACCTGGGCAAAACTGAATCCATTCTCTTTGGGTCCAAAATAAACCTCTGCAAGGCCGATGGCTTCACAGTAAAAGTGTGTGACAATGTTATCACAAGAAAAGAGGAAATTACCTACAGTACCTGTGTATTTTAGAGGCTAATCTTAGACGTCCTCAACACAACACCAGAGGGAGCTCCACAAATCACGTTAAAGATTTGGCTCAAACAAGGGGTTAAATTAATTCTACTGCTATGCCACCAAAATGTGGAATGCCCTACCAACAGTCATAAAAAAGTGTGAATCCTTAACTCTCCTTCAAAACCGAGCTAAAAGAGTACTTACAGGTGGCTGCACTTCGGAACTGGCCCCTGTAAAAGAAATCAAGCCTATCACCAGAAATGCACCCGTCCCCCCATAACTGTTTACTGTACATATACATTTTTTGATTACAACTCGTTTATATGATGTTTTTGCATAGGATTGTATATTGTCTGTCACTAAATGATTCTATGAATTGAATACACAGGACCCCAATGGAAACAAGCCATAGTGTTTTCTTTCTTTTAGCATTGTATTTGTATTAAACTGTACTTTCTGTGTTTTTTTTTGCAAAATGTTAATAAAGTATTCAATCAATCAATCAATGAGGTCAGCACTGAGGGGGGGCTGGGCACCAGCACTATACATGGCAATGTCTGTCACTGACTGACTGACTGACTGACTGACTGACTGACTGACTGACTGACTGACTGAGGCCTACACAATGAGGTTTTTGTTTGAAAAAACATACCTTTTGCTATATTTGCTGCACGCTATTTGCCATTTCTGACCCCCTAAAACAGACACATTTGAAAACACTGTCGACCCCGCTTTGTTTTGAAAACTCCAGCATTGTACTTTAATTTTGACGAGTGGAAACAGAGACCTTTTGAAAACGATGACGCAGACACCCATGAATTTATGGAATTAGGCCGGTAATCACTGGTAGCCTCCAGTCTTGGATGCTGGCTTTTGCCCACCAGAGCACCTTTATTATTTGATTAGTAGGGACGATTAAATGATTAAACCTACTAGGAAACTATATGGTAACAAAATATAGTTATTAGGAAAGTACCCGTAAGAAATGCATGGTAAGTACTAGTATATGAAAACCATTATGTTCAATGAGATCAGTAAACCTCTTTACATAATTAGTAATAATTTGTTCAATCATACCCCAATTAAACGGCTGGAGTTTGTATGGGCAATGTGTTAGAAGGTTATTCTATCAACCAGGCCACCTTTTGCAGGGTGAGACATTAGAAACATTTCAACCTGAATTAAAGTTTAGTCTTACACCAGGAAATATATCATTACGAAGTAAGCACCAGGCAGAAGGTAGAATGAATATCATTTTATTTGTGAAGCTGCATTTATCTATAGACTCAAAGCGAAGCAAGGTAAGATGTGGCAGAGTTGTCTGATAGGTGGATCTCATTGGAGGATGGCCTTGATGAGGAAGAAGAAGACAGAAAATAGACCTCAAGCTCCCAGCATGAACTGTACACCCTTCCCACCATGCATCTCATAGTGTCCCTCCTGATGAGTCCTGGCTCACATCTCTGCAGTCCAGGGTCAGGCTATTTTCACCAGTTCTCTGTACAGAACAGACAGTCCTCATTTGTGTGCCCACAGGTTCTTCCAGAGGCTTGCATCTGCAACCACAATCACCTTGGCGCCTCCATTTTTGCCCAGAATGGCTGGATCTACACCTCAATAGTGTTCTCTGCAGCCTTGTCCTTCAGCAGTAGGCTGAAAGCCGCCTCGCTCTAAACTCTCCAGTTTTGCTCATGGGTTGCAGTCATGGACAAAGAACAGAAGTGCCAGAATGATGGACATGGTCTTCAAATGAATTGCTTTTTGTCTGTCTGTCCACAGGTTTTGTCTGTCTGTCCACGGGTCTGTGGAGGACGCACCTACTCTCTGTGATGGGGGAGGGGGATACATACTCATGTACGTCATCATCACAACGTCCGAAGTTCTTGACGACATCAGGGATCCCCGTATCTCCATATCGGTCATGTGGTAGTGGGTACCGCACTGGTTACTCTGAGAACAGGTACAACATGTACAAAGTATTGCATCGTTCAAGACCTGCATACTGTAGTTCCTGAGTAGGCCGGTGCCCATGGGTAGAGGGAGTACTCTGACAACGGGTACAACGCATGGTCCTGAGTGGCCGGTGTCCTAGGGGCACGAGTCAAGTACTATTAAAATATATATATATAAAAAATATGAATGAAAGATAACTATATAGAACAAGCATAATTCATAACAGATACAACTATTGAGTGGCAAAATCAAATAAATCCTAACCAGAACACAATGTATTATGCACAATAAAATCCATAGTGTTAATTGTCATCCGATTTTTGGCAGAGACTTACCTCCCACTGTTTTATTGTTGGGAGTGGTGCAAAATCTTTTAGCTGTCCCTGTTTTAGCTGTCATTACAGACTTGAAGTTTTGCACACAAACACACGCGCGCGCGCACGCACACACACACACACACACACACACACACACACACACACACACACACACACACACACACACACACACACACACACACACACACACACACACACACACACACACACACACACACACACCGTGCAAATATACCGTTTGTGCAACAGTGACACAAACACACACAGACACATATATAGTTTCATCCACATCAGTTTGCAGCCAGCAGTTCGTGTTGGAGAGTGGCGTCAGGCAGCGCTTTATTTGTTTTTTCATATCGTTGTTGTCGGGCAGAAACCTTTTTCATCACTCACCCACACACACACACACACACACACACACACACACACACACACACACACACACACACACACACACACACACACACACACACACACACACACACACACACACACACACACACACACACACACACACACACACACACACACACACACACACACACACAGGAAAGCACCCATAAGGAAATGCATAGTACTAGTACATGCATGGAATCCTTCATTGGCAGTGCTTCATGTAACAAATCATTTTATCAGTCAAACCCAGTATATGGCAGGAGCGTATGAGCAATGTGACATTGTGGGCACTTTGTTATAGCATGGGTTCCCAAACTTTGTCTGTCTGTCTCCCTGGTACCCAAACTTACAACAATACATGATTATTTTCCATAACATTTACATAACATTTACATAACATTTACATAACATAACATCAACATTTATAAACTACCGGTGTTCTACCAGGAAATACATAATGTTTTTATGAGAAAACAACCTCCAAAATAAATTTTATAACACATGGAGAGAGTTTTCTTCATTAGTAGGACATAAAGAAAACAGTGTAAAGGCAAACATTAAAAAAAAATTATCAGCTTTATTGCCATTGGAATTATCTATGAATATCAAAGTCACTAGTTAGACGGTCAAAGTCTGTGGAAATAATGGACGGCATTTCAGCAAAGTCATCAGTGAAGTTGGCAGAGTATTTAGGTGGCCTGTAAATAACAATAACATTGCAACATAGCAGAAATGTATTCAAAAGATGTGAAATCTCTGAATGATAGCTGCTTGCACTGGAATACATCATTAAATAAGGCAGCTACTCCATCTATTTTCCTATCAACTCTGACAACATCCATAAAGTTAGAATTAGGGGGTGCTGACTCAACACAAACCACTTCATTGCTATTTCGTAACCAGGTTTCGCTTAAGATAACTAAGGGTCATATTGGACATAGATATGGTGCATGGTGGCCCCCAGAGCGCAATTGCGTCGGGGGTGTGTCCAACTCCCATTGTGGTAGTTAAACAGCAAATTACCTGAGTAAAGGGGTTGCACTTAGTCTAAGTCATGTGTTTGGCGTTGCATTAATTAAACCAGTGTTGGCTCCCATTACATTTATTTAGCAGGTGCTCCATGCTATTTACTATAAATGATGGATTCTGCAATTGGAGGAGATGCAAACCATTTTCTGCTGAGGAAATTTGCATTCGACCATCTATGGGAGGAGCATGTGATATAATGATCTAAGGAAAAACAAAAGCTCTCTACTATCACTTTCCTCCTGTAGCCTAATATCTCCTCATGTCCAAGATACTTCTCTGATATCTTGACATAGTGCATCAACTTAATAATCACACACTCATTCTCAGTTAAACTGCATATTAAAGTATGACAGAGACACAGCGCGTTCCGTTGGAGCCCCAACTGGATATTGATGATGTACTGCAGTGCTGTACAAAAAGAAAGATAAAGAAAGCCAAGAGGCTGTGGATTCAGGACATTCTTACATGAAGGGTGGTATTTAAACATAATTTATCAGCAATAGGCAACTTATTGAAATAAACAGCATTAACATATTCTCTCCCTCTCTCTTGTGCATCTTAACCGAATGCGCTCTCTAAATAGTAAGGACATATCTGCGCTGTCACTGCACTGGAAGTCTTTTTGACTTTTCTCACTGTATGTAAGATGTAATTTAATGCTTCAAATCACACCTATAATATTAAGACCAACAACGCCCCTGCACACAGATGAGTGAAGTACATTTAGTAATTATACAACATGGGTGCTGCTGGATGTGAAAATGGCAACTGCTTTGGTTGCAAACTACAGTAGCAATGATAATTGTGCTGTACTTAGCGACATTTAGCACCAGGTGTAAAATAGGCTCCTATGAGTATAAAAACCCTGCTAGAAGCCCATAGAGGCCACTTTGTAATTTTAGCAAAACGGTGGTGCTGGAAGACAGAAAATGGGGTAATCATCAGTTGGGTCCATCCTGCAATTTGCATATTAGATTACATTAGATTATGAAATATCTTGGGTGCAAAGTTTACATTTTGGCCTGAGGGTGGCGCAACCAGAGATGACCAGAGATGGCATGCATGCGAGGACACAAAGCAGACAGCGCAAGGAGAGGATCACAGACAAACAGGCCAAAGAGCTATGAATGCAAAATCACTTAGATTACACCATGGCAAACTGGTAAAAAAAAAAAGGAAGAAAAAAATCAATTAATCAACATAGAAACTCAGAAGTCAGCTCAACACAACATAAAGGAACTTTATGTATGACACAACACTGAGACTTTCAGGCAAATGCATCCAAACCAATATTAGAAAAAGATGCAAAATACATAAAGCAAAAATACCAGCTAAAGAGAAGAGGGCTGGACACTAAAGGGACCTACTGAATAGGTCTCAGTGGTGAAACCAGTGTGATGCAGTGGTTAAGCTGACGAGGGCAATACTGTATATCCATAATAAAGCACAGACTTGTATGGTTAAAAAGCCAGCCAACTAATAAGTATAAACTTACCAAGAAGCCAGCCATAGCACACAGCTCAGTCTGAAGTCTGTTCCTTACGCTGCTGTGTCTCCAATCAAGGATTGATCCAGGACATCAAACAACCTTTGTCAGAATCATATTAGAATTATGTTTATTATCTCTGCCAGGCCAGATATTATGTTTTCACCCCTGTCTGTCTGTTTGTCTGTCTGTCTGACTGTTTGTCTGTGAACAGCTAATCTCCAGCACAGCTAGACCAATCGGTGTGAAATGTTTGGCCTCAGAGTAGCGCTATAACAGGCCACTACATGATTTGGCCTGTAAGTCTTGAACCGCAGGTCGTACAATAAAAATGTTCCTCCTGGATTCCTTGGATCAAGTTGTGTCCGATTTTTCGATTGGCTATGACAAACTTCCAATTGTGCAGTGTGTTTGCTTTCATCACAGCATGTAAACCACGCCCCTCCCTCCTGTCGTCATTTAAATGGAGTTCCAGTGAATGTGCCATCACGCTTTGAGCTGGATGACGCCCCCCAGTGTTAAGTTCTCAAAAAGATATATCAATAGCAGGTATACAAAAGTCCCATAGCACACATGACAGCCATGTTTTGATGCAGCAAGGGATGACAGCAAACCACTTGTAGTGTACAGTTTAAAGGACCAGCATTTCTCACAAAATAAAACTAATAAAAGCTATACATAAAGTGACACATGACATGACAGTCATTTTTCGAGGCAGCAATCAGTTTCAAGGACCTCGCTGCCTGTTTCGAGCATCAATAAAGGTATGAAATGAAATGGAGTGTATATACAGTATGTACATGGCTGAACGTATACATTGGCCCAAATGACTTGTCGTCCCATCGCTGCCTGCAGGCTTGTTGACTTCCAAATGCACCCATCCTTCTGTAAACTGTTAAGCCTTAGCCTAGGTGACCAGCGGCTTACCCATGTTTTTCCAATTTGTCCCGGTAATGTCCATCCTCCTTTGCGTTTGCTTGTAGCATTGTTATTTGTTAGTAACGTTCAGCGTGGAGAACTATAAAACAGTGTTTACACACAACTCGACTCGTAGACCCTATTCCAACAACATGTCGGGATTTAACCCCCCCCCCCCACACACACACACACACACACACACACACACGCATTGCAAAGGTGGGATTGTCCTCCTTTCGCACCAGCCAAATGTGCGGGCCATGGGCAGCCAACCTAGTCTGGCGGAGAACTGCACTCTGAGGAGCACTTTTCTTGTAGAATGAAAATGCCTTTGATTAATTCATGTAAAGTTATTCTGAGTTGGTGTCCTTATTGCAATATCAGAGCAGAAAGTGCACAGATTATTTTTGATAAACCAGATATTGCTGCAAATTATGTTTCGATGTTGCCCTGTTCATCTACAGTGCAAAGAAACCTAATGAGTTATTTATTAGTTGATAATAAGATATAATTTATACAGAATATAAATAAATATAAAAATAACAGGTGGACAAAAGGCCCAGAAGCTGACCTACAAGAGACATCTCACCTGCAATTTGCACTTGTGGATATTGTTCTTAGTAGGTTCAGCACCAACACCCGCTGCTGCCACGAGTCAAACTTTATTTAATTTATCACTAGCAGTGTCATGTTTTAATTGTGCGGATCAGCCTTGGAGTTATTTGCTGTATATTAATTTGTACTGTATTGTTGTACACACCTGGCTGCTTGTATCTGTTTGGTCAACATTGTCACTGTTCATTGTCACTTTGGTGCTGAAACCTGGTCATGAGGCTGTGTTCTGTGCACACGTGATTGCGTTGTGCATTCAGTATGTTTCTACAGCAGCGTGGATATATATGTTGTTCCGCAGACATTCTGTAGGCAAGTAAATACTTGTAGTTCTCATGCGGTTGTTTTATATTCATATGGTTGTTTTGTTATTCATTCCGGCACCGACCCCAAGCAAAAAAGAAAACAATTACAACAGTCAATGCAAATTGTGCATATTTAAACATAAGTTACAGAACAATCAATCTTTGTCAAATGAATAATGTTGCCAAGATGAAGTACACAAATTCTCATAATTATGTCTTGATAACTGAATCTTTGTCACTATAGTTTAAAATCTGCCTTTACATGCAACCCTGGTGATTGCCTAAGTCATAATGTGAAGCCATCTGTGGCTTTTCACTTGGCAGGTTGCTCAAAAAGTTCATGACTCTCATTTGGTGTCTTGTTGTGAGTTTAAGCCCTGTGTGATGCAGAATAAATATGTTAATGCCTACTCAGGCATTAACATACAGTATGTGCAGTGTGGCCCGCACATTCTCATAGCTACTCTAGAGTTTGTGGCCAGGCCCACACATTCACACGTCAAGTAACATTTTAAACATTCCACATGTGTGCGAAAACCTGTGTATGCAAACTCTTAGCACATGCTCATGGTTTATACATGAGGCCCTTGGATTTTCTCATGATATAGTCCTCCTGTCACACACACAATCACAATATTTGCTAAGGTTGCAGCCTCCACAGGCCTCCACATCAACCAAAAAATGTATGACGCTATAAACCTGGATGGAGAGGCACTGGAAGAGGTGGATACATTTATATACCCGGCAAACATTGTTGGGAAGGATGGAGGAAGCGACAAATAAGAAAAGGTAAGGCAAGGTCATTCTTGTTAATACTAGGACAAATGTGGAATTCAGAGCACATCTCCAGAAAGATGTATATTCTGTATATTCAGCTCAAATTTCACTTTTATTTTACAGGGAAGAAACATGGAGAGCCACAAAAGCAACAAGCAATACATTTTAAAACTTTCCTAAACAGATGCTTATAGCACATCCTGTGAACCTATTAGCCAAACAGGATACCGGTAACCAAAGAATAGCTCTGGCAAATCGCAAAACAAGAACATATTGAAACACAAATGTGCAGGTCTATATTCAAAGAAAGGAAATCCCCTGCAGGGATCAAGGACGTGCTCAGCAAGTTTCATGGCAATCTGTCTGTTTGATTCTGAGATATCTTGTGTGCAAGTGGGCCTAAGGCTGCCACTACATGAAAGATCACGGGGTCACTAGAATCAGTAGGGTTCATCTTTGCAGAGCACATTATGTTTCATGGCAATCTGCCCATTAGATGTTAAGATATTGTGTGTGCAAATTGGAAATTTGGGCCTAAGGACCTAGTGATGACACTAGAGGAAAGACCATGGGGTCACCACAGTCAGTAGGGGTCATCTTCCAGGGAGCATGAAAGTGCATAGCAAAATCCATGGCAAGCCAGCCAGTAGCTTTCGAGATATGAAAACGATTGAAAGAAAAATGATTTGTTTGCTAAAGATTTATCATTAAGCAAAGCTCTTTTTATTCTATTGGTACCAAGGGTACAGCTTCCTGCTTTGAAATTGAATCGAAATAGGAAGAGAGTTCAAGTGACAGTTCATATGAATGGCCTGTAAGTTTAGCTGTTTTACCCCTGCTGGTGTCAGAAAGAATTTATCTTAATGAAAGCGGATGGGTTTTTGACGAACTTTATTCTTACCTTAATAAACATTGTCATAAATACTATATGCTTCCAGTCGCTAGTTTAAAGTCTCCTTTCAATCATCATGATATGGGTTTTTGAATTATGGTCCCATTTATTCTAAAATTGACGATAAAGTAGGTTATGCTCTAGGATTAGGTTATGCGCCCGCTTTTGATTGCAAAGCTACCCAACCAATAATGGTCTGGTGGCATTCTGCAGGATATGACACGATATGACGCGATATTGAAAGATGTCGGATTTGAAATTCCTGAACAATCGGCTTCATTTACGGTCTGTAGAAACCAATGGCGTCGCTTCGTCCATTCTTTTTATACAGTCTATGATTGGTAAAGGCCCCAAGTCGTTTGCACCTTGTTAATGCATTTCTAGTCAAAGGAGTTGGGAACGTTACAGGCACTGATTGGTGTAGGTGTAGGATGTCTTGGTGGTGGCGAGGGGACCAGTGAAATACACACAAGCTGTTCCCAGCTTGACATGGGAACCGTTACGAGCACCATCTGCACCATAGAAAGGTCCCCGAGTTATATTTGCCATTGTTTATATCAGCAGTGCTGGTGTGACAATTTGTACCTACCTGATTACACAACCCAAAGGAGTGAAGGTTTGGGGTTGTGTGTGTGTGTGTGTGTGTGTGTGTGTGTGTGTGTGTGTGTGTGTGTGTGTGTGTGTGTGTGGGGGGGGGGGGGGGGGGTGTGTGTAACTTACTGTAACTTACCTGCCGAGTTACAGTGGTGGTCATATGGGGTGAGGGGCACTGAGGGCTAGCTAGGATGGAGTCTGTGAATTTAATGCCAGTGTTCACCAGTTTTTCCATCTTATTTGTAAACTCCTAGCGAGGGTGGGGGGGGGGGGGGTTGGCTTGTGAGCTGGAGGAATGGCGAGACCCTGTGTCATCCCAGGGCTGACATTGTGGCTGTAGCGGGCTGGGATGCTGGTACCGAGCCTGTTGCTGGAGTGCATCAAGGCAGGGGAGAAATGTTGTGATGAAGGCAGTACACCCTTTTCACAGAAGACATTTTGACAGGTAAACACAGCTGAAGGCAATAATATGTTGCTTGTTTTTGCAGAAAATGCACTAAAGACTTCTGGTGATTAGTAGTTTTCGTTCCCTACCTATGTTGAATACACTTATTGTAAGTCGCTTTGGATAAAAGCGTCTGCTAAATGACTGTAATGTAATGTAATGTAATGTAATGTAATATGAATTGTGGGTGGGTTTCTTACTGTGTGCCAGCATGGACAGCTCCTGTTAACTTCATGCTGGCACAGGTAGACACAGAAACACCAAAATGAAACGCACCCACAATTAGCGCCTTCAGCTGTGTTTACCCTCAAAATATATGCTGTGAAAAGGGTCCATAGAGAAAATAGTCTGTTAGTGATTCCACTTCGGACCTGTTTAGATGGCCATCTGTTCTGAAATCATGTTTGCACCCCAGAACAGTTTAAAATTGTCTATGTAGTTTAGTCCTTTTATGTTGCAGGTTGTGGAGAGTCATATCAATCCAACTAAACAAACATACTAACTCTGTGAACAGTTGGAAGTTGTCCAAAGAAAAATGATTGGATTTCTAGTTTGCCATGGCTGTTAAAAAAAGAGTTAAATGAAGTCTAGGGTGTTTCAAACATAATGGCTAAAATATTGTAGTATAATGTGAATGAGACTAGGTTCTCTCGTCATTTTCTGCTGTGGTGGACATTATTGTGATTACAAAGGTTCCATGCTGGCTACTACACCAGTCAACATTAATTAGGTACTGCCGTTCTGCATTTGCACTGCAATGTGATTTCTGCAGTTAATCAGTGTTTCAGAGCAATTTTCAATTCTAGTTAATTACAGTCTTGCACCAGTCAGTTGTAATGACATATTACATATGCTGTTTGATCCCCTCTTGTTTCCAAGTTCCTTTGCATGCTCCAAATAAAGTATTGCTGAGTAAATAATGCTCTCCTCTGTGCTAATTAGGCTAGAGACAGGCTGTAAAAAAACAGCAAGATGTGATCTGCAAGATTAAGTTCTGTTGGCCATTACATTTAGTGAGCCAACAGAGTAGACCACCTGAAAATGACAGTTGTGTATTTTTGCTACATTGCTGTAGCAGAGTGGCTCAGAGCCTCTGCGTCAAGACCAAAAGCCTAATATACAAGGGGATTCCCTAGGTTAATAGATAAGATGTTTGGCTTTAGTGTCAGAGAGACCCAGGTTTGAATCCTGGACATTACATTTGTTTCTCTGATCACAGTGAAGCAGAGAGGGAACCCCACTAAAAGCTGGGGTTTAAACACTTAAGCAATGAAACTATTTTCTCTGATATCCAAACAAAGCAACACCTTTTCCACTACAAGTAAGCAATTGTTGTTTGCTAAATGCTGCTTTAAAGAAGTGGCACATCATCTAATCCTCTGAAGTGTCATGTTGTGACATCCATCTAAACCCCTCTTGATCCTTGAAAACCATTTCTGAACACAGCTGAGCACCACCCCTCACCTTATTCACGACTCAAAACCTGCTCAACAGTCTTTAGTTGGCACAGTTTAATTTGCCGTGCTACAGTTTCACTTCGGCATCCCAACACAGACATACTTGCACACATTACATAACATTGCCAGCTGTAGGGGTGGAGTCATTAACATCAAGCTGTTCAGCTTGGAAAGTCTTCCTGCAAGGATACACTCATGTATCCTCACTCATAGCTCCTCAGAGCTGCCTTCTAATCCTCACTCCCGGCTCTTTGGAGCTGGAATAAGAGACCTGGCATAAAAGTGGTGGACTGAGTCGAACTTCTGGTTCAAGTGAGGATAGACATCAGGCAAGAGTCTTAGGATCCATGGGCCGCAACTAAATTAATCAAAGCTTAATTGGACTCAGGTGTGTGCGAATACTGGATTTCCACTCCAGAGATTCAGGAAAATATTTTTGTGTGGGTTTTTTGTGGAACTAGAGTGAGTCAGAACAAGCACAGAAAGTGTTAGCACGTCACAAAGGAAAGGAATGGCATTCAAATGTGAAAATTGTACA
Organism: Gymnoscopelus braueri; assembly: GCF_963280865.1. Taxonomy (NCBI): domain Eukaryota; kingdom Metazoa; phylum Chordata; class Actinopteri; order Myctophiformes; family Myctophidae; genus Gymnoscopelus; species Gymnoscopelus braueri. The sequence continues at coordinate 27,840,388 of NC_137621.1, read as the reverse complement.
ATTAAATTATTTTGAACTGAAATCTTCACAGAGTGAGTGTGGGTTGTTTGTGTTGTCAGAAACTAATTATTTCTCCATTGTGCAATCAAATTGGTTTTGCTTACAAACAAATTGTTTACTGGTGTTGCATTCATATTAACAAATGTAGCCTACTTTAAATGAGAAAAAAAATCAGAAAATGAATAAACTATTGATGAAGCAAAAATGGGAAGTGTACCAGTTAATTATCTATTCAACATTTGAATTCTAACAACAAACATATTCTTAATGGTGAAATGCATGTTTGTACATTCACTGAAAGCATCTCTGTCATGACAGGATAAAACTATCCAAGAGAAAGAATATAAACTATTTGATTAAAAGATCCAACGAACTCTATCATAGCATTTATTTATTTATTCATTCATTTTTTTTTTACCTTTGAGCCACAAACTCATCAGGCAAAGAGTTGTAGGTATGGTCAAAAGGAATTTCTCCAAGCAGAGGCAATAGGCTATTGACATAAATACTTGTGTAATGTTATGTCCTGTTACCAATTATACTAATTAAAGCTCTGTTCCAAATTCAAACAGATTCAGGGGCTGTTAATTTATGCATGTTGGCCAAAGACAAATTAATAGAAAGCAATACTCCCAAACTTCGCTTGACTCCCTGTATTTGTGTAAAATAGGTGCCAGCCTCTTTAGGAGGCCAGAAGTAGGTCGTAACTCCATTCATTGCAAAGGGAAGAGTGAACGTGAACACAACTTATGACAGATTATTTTGCCCCATGGTCACTGAAGTAAATATTGGATCCATTCTTCACAAGCCACATAAGAACAGTTTTTCATGAACAGACAGACAAATAAGGTCTGAAAAAGATCTCGGTCTCGGACAAAAGGAAATTAGCTTTGTCGAGACCTGTCTGTGTCAGCAACACACTCTTGGAGGATCTGGCAACAACATTGATCATCATAGGACATTCACAAGATCTTCCTGTCTCCCCACTTAGGAGTCAGGAAATGTGTACTATTTTGTCAATATGGCTGCTGTGAAAACGTCAGTTGAAGTCAGAGTAAGCTAATGAATAGGCCTAATTAACAGTGATCTCATTTTTGCATTTATTGTTTTCAATTTTAAAAGAAAGAAAGAAAAGAGCACTGGGTGACTTCTGGGACTTGGAAATAATCAATTTCTAATTACATGTTCATTGTATTTTTAATTGAAGGAAAATCATGAATACTAAATAGGCACTAATCTCACGTGGTCAGCTCCTCTGTCTTATGTTATCAGTTCCAGCAACTTGTGATTCCACAAGTCAGCATCTACGTGTTTTGCCAGACAAAATCAAAAGGCAAGCCTCTGATTGGCTGAGCTGTAACGGAAGTCTATGGTTGGTCAATGGTTGGTCTAAGCAGGAGGTCCATGGTTGGTCATGTTATGTCTGTCACGCTTTTTTGGGGTCTTAGTTCAGTAGTTGTGTAGCAGACGTTACATTACATTACAACTGTACGCTCTCAGAGTTGAAAGAATTAGTGTAGGCACTACCAGACTGGGGCATCTTCATCTTGGACCAGAAGACTGTATCCAATGGGAGGACAGTTAGTTATGTAACAAACACAGAGAGAGAGAGAGAGAGAGAGAGAGAGATGAGAGAGAGAGAGAGAGAGAGAGAGAGAGAGAGAGAGAGAGAGAGAGAGAGAGAGAGAGAGAGAGAGAGAGAGAGAGAGAGAGAGATAGGCAGGCATACTGCCACAGGCAAGACACACACACACAACACACACACACACACACACACACACACACACACACACACACACACACACACACACACACACACACACACACACCTAGGGGACAGAAAACTTAAGCTGCAGTGACCAAATAATATACCGCACACCTTGTGCTCCTCTGGATCCTCTTGTCTGTTTTGTGATGTGGTCCAGTAAGCACCCAGAAGCCCCCCCAGGTACCTCTGCTGTCAGTCAGCCATTGTGTAAAGGAAATGGCCATGAGGCTCCTATTAGCGAGAGGATACACTCAGGCGTTCTCCCTGATCAGTGAAGAGTGGGACCACCCAGGTGACCAGCGGGCCGCTCTAAATCATGGCCACAGATACGCCGGGGGGATCGAGAAATTTACAGAGCAGACCGTGGCACTGGCAGGACAGAAAGACGGATGGCGGGCATATATGCACACGCACACGCACACTCGCACAAACACGTGCGCATACACACACACACACACACACACACACACCACGCAGGCACAAACGCACGCATGCATGCATGCATGCATGCACGCACGCACGCACGCACGCACGCACGCACGCACGCAAGCACGCACGCACACACACACACTCACACACACACACACACACACACACACACACACTGTGCTGACCACACTGCTGTGACTGTCAATGTGAGCGTGACTGTGACAGTTCTGCTGTGGAGTTATCAGTGACCAGCAGAGCATGCCCACACGCACACATAACAAAACACACTTGTGTTTCACACACACACACACACACACACAAACACACACACACACACACACACACACACACACACACACACACACACACACACACACACACACACACACACACACACACACACACACACACACACACACAGATCACAAAATGCCCACAGAAATACTAATAGTAACACCCAACCCCTCGCATGCACTCGAATGCACCAAATGCACTGTAACTTGGTCCATTTGGTTGCATTTGTGCCCTCTCAGAGTTAAACAATCCTGTGTAATCTGATGATGAGCTGAGTCTGAATTTGAAAGGGGCACGCTTTGCTTTTACTAAACCTGCCTCACAATCTTTTATTCATCATTATGTCCTTGTTTTCCTTCTCGTCCCTTTCCCTCCCTCCCTCCTTCCACACCTCTCCCTCTTATCGCTTACCTTTCACCCCCCCTCACTCCCTCCCTAGCCGTATTATCCTCTTAGCCATTTAAAAACTCCTATTACTTCATTGACCAGAGTCTCCCATGGGTCTATGGTAAGCCCCCAGATTTTTTCCCTCTTCACCAAAAATAGCAACTCCACTAGCAGATCTACAGCTTGTAGATGTGCTACCAAACGCTCACCCCAGAATAGAGACGAGCTACGAGGTGGTAAAATAAAACACCCCAATCATCCAACCGCCCCACCGCCAAGCAGCTATAATTGCTGAGGTCAAAGACGAGCCGTGAGCGGGCACACATGCACACGTGCACACGTGCAGTCCGCAGCTCTGAACAGCAAGTGCAGGCGTTGCTGTCGCCATGACAAATGTGAGCGTGACATCATACAGGAGTGCGAGTGTCTGTCTGGATCCCCCCAACCTTCTCAATCCCTTGCACTTTCCTTTCACTTTCTACAGACTGTATACTTCCCTCCTCTTCCTCTCCAACCCCCTCCGTCTCTCTTTTACTGTCTGCCTCCGTCCCTCTCTCTCTCTCTCTCTCTCTCTCCATTTCACTCTACCTCTCTATTTTGCTTTCACTCTAAGTCCTCTGCTGTGTCTTCCTCCCCTATCTCCCTCCTCTCTCTGAGTCTGTCTGTCTGTCTGTCTGTCTGTCTGTCTGTCTGTCTGTCTGTCTGTCTGTCTGTCTGTCTGTCTGTCTGTCTGTCTGTCTGTCTGTCTGTCTGTCTGTCTGTCTGTCTGTCTGTCTGTCTGTCTGTCTGTCTCTCTCTCTGTCTCTCTCTGTCTCTCTCTGTCTCTCTCTGTCTCCCTCAGCTCCCTCCCTCCATATATCTCCGTCAGTCTCACTCTTGCATCTCTTTCTCTCCCCATCTCCCTCCCTCCCTCTCGCTGTGCAATAACACATTCACACACAGTAAAATCCTCAGTGTTAATTTAACTGTGAGAGTGTAAAAATGGATCCAAATGGTCCCGGTTAAATGAACACTGAAGATTTTACTGTGCACGCTTTCCCCTCTCCACTGGGAGACAAACATTAAAGAGCTTTCTCATAATGAGAGGAAACTACAGAGAAAAGCCCTAAACTACACATATGCATGCGCATGTGCACACGCACAGAAACACACGCACGCACACACACACACACACACACACACACACACACACACACACACACACACACACACACACACACACACACACACACACACACACACACACACACACACACACACACACACACACACACACACACACACACACACACACACACGTCACACACAGACATACATACACACACACACACACACACACACACACACACACACACACACACACACACACACACACACACACACACACACACACACACACACACACACACTGAAACTTGTACACGCCATGTCCGATAGTTACATAAAGGTTACATAAAGCCATGAATATTAAACAAAATGTTAGTACTTCGTTGTCATTAAAAGTGTGCACAGTGGTGCGTGTGCGTGCGTGCCCGCGCGCGCGTGTGTGTGTTTGTGTGTGTGTGTGTATGTGTGTGTGGCCATCATTAAAACCTTTCATATTTATGAAGAAGCAGGAGCGGGATGAGGAGATTCAGACAGAGTTAATTAGCAGTGATCATGTAGCGTAGCAGTGGACAGCACTGTCACACTCTAAAGTTATAGGCCAGCTCTTGGCTAACAGTGTTCTGTCTGGAGCGGCATGCCATGGCCTTGCCCACACTGTGTAAGTACAGTGGTGGAAAGTTAACTACTGTAAGTACATTTACTCAAGTACTGTACTTAAAGTACAGTTTTGAGGTACTTTTACCTTACTTAAGTATTTGAATTTTTCAATACATTAAATACTTCTACTCCACTAACACCTCAGAGGCAAATATTGTGCTTTTAACTCCTCTACAATTGCAGATTTAGGATTTAGATTATTAATATAAAATATACATTAACCACTCAAGCACGTCTAATTTACTTTTGATACTTTAAGTATATTTCAATGCCAATAAGTTTGTACTTTTACCCCCCCCCCCCCCCCCCCCCCCACACACACACACACACACACACACACACACACACATACACACACACACACACACACACACACACACACACACACACACACACACACACACACACACACACACACACACACACACACACACACACACACACACACACACACACACACACACACACACACACACACACACACACACACACACACAGTAACATCCCCAGTGTTAGTTTATAGGGGGTGTAAGTTATCTCTTTTATTTAGTTGTTGTTAATATAAGTATTAAATAGCTCTATATTATAGTCATAGCAATCATAGCAGTAACAAGGGTCTTCCCTGTCTTTCCAGCACAGAAAATACATTTTCAGGTCAGGATACCAACAATCGGGAGAGAGAACTCCTAAAGAATACAGGATAACGTGAAATTTTAAGTGATGAAACAAAGAATGAGCAGACAACATTGGAAATGGAATACCATAAAACTGAAGTTGACAAATGATCTTTGTTCGGTTCTCTCACTTGATTGGAAAATTGGTACCGCAATCTGAAAATGTATTTCCTGTTTACTAAAGAGAGAGATGGCGAGACCCCTGTTACTGAACAAACACACTATCAGAATGTTAGAGCTTTAACCTTTTAACCCAAAACATTGTCTTCTTTATAAATACACCCCTCTTTAATTTAACTCTGAAAGAGTACCCAGGAGGGTCCATTTGGTTACATTTGTACACTCTTACAAATGGATAATTTAACACTGAGGATTTTACTGTGTACCCCAACCTTTAAATTTGTCAAACAGAGATTATCCATATTTTATATATTTTTTTATCCCACGATTTTGTAACCCTTTTTCACCCGGTGCCAATTATCTAACTGATCATGGGCGCTACACTCCCCCCGCCAGCCTAGGGAGCCCAGAGCCGAGCTCATGCCTCCTTCAATGCATGAGAGCCAACTGACCTTCTTATCACCTGACAGGGGGGAGTTTCCCCGGTAGGACGTAGCGCATGGAAGGAACACGTTATTCCAACCAGTTCCTTTCCCCTCCATCAGGCGCCCCGGCTTTCATGGGGGAGGCGGTATAGCGACCAGGATTACGACATGTTTTTGTGAGGGTATTACCTACCCTAGGAGACACGGGGAGAACATCCAATTTTAAAGATGATTAAGCTGGTATCTGGTGCTGGAAACTCTGTGGCACGCCAATAATTGTCCCTTTCAATGGAATTGAAGTGAGCTGAATATGAATCTGTAGCCTGCGCTACAGATTCATATCTAATATATAACTGATGCAAGGTGAATGGCACTTAGTCAATTTTCTTTTTTAAATTCAATAAAATATACAGTATGATTTATGTCTTTATCTCCTATGAAGTTCAGGTTGTGGCAGGCGGGCAGGTGGGCGCACAGGGGGGAAAAGGAGGCAGAGAGGGGAGGGAGAGTGACAGGAGTGGGAGAGAGGAAGGCGAGAGGGAGAGAGAGCCTATTTCACACCCGCAATAACCCAGCCAATCCTGGGTAGCAGAACCTGCTGATCAACATGTCGCTTTGCGACGTGGTGCCAGCCCAATATCCTGGCAACGCATGGGTAAGCTGACGCACAGAAAAAAAAGAGTTTTCTGTACTGTAATATGATAAAAGAACAGAATGGATTTTTGGGCTATATTGGCATTGACTGGAGGCTTTAGTTTGGTGAGCTTTTTGTGCTGAATACAGTCTACTACTAGAAAAGCCTAAGTTTATACACATCAAAAACTTTTAAAGATTTTGAATAGGGCTTACTGTAAGTGGTTAACAGGTTATTTGGCAGGTT